>NC_066623.1:35754956-36054956 GCF_025201925.1 Gopherus flavomarginatus | reverse complement strand
ACATGGGCCCAAGAGGCCAATTATGGTATCTGGCTGCATGTGGGGGGAGAGCCAGGCTTAGCTGCCCATGAAGCCCAGCTAGGCAGGAGCAGACTGGTTAGTTCAAAGCCAGGAAATTAAGAGCAGAAGAGGGGTGAAGGGCGGGAGTCTGCAGTCACTGTCTGGTAGCAGAGAAGTGGGGAGGAGGACACCTAGCAAGGCGAATAAGCCCTGGGATTCTAGCCCTGAAAGACAGGTACACCCAGAGAAGTTACAGGGGAGAAAGCCTGAGAAGGCAGGATAGTAAGTCCAGGGAAACAGCAGCAACGAGTGGGACTGTGCAGACCTTGGCTGCTGATTATAGGGTCCCAGGGAAGAGGGACAGCCTGGGTTCTCCTACCAGCCACTCGGAGAGTGGCACAGGACCTGGAGATGTGGCAAGGAGACCATCTGAGACAATATCCCAACAACTTTGGTCGGACTTTGTCACCTCAGAAGAGGGGCTACAGAGTGGCCTGGTCAGAGGGCCAAGTTGTGAACAGGGAGCACCCTGAGTCATGAAGAGAGAGACAGGGGTCACAACATGATAAACTGATGGCAGGGACACCAGATGGGGTGAGAGATAATTCCCAGGCCCGCCACAAGGAGTCACACTGGTGGTGAGTGGAACCCCATCACAGCTGTTTCTCAATCATAAAGTGTGGCTGATAATACCTGCCTCCGAGGGCCTCTGGGGTTTAATTCCCTATTTGCAAAGGGCTGGGAGATGCTCAGCTAAAGCAGCATCATGCAGTGTCAAGCCCGATTGTGCGGGTCCAAACAAAGCCAGAGGGTCCCCCCAAGAGGAATGCAGAAGGATGCAACGTCAATCACCTGGAAGCTCTTCCTGCTAGGACCTTTGCCAGTGAGCAATTTCCGTGCATCCACCAGGAAAGATTCAAGACTGAGCACACATGCAGATCATGGGCATTCATTTTATTATTAAACCAGAAGGTGCTGTGGCTTCTGCCGCTAGGTGAAGATGATCATGGGGCTAATAGGACAGGCTTTGAATTTCATTTTTCGGCCAGGCTAACAGAGCAGGTGGGCTGACTCAGCCACCAGAACCAACCAGAGTTGCAGTCAGCAGGGGCTCTCTTCAAAGAGCATGGGTAACCAGGAAACACACACAGGAAAAAGAGGAGGCAAGAAATGCCCCAGCTTGGGGTTCATAGCAGTCCTCTGACCCCTGGGCATAGAGCCCACCTGTGGTCAAGACATTATGCCTGACTCTCTCTTGCCCCTTGTCCCATCACTTAGGGAATGTCTGCACTGGAGATGGCAGGTGTACTGGCCAGCCCCAGGAGATGTACCTATGCTAGCTCGGGGTGATCTAGTACACTCAAAATAGCAGCATAGCTGCAGTGGCACAAGCATTAGGACAGGCTAGCTATCCTGAGGGCGATCCTATTCAAGACACTGTACTCACGATGACTGGCCCATTATCCTACCATAGCTACACTTCTAGTTTTACTATGTTACGTGCCCTAGATCTGTTTAAACTGTTTCTTGGAGCTGGAAATTATACTACATGCTCTAATCTAGACAAAGCCTAGATTGGTCTATACCTAAATGTTTTGCCAGAATAGCTATGTTGGTTAGGAGTGTGGAAACAAATCTCCCACAACTGACATTGCTAAGCCAGTGAAAGCCCTAGTATAGCTGCAGTTACACTGTGTGTGATGGGGCGTCAACCCCAGACTGGCATGTAAGGTGTTAATAGGGCCCTAGTGATGCTGCACAGGAAGCAGCCAATAGGAGAGGGGCTGTGAGGAACAGTCAATCAGGGCTCAGCAGGCTCATATAAGAAGAGCCACAGGGAAGAGCTGAGTCAGTTACTCACTGGAGCTCGAGGAGGGAGACCTGGGTCCCTGGCAGACAGAAGGAAGCCAGCACCATGGACAGAGCAGTGCTACTAGCAGGGACCAGGGGAGCTAGGGAAGAGCTCCTTGCTGGCTGCTGGGATTTGCAGGCTGAGGCTCTGAGGCAAGGGCGAAGAGGATGCTGGGGCCACTGGGGAAGTGTCCAAACAATTGGCTGCATTTGCCACTGGGGAAGTGGTGGGACAGTTGGACTTCAACACTTGCCCTCAAAAGCGGGGAGCACAGATCAAGACACAAACAGAAGGCTGGGTTCCCTGAGGTGATGTAGGTCTGGGAGCAGAAGTGATGGCAGGAGAGGCACCACTGGGAGTGGGCATACCAACCGACAGAGCTAATACCCATGATGACCAGCAGGAGACACCAGTGTGGCGAATGTAGCCACGTTACATGCTGGCAAAAAGCATTCTTTTGTCAGTATCAGCTGCACCTCCACTAGCATGATCTGCTAGTATAGATCTACAGGTAAATCAACACCAGTAAACCTTGTCAGGTGTAGACCAGGCCTCACACTTGTGGCAAGCGGGTGCAGGGAGACAGCATCCAGTCCAAATAGTAGTGATTTCACACTCACTTTCCCTTGGGATCAGTGATGTCTAGAACTAGGCAAATAACTGATATTTTGGTTCATTGGTAAAACAGAAAAATTTAGGGTGAAAAAGGTCACTTTGGATTTACGCAAAATGAATATGTTTTGGTTTTCTTGGAAAGACAAAATAAAACCAACCAACCAACCCTCAGAAAAACAGTTTTTGTTTTCAGGCAATTTTAACTGCTTCTTTTTAGTAAGACTGAAGGAAATTTGGGAATGCCATTCACCAACCCACCTGTGGAGTAAACACTGCTCCCTAGAGCCCTATCGGTAGAGCACTCAGCTGGGCTATAGAAGGGCCAGGTTCAAATCCCCACTATCTCTGAGGTGGAGCTGGCATTTGAACTTGGGTCCCTCACGTTACAGCTGAGGGTCCTAGGCCTGTAGCTATTTTGTCATTGGGCCAGAAAATAAGAGAGTGAGGATGACTCCATAGCCTGGCGGTAAAGGGGCTTCTCCCCCCTGCATTGGTGGGGTTTCCACCTGGGTTCTAGCCCTCTTCTAATGAGTATTTAATTATTTATACAAACTGGAATAACTCCAACAGGAGAGACTGAGATTGAGAGCAGTTCCCCCTCCCCCCATAGTCCAGTGGTTCTGGCATTCACTTGTGCTGTTGGACTCCCAGGTTTAAATGCTGGCTTTGAATCCAGTGGAATGAGGCTGTGAACTTGGGATAGGGGTGCTGGAATAGGAGGGCTTGGGAGTCATAGCCCCATCACTTTTTACCAGCCGTAAGGGCGAGCGACAGGGAGAGAGGAGGGGAGAGGAGCGAGCGGGGGGGGCAGGGCCTCAGGGGGAAGGGGAAATGTGGGGGTGGGGCCTCAGGGGAAGGGGCAGCATGGAGGCGGAGCCATGGTTTGGTGCCGATGGCCCTCCCCACTTTTAGAGACCTTCTGTCGCTCCTGTGGTCTAACCATGTTCCCTTAGGGCAGAGGGGGGCACTGCCTTCTCCAATGACCTTGGGAACCGCACCTGCGTCCCCGGTGAATCCAGCCTGAATGTTTTTTTCTGGCCAAGACTATTCAGCAACTTCACTGCAAATTCATGCCTCGGTCCCATTGCCCTGAAAGTGCATTTTTCAGTAAATAAACTAGGTGTCCGAAAACTTCCACCCAGCTTGAATGGCAATATGCGGTGCAAGGCCAGGGGGTCAGCCGCTCTGAGAGCTTTCCTCTGCACCAGGGAAGGGGGCAGCTGGGTTGGAGTTAACCTCAGATGACCAGGGAGTGCCTCTGCCACTTGGCCAGGCAGTCCCTGCCCAGCAGGCGCATGCAGGGAGGTGCTGATGGAACAATCGCTGTTTGGCCTTTGGAGATAGTTTGTGCTGTTCAGACATAATGGTATTTTCCTTAGCACGAGATGCAGCTCTGGACAGTGCCCGCTGGGAACCATGCATGTTGGGGAGCAGAGCCCCTCCACAGGCTGCTCACCAGATCCATTCCCCTGCCTTCTTTGCCTCCCTTTGTACCCCTCACATGGGGTAGAGGAGATACCAATCTCTTGGAAGCATGGCCTGTTCTGCTGTACCAGAAATCCCTGGTGATCCTGCAATCTCCTCCCAACACTAGCACTTCCTTCCCAGCAGGAGCCCCCCTCCCCCCCAAAAAAAACCCAGCAAAAAATCTGTCTTCTCTAATTAACTAGGCTAGCCGGGCTGGAGTACGTTTTTTGGGAATGCAAGCCCCTAGCCGGAGGAGACTGGGCAGCCAGCACAGATGACACACTGGGGCTGGGAGGCGGGGGAGTGGCTATGGGAGAGAGAGGCCTTGCTCTTTACATTCCCCTATTATCTGATTCACAGAGCGTTACTGGCATCAGTTTCAAAGGTGTCCCTTGCTAATCTTCCAAGCTGTTCCAGGATGGTGGTTTTGACCAACAGGAAAGGCAGGGAGGTGGGGAGCAGTAAAAAGCAGACTGCACCTTTTCACAGCCTTAAAAGAAAAGGTGTGAGGAGGAGAGAAGGGGCATCTAGCTTGCCTAGGTTGGAATATGCAAGATCCACTCTGCAGCTGTTCACCTTGCTCTCAGAAATGCTTCTTGTGAAGCACTGAGAGGAAACAGAGAGGCAGCTTCTGAATATAGTCTCCCTCCATCCATCTGCCCTCCTGAGCAACGCCGGTTCCCAACCTTGCGGCAATAAATGCACTACTCACTCACGGGCTGTTCTTAATATAGCTCATGACAGAAACGGCCCTGATCTAACCAGCCTTGGTCAGCAGCAAAGTTGACTGGACCCTGATTTGGGATCTGAACCACATGGCAGGGGAAAGGGAAGCAGGGAGGGTCCCTCTGAATTCTCAGCAGATGTCAATTTGCATTGGATTCCAACGATGTGTCAGTACAAAAAAAAATCCCACAAAAATCCCCGGGAGGCTGGCGCACAGGCAGCCTTTCCAGCATGAAGGCAGGCTAGAGGCAGAGCGTGAGAAAGGCAGTCTCAGGGCATTTGTCTCTCGGAAAGGGCACTGCCAGTACCACACTCTGGGGAGGGAGCAGAAAGAAAGGAGGGAAGGACGCGGCGAGACAGCAGATCCTCTCGCTATTGGCATACAAATGACAACATGGGCTTTTGGGTCTGCTTGCGGGTAGAGTCGACGCTTTCCTGCAATTGGAAAGGCGGAGTTTTCAAAACTTGGCTCCTGTATTGGGCACCCCCAGGATCTGTGCAAACGGGCATGCCAGATGATGATGTCAAGCGAGGATTTGCACAAGTGCTTGCGTTCACATCTGGGTACCCAGTTGGTGTGCAAAGGTGCATTCATAGACTTTCCTCTTAGTGCAGCTGAGTATTTGGGACATAGGTGCTGGTGCTGGAAATGTGACCCAGCTCCATGGACGGCTGTTGGAAGTTCTTTAGCGCTATCCATTAGGCCCTGAAAGCATACTCATGCCACACAAGACACTCAGTGACAGCCTCTGCCTCAAAGCATCTAAAAGTTAACTCTGAAGTTGCTGGCCCCAATTGTGAGCAGGGGCAAAGGCAATCCTAGTGTACCTCCTGGAACATGGGTCTAGTGCAGGTATCAGCAACCTGTGGCACATGGCCCGCCAGGGTAAGCACCTGCCATGTCTGCAGGTTCGGCCGATCACACCTCCTTCTGGCCCCGGTTCGCCACTCCAGGCCAATGGGAGCGGTGGGAAGCAGTGGCCAGCACATCCCCGCACTTCCCACTGCCCCTATTGGCCTGGAGCGGCAAACCTCAGCCAGTGGGAGCCGTGATTGCTCGAACCTGCGCAGGGCCGGCTCCAGGCTCCAGCCGAGCAAGCTCGTGCTTGGAGTGGCAGATTCTAAGGGGTGGCTTCCCTTGAATCCTTTTTTTTTTTTTTGCTTCGCCGCTTCGGCTGCCCCACAGGTTTTTTCTTTTTTCTTTTTGGTTCGCTGCTCTGGCCGCCCTGTAGAGGGTGGCGGTGCAGAGGAGGGGAGTGCCCTGCTGGGAGCAGGCTGCACCCTCCATCTGCCCCAGCTGGTGCCAGGTCTGCAGCAAGTCCGGCAGGGCAGCCCGCATTCTTCCCTCCCCGCGGACTGGAGTGGCATGGAGCCCTCCCGGCAGGCGGTGCGGCAGAAGCCCTGGACGCCGCCCTCCTCTCTCCCCCCGGCTCCCTCTCCCTCCCCCCCACTGCCCAGCGCATGTCTGCAGCACCAGGAGTCCCCCCCCACACACGCTCTGGCCGCCCTGCACAGGTTTTTTTTGCTCTGCCGCTCCAGCTGCCCCGCAGGTTTGCTTTTTTCTTTTTTTTTTTTTGCTTGGAGTGTCAAAAAAGCCAGAGCCGGCCCTGAACCTGCAAATGCAGCAGGTAAACAAACGGTCCCAGCCCGCCAGGGGGCTTACCCTGGCAGGCTGCGTACCAAAGGTCACTGATCCCTGGTCTAGTGGTTTGGGCACTAGTCTAGCATGTAGGAGACCTTGGTTTAATTTCTGCCTCTTCTACTGACCCACTGTGTGATCTTGGGCAAGTCACTCCACCTCTCTGTGCCTTAGGTCCCACGTGTCTAATGGTGATCTGAGCACTGCCCTCACCCCCAGGGGTGGTGTGAGGAGAAATCTGTTAGCGTGTGGGATCTATTGATGAAAAGGGCTAGGTAATATTATTATTGCTTTTGCAGGGCCTGGATCTGGGGCCTGGCTGGACCAACTGTGTCACTAGCATGAGTCACAGCAGCCTTCACACTGCTCTGACTTATCCCTGGCCACCAGTAGGGGCCATTCTAGCAGCCAGGAATAGCTGGCACACTGGACACTATGGCACCTTCCCCCTGGCCATACTCCATATGCCAGGGCTCGGCAGGGTCCTGGCAGAGAGAAGCAGTATCAGATTTATGCCACCCTTACAGAAGGGCAATTCCCATTGTGCCCCTTTCCTGCAGGGAAAGCAGCACCAAGGGACCCAAGACTCAAACCCATTGGGGCTGGGAGCACTGGTGGGGAATGTGGCAGCACCTAGTCTACAGCTGCAATGGTAGCGTAACAGGATCAGGCTGGGGGGGGAGCGGCTGACTGGGCACTTCTCTTAAGACCACACGAAACCTCGGTCTCAGCTCCGGCAGCCTTCTCTATTGCTCAGACAAGGAGACGCCAACTCCCAGGCATCTCTTTGGAACGGATGGGCCGGACGGGCTGTTCTGCTCTGCAGCTTTCAGGGCTGGGCTGTGGTATGAGCAGAGCCATGAATGGAGTGATGCAGAGCCACCTGTCCCCAGAGGAAGCTCCAGGAAGCCTCCAGGATCCCTCCCAGAGCCCAGCCGGCAGCATCCTTTGAGACAATGCAGCAGCCGCTTTGCCCTCTGGGCCTGGCTAGCTGCAGCACCTGGCACTGGGGCTGGAGTGCCTTTCCCTCCCCATTGGAGGTGCCAGGGGATGCACAGCGAGAGCAGGGCTGAGGAGCACAGTGACTGTAGCTGTCCTGTGGGCGGGGTGCAAACGGGCTCTCATCCACCCCTCCTAAGGCAGGGACCATCTGGCCCAGAATGTCAGCGACTCACCCAAACACCAGGCTGGCCCCCGGCCTCTCTCCAAGAATGCCTGGGTAAACAGATAGGCCCCCTGGCTGCCTTGCAGGTCAGCAGGCTCCGGCTCTGTCGCACCGAGGGAGGGGAGCAAATTCCAGAGCGGAGGGCTCTCTGTGGAGGCTGCCAGGCCCCATTTCCCCTCTGCGGGTCTCCAGGAGACGGCGTCCCAGGCCAGAGACGTGTTTTGCTGCCTGTGTTGGTCGGAGCGTTGTGGGAGGACTGAGAGCTGCTACCTCCCGGTTTCCTGCTGCAAAGGCTCGCCTGACCTCTGTGTGTCCTTTCCTGCGGGAGCACGGAGCCAGGCTGAGGGCTTGGACAATCAGGCTCTCGCTCCCTGTGAACAAGGCATCACGTTTTCCAGGCGGCAGCATGAGTTCTCCCTGCACTCCACGATGGCTGCTCTAGTTGTGCTGCCTGGCTTGTGTGTCGCTGCTGCACCACTAGCTTGGACCTCGTCCATTTGCACAGTGTCCCTTAGGATCGTCCGGCTCTCCAGGAACAGGTGGGAGGCACAGAGGAGCCAGTCTGTGCCCTAGCCATATTCTTGTGGTGAGGAAGCAGTCCCCAGGTTTCCCCATTGTCTCTCAAGAAGGAATGTGGGGAGGAGTGGGGTGTCACCATACAGACTTCCCACTGGGGACTTATCTTGCATGACCATGACCCTTCCCCCATTCCACACATGCCAACTGCCTGGGTGTTGCATGGGGGGAAGCCCATGCTGCACCTGTGCAATGGGAGTAGCTATTGCTGCTCCTATGCTCGCTCCCCCAGCATGCCTGCACTCTCCCCTGCTCACCGGTGGCTTTCCAGCCTCAATGTAGCCTGTTGGTCTCATCATGATGGAGCCATTTGCTCTGGACACGTGGCCAGGTCAGACTTTTCCCTAGCCAGGACAATTCTAAGTCCTGCAATGTTTTTAGCTCCTGACTCATTTTGCACAGCTCCTGTCCTCTGTTCAACAGGGTGTTGTGCTTCAGCGGATTGGCTGTTTCTGCACCCTGGTTTCCTACTTGCCAACGCACTTCTCTCTGTAATCCATTCGGCCATGTGAGTGACTGGTTTTAGTATGATTTTGTCAAGGAGCCACCAGATGGCGTTGTGACACATGGTCTTTTTCTCAGCCTGTGAGCAGTGCACAGATTTTGACGTAAGGCTGGATTGCTGCAGTTTCTTTGTGCAGAGCTGTTGCAAACAGCAAAAGAGATTGCTCTCTGCCTTAATCTCTTCAACTAGAGTCCATTCATGGGGTAGAGCTGGTTCCTGGGAATGAGGCATTGGTGGTGCACCTGAGAATATCTGAAAGAAAGGATTGTCTGTATGCTGTTCGTGACCACCTCTGTACAAGAGCTGGCCTATATCATGTAAACACATAAATTATGCTCAAAGTTTGTTCAGACTCCACATCACTGATTTCTCCTCCTACTGGAAACCAACCTGCAAAGTCCTGAAATCTGGTACCTCTGAGTGGAGGGGCAACATTATTCTGAATTATATTTATTATTTGCCGAGTACCATTGATTTGGAGGATTTGGGCAGAACCAGGGGCAAAATGAAAAACTGGTTTTATGAAAAAGAAAACATTGAAGTTGGTTTCCTTTGGAAATGTTTCAAAATGGGCCCATTTTAATGTTTTTAACATTTTGCTTTTTGCACTTTTTTTAATCAAAAACACCCTCAGTGTGACTAAAGAATTTTTTTTTCAGTCAATGAAAAACATTGATAGAGTTTTCAGTAACTTTTTTTTAAAAGGTTTGAAATTGTTTACAAACCCCCCCACCCCCAAATTTCAGAAATGCAATTTTTTTTGCAAAGGCCATTTTAAGTGAGGTAGGGGAAAAAAAAATGTGTGTGAATAATTCCCCACCTGCTCTAATAGCAAAGACATTGTGGGACTCCATGTTTATTGCTGCCATGGAATCCAAATCAAACACGCTCCATTTACTCGTAACATTAGGTGGGTTTGTTCCTTGCAAACTCTGCCTGTGCACTGACAGCCAAGCTGGGCTCTTTCCTTCTCACATCTTATCACCAGTGGTAAAGATTGTGCTGGCCAAATTAGACCCTCAGAGGCATGACTGCAATCCCATTGTCTTCAGATTATACCCTCAAGCAACCTGGGCAATCCTGGGTCCCGCTGGCCATCCAATGCACAGCTGTAACTGATTAGAACTTAGTAAACAATTCGGTTGATGCAGAAGCAGGAATGGAGTCTGCTCCCTCTTCTGTAGCTGGACTGGCTCTGTAAGGCTTCTGGGAGTACAAAGGAGAAAACCATGGTTCTATCCCTAATGTCCGGAGCGGATACGCACAGGGAGCAGATCTACCATTGTTACACACTCCTTTTTCTGAATCCATCCTCATTTAAAGGTGGGGAGGAAATTGATAAGGGTCGGCCTTTCCAAAGAGCTTAATGTGTTGGGTACATGTTGGGCTCTGAACTCTTTGGCAATTCTGTTGGAGAGGATCCATCTGCACTGAAGCTGGGGTGGGGGGTATTTCCAGTTTGGGTGGATGTATGCACAGTAGCTCTGATCAAGCTAGAATGCTAGAAATAGCAGTGTAGCCTTTCCGGCGTAGGTGGCGGGATGGGCTAGCTGCCCCATGTAATCCCTCCCAGGACCCTGGGAATGCTAGCCCATTCTGCCGCTTGGCTACTCTTCTCTTTTCAGCACTCCAGCTCAATCAAAGCTAGCGCACATACGGCTAATTGAGGTGGAGATGACACTTTCAGCTGGAATGTACATGGACCCTGAGCAGCACAGTGGGAGCTGCTGGGAGCTTGAAAATCTGGCTCTTATGCAGCTGCAATCTGAGCTCTGTGCAAACCTTGTCTCCATTGTGGGTGTGAAGCACCTAAAAATCTGGCCCCATATAGGGGAGAAAGGAGCCACTGCCTGGGGCTAAGGAGGTGCCTGGTGCTACAGCCATGGCTGTCAAATGGCTAGCATGCAGTGATAGCGCTGGCCAAATGACACTGGAGGACCAGTTATGAACATTCGACTCCTACTGAATCCAAATCCCTCATGCAACTGAATCCCAGTCCCAAAACATTCTTCGTCTTCCTTGCTCTCCTCTTAACTCCTTCCATTTTGTCAGTCTTTCCCAAAAGTCAGGGCCCAACCTGGCATATTGTCTCCCTGTCCAGTTTGAATCACTGGGCCAGATTCTCAGCAGATGTAAAGCTGCGTAGCTCCTGTATTGAAGTCAATGGAGCCTGCTGACCCCAGGTGAAGGCCTAGCCCAGGGGTAGGCAACCTATGGCACACGTGCCGAAGGTGGCACAGGAGCTGATTTTCAGTGGCACTCACACTGCCTGGTCCTGGCCATCAGTCCGGGGGGCTCTGCATTTTAATTTAGTTTTAAATGAAGCCTCTTAAACATTTTAAAAACCTTATTTACTTTACATACAATAGTTTAGTTATATATCATAGACTTATAGAAAGAGACCTTCTAAAAACGTTAACATTTATTACTGGCACACGAAACTTTACAATAGAGTGAATAAATGAAGACTTGGCACACCACTTGTGAAAGTGGCTTGCTTTATGTGTTGCTTGGCTTGCTTTATGTGTAATGCTCCTATTAATGTAACCCAAAGGCAGCCTTTTCTCTTATTATGACAGCATTGTGTTATTGGCTAAATCCAGTCCATCGACCCCTTTAAGCCCCACATCCTCCTCTGTGTATTACTGATTATCTAGATTTCCCCCATCTTCTGATTGTCCAACTGTTTCACCTTCCCACATGGACAGGTTACGATTTCTAGGCGGCAGTAGAGCAGAACTCCACTCAAGTCAATGACATTTTGCTCCAGTAAAGCCTGATGAATTTAGCCCTTGGATTTTAAGCTTCTTGGGGCGAGAGGACAGCAGGCCCGGTTCTCCAGGCTGGCTGAGGACAGCATGAAATAAATCCCGAGGAGGTTGGGTAAAGTGGCGTTGAGCTATCTTTATGCATCCCCAAGCCTTGGGCTGTCCCGGGATTAGAGCATCTAGAAGGCTCTGTAATCTACGGGCTGTTCAGATCTACATGGCCACCAGGGATCACACAGGCATAAGGGAGCCGCAGCTATAAACCTTTTTCCCGACTACTCCCCCTTCTCCTGGCCACGCCCTTTTTCTTTCCCTATGCCCCTTAGGTCATTAGCTGGGAGCGGGTGTGGCTCTATGTCCCCAGTTAGGCAAGGCTTAAGGCTGTTTTGTGCAAAGCAGCCCTCTGTACTGGTGAATTGAGTCCAGACTTTTCCGCTGGACCTTGTTACATGGCAGGCACACCACTGGCACTTCGCAAGTGACAACACTTCCCATTTGTCTCTCGTGAGGAGGCTCCATGTATTGTTTTCAGGCTGTTTATCCAGTTTATCAAGATCATTGTGCATTTTTAATGTTGCTGCCCTCCTGCAGTTGGGTGGACCTGATTTATGTCCCTTGGGCATTTGCTTTCTCCACTCACAGAGCTGTTAATCTCCCCATGCCTCAGTTTCCCCATCTGAAATGGGAGTCATCTTGCAAGCTCTTTGAAATGTATGGGTGAAAAGTACCAGACAGGTGTTGTTATGGATGTCTGTGCCAGTTACACCTGGGAAACACAGTGCTGCGTATGCAATGGACATCTCCCTTGCGGATCAGAGAGAGGAATTTTGCCCCGTTAGTTTGGCCTGATTTGTTTCTGACAAAACCATGTTGCCTGCTGTTTATCACCTTTTTTCCTCTAGGAGCTGAGGAGAGCAAAGGAGATCAGTGAGAATAAAACATGACCTTTATTATCTGTGCAGGGGGCTAGGACTTTCTGTCGGCTGGCTGCACATACCAATAGGGCGTAAGCTAAGTGGATGCCAGCTAATGTGTTTGGTGCTGAACAGAATCAGCACACGCAGCTGTGAGCCCAGGTACCGTGGGGTCTCCTCAGCTTGCCAGGCGGGCAACCACCCAAAGAGATGTCATAGTAAAAAGAAGGGAGGTAGCAAACCCATACCCCAGAATATGCCCTTTCCCAAGGGACTCCTTGGTGACCCCTGGGGCAGGAAGGCTGAGTTTCTGTGTAGGGACAAAACATACAAAATACCATGTTCTGATTCATCTGAAGACATAGGAGCTTCAAAACTGCCACAGCCTGGATCAGAGCAAAGGCCCTGCTAGTGCAGTATCCTGTCTCCAACAATGGCTAGTCTTCACTACCTCAGAGGCAAGACCTGGTGTTTTCTCTTTGCTGTGGATTCTGCAAACTCTTTTTTTTTTTTCCAGCCTCAGGTTTATTTGTGGAGAGGGGCTGGAATTTCCTTGAGTCCTGAGCAAAAATGAACCCCCAAATCTCAAGGCAAAACTCAGCCAGAAGCACCACATTTCTCCCGGTTGAAGCCAGCTAGAGTTACATGCTTTCCACATGAGATCATAAACTGGAGTGTCTCTAATCAGGTGTCCATAACTGTACTCAGTACTCCTGGTGTGATCTCCTCCACAGCACCCTGTGTTGGGCCAGACGTTACCCATCTCTTTGGGTTTATGTTGTGCTCTTCTGTTTCTGTGTTCTGACCCTAGGGCTCAGTGTGCTTTCTCCACTGCTGCCAGACTTGGCATAAAAACACCCAATTTCCACTTCTGGCTTTTGCTGCAATCAAATCCTTCACTCTAGTGTGTTTCTTTGACCTGCAAAGGCTTGGATCAGGTGTTCTGAGCTGGAATCAAATACCTGCAAAACTCCCATCGAAACAGCTGGGAGAAAAGTTGGTTAATTTCACTAATGAGGGAGAGAGATTTTTGTCGGACAATTAGGTCTGTCTTTCAATCATACAGTACATACCTGTTTGGGTATGAGTGTCTTTTTGAGTCCCTTCCTTGCCCCATATTGAGTCCTACCAAGGGTCAGTGTTTTCTTTCCCCTTCTGAAATATATATGTGAAATCTCTTGGAGAGCTTCTGCTATGGCCAGTTTCTGAGGTCTCCTCATTATTGTGATCCCCAGTTCTATATCACCATCTCTGCTGACCATAGCTGTCCCGTCCCTTCTCTGTCCCATTGCTCAGGTGCTCAGACCCTGCAAGGAGGGATCTGATGTAAGAACCTAGATAATGGACTGGCTGTTGTCGTTGGCAGGAAGAATATGAGATAGTTGGCTGAGACACATCCTTAGTGAAAGGGGAGAGTTGTTAATAGGGTGAAAGGACTTGAGGGATATCTTGTGGGCTCTGATTGCCTTCTAGACAGTACCGGGTTTACAATGGTGGCAGTGGTATCATGGCACCAGGCCCCCCACTCAGAGGGGGCCCCAGCCCACTCTGCTTGCCCCAGTGCAGCTTCGGCTTTGGGCAGTCTCTGCTGCCTGCTACCTGTGGGGCCCCACTTGGGACTGAATGGTGCAGAAGCTGGGCTAGTCTCAGCCAGGAGTGGGGGTGGGATAACAGTGTGTGGAGGGGCTTGGCTGGGCCCCTCCAGGCAAGTGGGTCCTGAGGCAAGTGGGTCCTGACAGGCCCTAGCCTGGCTGATTACACCACTCTCAAGGGCCTGGAGCTGCCATCTCAGCCCAGCAGACACAGTCACCTCCCAGCAGGGCCAGTGAGTGTGGCTGGGAGCAGGACGTGTGGGAGTGGGTCTGTAGGGGGGTGCTGGGCTGTGAGGGGGTGGGGGGCACTGGACAGTGGCAGTGGGCTTGTGTGTGTTGGGGTGCTCAGGAGTGGGCAGTTATGGTAGGGCTGTGAGGTTATGCTGGGCAGGGGTGTTGGTGTTCAGGGCACTGTGCATTTGTCTGTGGAGTCTGGGGGGCACTAGGCATAGTGGGTCTGGGGGATGCTGGGCATAGGGGTCTGTATGAGGTCTCTGGGCAGGGGGCAATGGGCATAGGGAGTCGGGGGGTGTTGTGCAGGTGGGGAGGGCTATATGGCATGGCATGGGCCCGCCCCTGAGGGGAGAGGGCACACTGGCAGCACAAGACTGGGCAGGTCAGTGTGTATCTGGTGACTGCCAGTTTGTAAAGAGTGCTCTTGCACCAGGCTGGGTGGAGCGGGGCTACCCCTGCCATGCCATAGCACATTACCCCTGGCCGACCCCTCACTCTGGGGATTGTCCTTGCCACGTCTTGCTCCATTGCCTCCATGGTGGCCCACAAATATGTTTGTCGAACGGCTCACAAAAGACTAATCTGGCCCTGCTTCCAGACCAGGGTATGGGTTTGACACCCAGGAAAGCAGGCTGGGGTTGCAGTTTGGGAGTCCTGTTTGAATGGAGCTGACCATGGAAGCCAATATTTTGGTGTTGCTCAGAACAGCTTTTTCCATCTTCAGCATAGTTGGAAATTGAAGCGTTTCCTTCCTGACGCAGCCTGCCATGGCAATCCATGTCTTTGGGACCTTCAGCCAAGCTGCCTGCAGTCGGCTCTTCCGGGGGCTGCTCTTGAGAATCTCAAGTGAGAAACATGACGGCACGGCTGCTCGCACCTATGTGACCTCGAGACTCAGTGACACCTCTGCCTCAGCTGCCTATGGTCCAGCAGGTGAGCTGCAATGTCTTTCTTATGGTATCCAAAGTTTTAGATAATATAGCACCAGTGTCCCTCAGGGAGCTTCTGCTGTCCTTTCTCGCACTTGGCAGAAGTAGGAGTGGCCTGTGGACCATCACAAGGAATAATTGGGAGAAGAAGGAGATGAGACCATCGCCATTCAGGTCCTGTGACTTTTGAATGCTCTCCCCCACAAAGCTGTTTCCTTTGTTTGTGTGCCTGTGTGCGGGGGTGGAGTGTCGCTATTTTTGCTGGGCTTGTGGGCTGACGCTGGCTGGGATTCTTGGCCATTATTTGATCACATTACTCAGCTATTTTGCTTTCAGAGAGCTCATGAGACACTGTGGTGCCTTTGGGTTTTGAGCTCCATAAAGGAACACTTCACTTATTTCTCGTCTAAAGTCCTGGGGTGAAATCCTGGTTCCCTGACGTCAATAGCAAAATTCCAGTTGGCTTCAATGGGGCCAGGATTTCATTCCGGGAGCCCCTACTCAGATCTGGTTCACAGACCAAGTTGCTCACATTTAACTAAAGGTGTGGTTTTAAATGGATTTAGTTAAAGCGGTGCAACTTTGTGTGGATGCTCTCAGGCCAGGTTTACACTACAGACCTAGGTTGGTATAACTGCGTCACTGCGGGGGGAGGCGTGAAAAATCCACACCCGGAGCGACGTAGTTATACCAACCTAACCCTCAGTGTAGACAGCACTATGTTGGCAGGAGAGCTTCTCCCATCATCATAATTACTGCCTCTTGGAAGGCTGGATTAACTATGCTGATGGGAGAGCTCTCTCCTGTTGGCATACGAGCATCTTCACTTAAGCGCTACAGTGGTGCAGCTGCACTGATGCAGTGGTTGAAGTGTAGACTTGCCCTTAGATGGGTTTAAAAGCTGGTTTGTAATTGACTTAAGCCAAACCAATTTCAGACACTCCTACCATTTGGAGAGTATCCACCCTAGGAGGGGTTCCACCAATGTAACTAAATCAGCCTCTAAACTGATTCAGGGCTAGTCTACACTGGCAACGCTAAAGCACCACCAAAGCAGCACTTTAAGGTGGTTTGTGTGGTCGCAGAAGAGCTTTCCTGGCACTCTAAAAAACCCACCTCCAAGAGGGGAGTAGCAGCCAGAGCTGGGAGCGTGGCTCCCAAGGCTAGTGCACTGTCTACACTGGCACTTTACAGTGCTGAAACTCGCTGCGCTCAAGGGAGTGTTTTTTTTCACACCCCTGAGCGAGAAAGTTGCAGCGCTGTAAAGAGCCAGTGTAGACAAGGGCTCAGTGAAACTGGTGCACAAGCTGTGTGTAGACACAGACTCTGTTCTTACTGGACAAAGCCAGCAGGATGATGCTCAGCAACCTACTGGCTCAGGTGCCTTAGTATGGATTTACATGCCTAATTCTCAGCACCCAAGTTTGAGAATTTAGGCCTAGCAGCACCGGGAGCATCCTTCTAGCCAACACAGTCTGGAGGGAAGGAGGCTAGCAATGAGGCCATGTGGTTTGTTACTGTACCTCATCTGAGCCGCTCAGGATTCACTCAGACATTGGGTGTAATGCATTACGACCAGAACTGGATGAGTACAACACCGACTGCTTAGTGAATGCACTGTGACTGTGTTTGCTTTCCACAGACATATGGCATTGCCTTCATTTCACCTCGGCTGCAACCTTCATCTCTGCTCTCCTGTATGGCTGCATTTCCCTTTCTAGGTCTCCAGACTCTGGCATGTGGAGAATGCTTCTGCCTGAATTCTCTCCCATATGGAGAAATATGGCCACCTTACCCGCCTCCTCGGACACCGTTGCTAGCTCTCGTTTTCTCCAGGAACGAGCTGGAAATGGCTAATGCATGCTGACCCTCCATGGCCTTAGTCCAGCTGACCTTGTCTCCCTCTGCTCCCCTCCCTGCAACAGCCATACACCTGCCACCAGCCTCCACACCAGAATCTACTTCTCTCCAGCCTTCTCATATCTTTCTGCCACAGCTCCTCCCATTTCAAATAGCAGCTGAAACCACCTCTGTTCCCCTGGGCTGGCCCTCTCTACTCCGCTCTGCTAGCATTCAGGATTTAGCTTTGGCCCTGCATTATTTAGATGAAGTGTCAAATCCACCCTGGGGTCCAGTCTGGCTTCTACCTGGCTCTCAAATTGGAAAATCTGCCAACGAGGAGTTTTGCAGCAGGCCAAAGCAGCTACAGACTCCCTTGCATAGGGTTGTCAACTGTCTAATCGCACAAACCCACAAACACTCTTGCCCTGCCCCATGCCCTGCCCTTCCTCAAGGCCACATCCCTGTCCCACTCCTTCTCTGAAGCCCTGCCCCCTGTTCACTCCAGCCCCGCACCCCCTCCGTTGCTTACTCTCCCCCACCCTCACTCACTTTCTCCAGGCTCGGACAGGGAGTTGGGGTGCGGGAGGGGGTGCAGCTCTGGGCTGGGGAGTGGGGCCGATGTGTTCGGAGTGTGGGAGGGGCTCAGGACTGGGTCAGGGGGTTGGAGTGTGGGAAGGGGTGCAGGATCTGGGCTGGGGGGTGGGGCCAGTGTGTTTGGAGTGTGGGAGGAGGCTCAGGGCTGAGTCAGGAGGTTGGGATGTGGGAGGCAATGAGGTGTGCAGGTTCCAGGAGGGAGCTTGGGTGCAGGAGGGGGCTCAGGGCTGGGATGGGAGGTTGGGGTTCTGGAGGAGCTTAGGGTGCCGGCTCTGGTAGGAAGTTTAAGTGCAGGAGGGGGCTCAGGGCTGAGGCAGAGGGTTGAGGTGAAGGAGGGAGTGTGGGGTACAGGCTCAAGAAGAGAGTTTGGGTATAGGAGGGGGCTGGGACAGAGGGTTGGTGTGCAGGAGGGAATTCAGGGCATAGGCTCTGGCTGGGCAGTGCTCACCTCGGGTGGCTCCAGGAAGCAGTGGCATGTCTATCAGTGGCTCAGGGGCAGCCAGACAGCTCTGCACAGTACATGCTGTCCCTGCCTGAAGGAACCACCGCTGCAGCTCCCATTGGCTGCGGTTCCCTGTTTCCGGCCAATGGGAGCTGCGGAGTAGCATTCAGAGCAGGGGCAGTGCGTGGAGACCCCTGGCTGCACCTCCACCTAGGATCCACCGCCACACATGATGGCCAGTTCTGGGAGCTGCACAGAGCCAGGGCAGGCAGGTAGCCTGCTTTAGCCCTACTGCACTGCTGGACTTTTAGCGGCCTAAAATCTCACAGATTGGCTTCAGTAGCCTCTGGGAGATTGAGCCCAATTCTGGGAAACTCCCAGCCAAACCGGGAGAGTTGGCACCCCCTATCCTTGTAGCAAGGTGGAGATGGGGGCAGGGATTCACCAGCATAGCCCAAATACTGGGCTGCTCTTGCTGGGAAGCGAGCATGAAATCTGCTGCAAGACTTCCATTGCCATCAATAGATCAGGCCCCCAGGACCCCCCTGTAGTGGTTCCTGCCCACCGCAACCCGCTGCTGCGCCCTAGTGTGAATTAAAGCTCTTCTCTTGTCCAAAGGACTGTGAGGAGGGGGTGATGGAGGCACAGCCTCCGCCAACCCAGGGCCCTTGTGCTCCAGGGACACCAAGACCTTGTGGAGTCATAAGAACATAAGAACAGCCGTACTGGGTCAGACCAAAGGTCCATCTATCCCAGTATCCTATCTACCAACAGTGGCCAATGCCAGGTGCCCCAGAGGGAGTGAGCCTAACAGGAAGTGATCAAGTGATCTCTCTCCTGCCATCCATCTCCACCCTCTGACAAACTGAGGCTAGGGACACCATTCCTTACCCCTCCTGGCTAATAGCCATTAATGGACTTAACCTCCATGAATGTATCCAGTTCTCTTTTAAACACTGTTATAGTCCTAGCCTTCGCAACCTCCTCAGGCAAGGAGTTCCACAAGTTGACTGTATGTGGGTCAGAGGAGTAATTTACACTTCTCATGCAACCTGGACATAAGGACAGGCTGTGTGACAAGGCTGTACAAAATAAACCTATTGGAGCCTTCTTGCCCATCCTGAGGCCTTTGGTAAGTGCTAACCTCTGATGTGGTATACTCATTGGAGATTGATCATCCCCATGCATAGACTACAGCCATGCTTTCAGTTTATCTGCCTCCCAAGGGCTCACAGAGAGTACAGAAGACTGTATCATTATATTGCACTGGCATAACCCCAAGTTTCCCCTGCCCTGAGCTTGGGTAACTGCTGCTACTAAACATCAGACTTGGAAAGTTGACCTTGTGCCACCCTTCATTCTGCTCCCTTATTCCAAGGGCCCATCCCCCGGAGCAGGGTCTCACTGATAGCTATGGTAGGTGCCCTTCAAAAGCCACTGCAGGAAAAGCCAGTCACCACAGCTCCACTCCAAAACCGATGAATGAACTCTTACCTTCTTTGTCACAAGTAAACCCATGAATGAGTGCCCTCCTGGCACCTTCAGCTAGCTCCTGGAAAAGCCCACTTCCAGCTGGCAAGCCTCATGTCTCCCTTCCACCAGTCCTTGCCTGATGGCTGGAAACCCAAGGACCATTCCATGGTGGCTCTTACCAACCGAAACAGGCCATTACAGAGTCTTGTTGTTACATCACTGTCTCATGTCCAACCACAGTTTAGATGTCCCACAGCCCCATACATAAATAACAGTAACTCATTACCTTACCTAAGGTTCTCTGCAAGTGTCATGCAACTGACTCTTGGTGACACAATTAATGCCATGAGGGTGCTTTGCACACAGTGACGAGCTGACCCTAACACCTGGGAAAGTTCTGTAAGTGTCATTATCCTCATGTCCTCAACAGCGAAACAGAGATCCAGAGAAACTAGCGCTCGTGATCACTGATTTGAGGTCCCTCAGTTTCAGGGTGCTCAGCTCAAGCCACGGAGGGGCCTGGTTTCCAGTTGAAAGCAGTGGGAGCTACAGTCGCTCAGCAGCTCTGAAAACAGACCAGAGATCTCAAAAGTTGAAGAACCACCAGGTCTGAATTAAATGGTTCCTGGTGCCCCTGCTTGGGGCCACTGGACCATGCAGCCTTTCCATTGATTAGGTACCTAGTGCTGGACATCTGAAATCCCATCTTCATTTCATTCCTGAGGAGCAGCTTGATTGCTGTAGCCTGGCTCGTTTATCACTGGACAGCTGAGACAACTGGGTGTTAAAGGCTGTATTTCCAGGGGGGAAAGCGCCGTCTTTCACAGAGCACAATACACACATTTTGCTGTGTAACATGACATATATAACGTTGGGACCAACACAGCTGCACCCACACATGCATTTGTATGGGCAGTATCAACCAAAAAATGCTTTAGGCAGTGCTAGGAAAGCCCTGAAGAAAGAACCAGTTAATTTCTCATAGCTTGCTTGGAGCTTTATTTGAAGATGTCAAGGCTCAAAGGATATCTTGGGTAGAACGTGTTCAACAAGGCAACCCCATCTCAATAAAACAAGCAAACTAATGCTAGAGATGAGGCAAAGATAAACTAGGGCTTTATCTTTTTCATGGCATGTAGTGAAATCTGTGAGTACTACAGCCTTATCTGCTGAACATGTCTGCAGTGGTGTAGCTATGTCGGTCCCAGGACATTAGTGAGACCAGGTGGGTGAGGTAATATCTTTTATTGGACCAACTTCTGTCGGTAAAAGAGACTTCCAAGTTTACACAGAGCTCTGGGTAATCTCAAAAACTTGTCTCTTTCCCCAAGAGAAGTTGGTCCAATAAAATATATTACCTCACCCACCTTGTGTATAATATTGATATTTATAACTTGCTTTATGTAGCATATACAGGCCTCACCTGAGATCAAGGCCCCTTTGTGCAAGGTACTGTACAGACACACACCCTGCCCTGAAGAACTTACCGTCTAAACAGACAAAGGGTGAGATGAGAAACAGCGACACAGAGCTGAAATGACTGGCCTAAGGGCACTCAGCAGGTCAGCGACAGAACATGAATAAAAGCCAGATCTCCTGAGTCCCAATCCAGTGCTTTGGCACCAGACCACACTGCCTCCATTCACATTATATTATCAGGTGTGTATTGTATATCTCTCAAATATCATATATGGGTCCATTCTAGAACACACAAAAAATGATCACGGCATGTGAAATACATCGCTGGTAAATGCCAAAATGGCAACAAATGTGGCCACTGCTTCAACACCGAACACAAGGGCGTGTCTGTGAATTGCTGTCATGATCAACAGCCACTATCCAGAGCGGAGATGAACATTATAAATATTTATACACAGCTGGTGAACACCCCATTGACATCTCCTTGTTGAGCCGGTCTTTAGGAGATTCCTAATGGTCAGTCCTAAGATTTTGACCTCTGAAAAGTCAGACAGGGTAGCTAATATACACCCATGGATAAGTGTGTCCCTATGGGATATTACCCTATGAGCAGTGGAAGGGTCTTCTGTCTACTGATCCTACTTCCTGAATGCACTTTAGCAGCTAATCTGGGTTATTCACGTATTTCTGCATGTACCTGAGCCACAAGAAATGTTCCATAAATCCCAATGATTTCCATCTAGGGGAATTATTATTGTTAATTATGATTTCTTACTTAGACTACAGTAGCTCCCAGTTTGCTAGGCACTTCTACATTGATAGGTGACATTACAGTCCTTGCCCAGAGAAGCATAATATCTAGCAAACGAGTTAGAGACACAGTTATCTATTTGATTATCTAATATGTTACAAAGATTTTAATTGCCTTCCCTTGAAACCACGTTGCTCCTCCCATGTCCAAAGGGATAACATGTTCCAGAAGGAAGGATGCTTGGTGGGTGTATCAGTAGCTGTCAGCTTCTAGAGTAAATCTTGAAAAAGCAGCTGCATTAGCCTGTCCCTGAAAAAAAATGTATGTATTGAATATCATATGGGTATGCTGACAATACCACAGTTCATCACTGCAGTCTGGCAGCTGCTAGAGAAAGCAACCTAGGGCTTGTTTCCAGAGGGAAACTGACCGACAGAACTACAGCGGTATAATAATACTGCTGTAGTTCTGTCACTCACTTTCCCTGTGTAGAGAAGTCCCCTGTCTTGGGCCCATGATCTTAATAAGGGTTTATGGTTGGTTTTATGGTAAGTTTTGTCCCTTGCTCGCTCGCTTTTTGTGGAATTTCACAGCTTCAAATACTGCACCTAAAGGCATCTATCTCAATCTGTGCATGGTTTCTTTCTGTTTTCGCCAGGGTGCATGACTCATCCGTGTCAGGCTTCTCGCTGCCATCTGGCGAGCTGCGTGAGTTCCCAGCTCCCACTCCAGCAGGGGACACTCTTCAAGCCAAAACTGTAAGTGAGCCTGGGTCGAATCACGCTGATACTTGCACAGACACCACCTTAGAGTTAGCTATCTCAGACTATTTTGGGCATTACCCTGGCTATTCCCATTTTTACCTCTTTTGAAATGATTCAAGGAGGGATTCTAGCAATGGTGACCAGCACTCTGCACAGTAATTTATCACTGTCAGAGACACGTGGCATTCAGGGACAGGGGGAGTACTGATGCTAGCTCTAGGGTGTTTGCTGCTTCTGTAACTGGGTGAACTCCTTCTCTAGTCCCCATTGTTCTTTGTTCATTATGGCTGGGACTTCAAAGGGGCCTACGTAGAGCACTGGACCCATTGTCGCATTAGTTCTTATTAGCATTCCTGGGGCATGACACTTGAGATTAATGCCTGAGTGATGACTAGAGCTGGTTGAAATTCAGAATTTCCATCCCATGGGAAATTGTCAGATTTTGAGATCTGGTTTTGTCCCAAACTGGGACAAAAAGTCAAAATCTTGAAACGTTTCGATTTCAACACAACAGCGCTTTGCAATGGAAAACTGATCCATCAGAAAATGGCACATCAGCTGTGCAATGACTCTGCTTCCTCTTCTGCTGGGATGGAATAACCCATGTTGTTACCTCCGACCTCAACCTGCCCCCACTGTGAACATGCCCCAAACCGGAATTGTTTAACCCTACCTCTCTGCTGTGCTTGTCTAATCTATAACAACAGACAAACCGAAGCTGGGAACAGGGCCGGCTCCAGGCACCAGCCCAGCAAGCAGGTGCTTGGAGCAGCCAACGGAGAGGGGTGGCACGTCTGGCTCTTCGGCGGCAATTCGGCGGCTGGTCACTCACTCTCTCTCGCAGTGAAGGACCTGCCGCTGAATTGCCACTGAAGACTGAAGCGGCAGCAGTAGAGCAGGTCGCAACCACGGCTTTTATTTATTTATTTATTTTCCTTTTTGCTGCTTGGGGAGGCAAAAACCCTGGAGCCGGCCCTGGCTGGGAAACAAAGCAATGGGCAAACAAACCCAAGTCGACTTCTCCACTGGGTGCACTAACAGAATGCTAATACTTTGTATTTGTAGCACCGATGTGCCCCATGCGGCCACAGTAGAGAACTGAGATTGGTTACGTTATTTTCAAACTGTGTCCAGTGCTTTCAAAACTATTCACAATGCCCAGGGTTCCTGCCCAAGGCAGATTTTCTCTCTGTGCTGTACTCAATAACTTGCTATGTAGCTCCCTGCTCCATGCACTCAGCTGTTCTTCTTATGCAGTGCCAGCCTCGTACATGAAAACCAGACATTTGAAACTCAGACCACTAGATACAATGGTGTTGCCTACAATCTTGGAAACTACAGGCCCAATCCCATATGTCTTCTGTAAAATTTCCATTGACGTCAATGGGAGTTTTACGTGAATAAGGACTAAGGCCCAGATTCTCAAAGGTATGTAAGTGCCTAACTTGCATTGCCACAAGGTCCTTCAGCAAAGCCAGTCTCCTTGGTCCAATCACCAACAGAAACTCAACTGTTTTCTGGCATCCTTCATTATCATTGGCAAGTAGAACACTGCTGCTGCTGCTTCATGTGTGTTCAAACTCTTTATAGCTTCCTCAAAGCACAGCCACTTCTAGCTGCTCAACATGACCACTTGCTTTCCCCGTTTTTGCCTTCCCTTGCATGGTGCTCCCCATTTCTCAGCCAGCTCTAACAGAAACATATATATTTTTGCCCAGAAATGTTCACATTTTTTCATGAAACCATTTTTTCTTGTTTTCACTTTTCAGATTTTTTTGCCCAGCCTCTAATATTGGCATTCTCCCTTCTGAAAACATCAAACATCACGCCTCCTTTGAAAGATCTTTGACCCCAACCCTTTGCCAAACTGCTGTGTTTGCAGGCAGAGGGGATTTAGGAAAACAACTGCTTTTCTTTTTTAAGAAGAAGAAGATGAAGATGAAGTTAATTCAACTACATGAGCAGGACAGAGATCTGATTCCAGTTCAGACCAGTTCAATGAAACTCTCCAAGAATTTCAAGCCAGCATGAGAATCTGTTGTCATTAGCTCGACGATGGTCAGGGGTCTAGGACATCCATCCAACACATTAGAGCAGCAGGTCAGTCAGGAGAAAGGGCCCAGTCCTGTGAAATGCCAAGCACCCTCAACTCCCAGTGAAACTGATGAAAAGCAGGGGCCCATTGCAACTTCCAGCAGGTACTCAGCACCCCAGAGGACTGGGCCCTACTTGAGAGAACCCGCTCCCTCTTTATGCTATAGAATGACCACTCAAAGAAGCAGCTAGTGACAAGGAATTGTCTCAACATGAAACATACCCCCCTTATGTTTGAGGAACTGACATCCCATCATGGATGTTGTAGATCAGTGGTGCCCAAACTTTTCCTGTCACCCCTCTCCCTTACCAGTAATGGAATCTGTCCATGCCTCCCGTCCATTACTGCGCAGGGGAACTTGGGCTGAAGGCAGAGCTTGAGGCCGAACTGGGAATGAGGAGGAGCTGGGGCTAGAGGCGGAGCTCGGCTGGGGATGGAGAGAGAATGAGGGCAGAGCTGGGCTGGAGGCAGAGCAGGGGGAGGAATGGAGCTGCGGTGGGGGTTGAGCTGGGCTCACGGTGGATCAGGGGGCAGAGTGGAGCAGCAGCTGGGGGCGGAGCTGGGCTGGGTGGTGCTTCCTCCCTGCCTACCATGGAGGCTGGCCCAAGTCCCACTGCGCACCCCTCTGAACATTCCTCTGCACACCCTAGGGAGGCACTCCTCACAGTTTGGGGGCTACTGCTGTAGATGTTGGTGCTTCGCTGCACTCATTGCCCATTGCTGTTCTGAGTCGGCTCTTGGTAGCCCACAGTACTGACACCACCCTGCTACACCATCCGTTTGTGTGCTTCTGGCCCAAGCTCGCTGTCCTTGCACATTCTATATCCTCTCCAGATAGAAATTTTTGCAATACGGACAACTGTGGGCCTGAGCGCCCTGCCAGGGTGAACTCCACTGATATCCATGTCAGTGGGATGAGGAGCACACACTTCAGGCCAGAGCGGGTATGTCTACACTGCAGCTGGAAGCCTCACGCTAGCTTGGCTTGAGTGAGGGTGCTGAAAAGAGCAATGTGGACACTGCGGCACTGGCAGGGGCTGGGGCCAGCCACCCAAGCTTAGACCTCAGGGGTCTAGCTGGCTTGGACTGAAGCAGCCAGCCCAAGCCACTGCCAGTGCCACAAGGTCCACCCTGCTCTTTTCAGCTGAGCTAGGGTGAGTTTGCTGACTCGTGCTGGGAAGCTCACTCCCAGCTGCAGTGTAGACAGACCCATCCAGGCTCTACGCCGCCATCTGCTTTGGGCTGCTCCGAAAGCACAGAGCAGCCATAAAATCAGCTGATCAGGTCCCCTGAGGATTCCTCACTTACCGAAATCCCTGAACTGCAGCTTCAGCAACTCTACCCCCGCCCCTCTCAGAGGGGTCATTCCCACAGGCAGGGCAGTGTCCCTCTGACCTGTTGAGCCCCAGTTGCAAGAATGGTGCCTTGGAACCATTCCAACACCGCAACTGGACCACCACTGGCTAGCTCTAAGCCTGGTGACTCATAAAGGGTTAAAGCCACCCTTCTCCTCCTGCTCCCTCCAGCTTTGCACTGAGCAGAGTTTGGCTGGACTGAGGCGCAGGCCCTGTATGCAAAATACTACGATGACGGCTGCCCTCTTGGCTGATAGGGGGAACCTGAAGTTGAACTGGGGGCCTCCACAGCTAAAACCCTCAGTCTGTGCAGCTTGAGCTAAAGAGTCAGGCCCTATAGCATTGCTGGGGCCAGTGTCTTCTGTGGCCTGGGCACAGAGAGAGATACCTACCACACACTAGCCAGTGGGTTATGCTATCACACAACCACACCTCTCACCCGTACAGATTGCATCCAGGGCCTGATTCCACAGCCCTTCCTCACATGAATGGCCCCATTACAGTCAGGAGGGTTACTCCTGTGAGCAATGGCTGTAGGAGATGGGCATCCCATGGATTATTCTTGTTCCAGACAGGCTGTTCATAGAATATCAGGATTGGAAGGGACCTCAGGAGGTCATCTAGTCCAACCCCCTGCTCAAAGCAAGACCAATCCCCAGATAGATTTTTACCCCAGTTCCCCAAATGGCCCCCTCAAGGGTTGAACTCTCAACTCTGGGTTTAGTAGGCTAATGCTCAAACCACTGAGCTATCCCTCCCCCCGATGTTAGTGGCATGTTATCCTCCCAGTGTGAGCTGCCCATCTCCCCTGGTTCAGCTTGTGCACTTCTAGCCTTGCATAGATTTCCTTTTTAACAGAGAGCCAATGTTTACCTCCTTTCCACTGCCATTCAATGACCCTCTTGCTTGTCCCACTGCTGCCTGTCCCCTGGTCCCTCTGCAACTCCTCTGATCTCCCCTGTTCCTGGATACCTGCTGGAGCTCTGTACTTCTACTGCCCCTAGCAGATTTCTGCAGCTGACCTTGAGTGCTCCTCCGCACCTGCTGCCTTTCTCCCAGCTCCAAGGTAAATCCTCTCCCTAAAGCCACTTGTCTTCAGACCCAGCCCTTTGTCCATTTCTTGTGCAGTAACTATCAATTGGCCTGGCACTAAACGCCCAGATTAGCACCCCAATTTACCCAGGTGACTAGAATTCCACTCATTGCCTGGGTTTCATTGCCAAGACATGACTATTATTAGTGATTATTTGTACTGGCATAGCACCTACGTGGCTCAGGACCCTGCTGCACTAGGAGCTGTACACACACACCCAGCCTTGATCACTTTCATGCAAGGCTGGTCTGGGTGTTTTCAGGTGACAACTCGTCGCTACCTGCCCCACTCAAACATCACCGGTTCCAGGCTGCTGTGAGGACCCCTAGGCACAGAAATGCAGGGGGGAACACTCACAAGATGATTTGAGGGGCAGCACCCCAAACTTTGCTGACTCATTTTACAGAAAAGCGGAGGTGTGGCCAGATGTAGGAAACTTTAGTCCCCTCAGTCTCTCGCTGTCGAGAGAGAGCCCAATGGCTGGATCCTTTCAACCCTCGTGATGGGTCTGTACCACTTTACGTTTTCAAGGCTGGCTAGCAGCTGGCTTTTTATAACGAGAGATGAAATTCTCCTTTTCGTTTCCAGGTCTCCAGACACCGGGGTCCTGTCATAAACAGATAGCTAAGGGTTAATGTCTCTTTCACCTGAAGCACCTGACCAGAGGACCAATCAGGAAACCGGATTTTTTCAACTTTGGGTGGAGGGAATTGAGTGTCTAAGGTCTTTTGTTTTCTGCCTGCCTGCTTTCTCTGAGCTTTGGAGAAGTAGTTTCTATTTTCTAGTCTTCTGTTTCCAAGTGTAAGGACAAAGAGATCAGATAGTAAGTTATATGGTTTCTTTTCTTTGGTATTTGCATGAATATAAGTGCTGGAGTGCTTTGATTTGTATTCTTTTGGAATAAGGCTGTTTATTCAATATTCTTTTAAGCAATTGACCCTGTGTTGTATTATCTCAATACAGAGAGAACATTTGTACTTATTTTTCTTTCTTTTTATATAAAGCTTTCTTTTAAGACCTGTTGGAGTTTTTCTTTACTTCAGGGAAATTGAGTCTGTACTCACCAGGGAATTGGTGGGAGGAAGAAATCAAGGGGAGATTTGTGTGTTGGATTGCTAGCCTGACCTTGCATTCCCTCTGGGGGAATAGGAAAGTACTTTTTGTTTCCAGGATTGGGAACAGAGAGGGAGATTCACTCTGTTTGGGTTCACAGAGCTTGTGTCTGTGTATCTCTCCAGGAGCACCTGGAGGGGGGAAGGGAAAAAGGATTATTTCCCTTTGTTGTGAGACTCAAGGGATTTGGGTCTTGGGGTCCCCAGGGAAGGTTTTTCAGGGGGACCAGAGTGCCCCAAAACACTCTAATTTTTTGGGTGGTGGCAGCAGGTACCAGGTCCAAGCTGGTAACTAAGCTTGGAGGTTTTCATGCTAACCCCCATATTTTGGACGCTAAGGTCCAAATCTGGGACTAAGGTTATTACAGGTCCCCAGCAGGGGACTCCCTGGAAGCTTCAAAGAGTCCCTTCCCTTCCACAGAGAAATGCCAATTTGTGTGGATTCCTACCAGCATGTTGGCAAAGCCTGAGACAAAGAGCTTTGTACGAAACAATAATCAAGCATAACCTTTCCCCAGCGCTCATGCCGTGCCCCAACCTGTCGTGATTGGCCTCTATCTATCCTGGTGCAAGCTGGATTCAAACAGCAGCTAGAGGGGAAATGCTCCTTGTGGTCATACTGGTGCTGAGCACATGATCAAAAGCCAGAGTGTATTAGCTTGTATTTTTGCTGAACAAAGCAGCAGTGGCAAGTGAAAGTGCCTTGAGCTGCCAGTGGCATCCACCTGCAGCAAAGGCTTCACCTCTGATTCATAGATTCACAGATTCCAAAGCCAGATGGGACCATTGTGATCATCTAATCTGACCTCCTGTGTAACACAGGCCAGAGAACTGCCCCCAAATAATTCCTAGTGCAGATCTTTTAGGAAAACATCCAATCTGGATTTTAAACTGGTCTCTGATGGAGTGTTACCAACTCGTGTGATTTTGTCGTAAATCTCATGATCATTATTGTTTTCCTTAAAGCCCTTGGAGCTCTTGGAGTCAAGTGGAGATGTGATGATTTCAGCCTTCATTCTTACTTTTTCTCTAAGTGTCTAGCTGTGGAGAAAGCTCCAAAATGTGACCCTAGTGCACCCTAAAGGCTCAGAAGGCAGATGAATACCAAATCTATTGTTTTTATCAAATCTCATGATTTTAAAGCCAATCTCATGATTTTTGAGGAGCCTAACTCCTGATTTCTGAACATTTGGGGTTGGCAATACTGCCGTTGGTAAATTGTTCCAATGGTTAATTCCTCTCACTGTTAAAAACGTACACCTTATTCCTAGTCTGAAATTGTCTAGTTTCAGCTTCCAGCCAGTGGATTGTGTTAGACCTTTCTCTGTTGGATTGAAGAACCCCTTATTAAATATGAGTTCCCCATTTAGATACTGTGACATTTTAAGGATCACTCAGACCAGTAAAGGGTTTCTGCTGTGTAAAAGTGGGTACCTTAATGCCGTGCTGCTATGGCTTAGAGCTCTGACACTAGGAGCCAGCCTACAAGCATAAGAGTCTCACTTGGCTTCCACCAGCCTAGTTTCACCTTGCAGAGTGACCCCAACAACCCCTTTCAGTGCCGAGCCGTCCGAAATCCATCTACCCCAAATTCTTACCTACCAGACACTGGAGCTATTCCCCTCTGCTCGTCACCGCCAACGGAGTGCCACCAGCCCCCAAGTACCAGTTCGCTTTGCCAAACACACTTCACACCGTTTACACACCTTAGGGTAACAATAAACACTAAGTGTATTTAATAGAAGAATCCTAGATTCAGAGATGAGTAGGGCCCTGCTAAGGTGTCATGGACCGTGAAATCTGGTCTTTTCTGTGCTTTTACCTTACGCAGGCTTCATGGGGCAGATCAGCGTTTCTCAAATTGGGGGTCCTGACCCAAAAGGGAGTTGCAGGAGAGTTGCAAGGTTATTTTAGGGGGGTTGCGGTATTGCCACCCTTACTTCTGCGCTGCCTTTAGAGCTGGTCACCTGGAGAGCAGCAGCTTTTGGCCGGGTGCCCAGCTCTGAAGGCAGCGCCCCGCCAGCAGCAGCACAGAAGTAAGGGTGTCAATACCACATCATGCCATCCTTACATCTGTGCTGGTGCTGGTGGCGGCTCTGCCTTCAGAGCTGGGGTCCCAGTCAGCAGCGACAATTCTCCAGCTTCCCAGCTCTGAAGGCAGTGCCACCAGCAGCAGCAGTTTCAGAAGTAAGGGTAGCAGTACAGCTACCCTCCTACAAAACCTTGCAACCTCCTATAACTGTGCCTTAGTGGGTCACAACTGAGGATGACAAATTCAGGATGAACTGTTGAGAAATAGAGCAAACACAACCCAAAACTGGTGGTTATTCTTTTATAAGATATATCAAACCAGCCACAAAAGTAAACTCCGTTTTACAACACTGGCTAACAAGAAAACATTAAGGCAGTTTCCTCTTACATCACCACCAAAAACACTGGATTCAGAGAGGAGTGGCTCTTTACAACTGATCTCATTAAATAATGGGTTCTTCTGATCCCAAAGGACCAGCCACACACCCAGGTCCATATATAACAGATCTTACCCAAAAATCATGCTGATGCCAATCCTTTAGTATCTAAGATCTAAAGTTTTATTTAAAGAAAGAAAGAAAGAAAGAAAGAAAGAAAGAAAGAAAGAAAGAAAGAAAGAAAGAAAGAAAGAAAGAAAAAGGTGAGAGTTAAAATTGGTTAAATGGAATCAATTACATACAGTAATAGCAAAGTTCTTGGTTCAGGCTTGTAGCAGTGATGGAATAAACTACTGGCTTAAGTCAAGGCTCTGGAATACATCTACCACTTGGATGGGTCATTCAGTCCTTTGTTCAGAGCTTCAGTTTGTAGCAAAGTTCCTCCAGAGGTAGGAAGCAGGTTTGGAGATAAAATGGAGGTGTTTCCAGGGCCTTTTATAGCTTTTGCCATGTGAAGGGCATCTCATTGTTCTTACTGTGGAAAATTACAGCAACAAGACAGAGTTTGGAGTCACATGGGCAAATCACACGTTCATGCCCAATTTCCTTCAGTCATTGCAGGAAGTCATTACCTACACTCCAGACAGCATGTTTACATGACAGTCCACTCGGTGTAGATGAGCATCTTCCACAGTCCATTGTCAACCACAAGTGTTTCTTGATGAACCACTTAATTTGATCAGTCCCTCCAAGATGTGATGGCTAGCTACCTTGTGGGCATTACCCCAGGAGCAAACATTTGAGATCCAAATATAAAGCCAATACTTATAACTTCACATACAAAAATGATACATGCTGTGACAGACCTAGAACAGTGAGGTACAGGAGTCTGGTCCTATTGGCATCCAGGAGGTGGGCGGGCCCGCCCACTTCTAAAGGACCTCCCCACAGCCTAAGGGGAGAATCCACAGGTCTGTGACACCAAATGATTTTGTGGGACAACTAATGAAAAAAAAAGGATTGGCAGTGAGGTCATAGGGCTAAAAGAAGGGAACCTAATGGGAACACCAAGCAGAGAACCCCAGACAACGCCCACTGCTCCTCGAAGGCGTCAAGGGAGCCCGTGGACACCACCCAGAGGAACTCTGCCCGGATGCGTGAAAGGACGGAGGAGCAAAAATAGGCCCCACAGTCTCAGGAAATCCCGTCGGCCAACCTCCTATCCCTGGTTTTATAAATGGTTAGTTTGGCCAGGGCCAAGAGGAGGTTGATAAGGAGATCCCATGACTTTGTGGGGCCATGGATGGGGAGTGCATAGATAAAAAGGTGAGGGGAAAAGTGCAACCAAAAACGCAAGAAGATATTCAAGAGGAGCCAGAAAAGGGGCTGAAATCTGCGCACTCTAAATAAATGTGCGCCAGGGTCTCCGTCATGCCGCAAAAGGGGCAGGTGTTGGGGACGGGGTGAACCACGCCAAGTACACACCCGTGCTCACGGCCCCATGAAGGAGCCACCAGCTGACATCCCCAGCAGGCCTCGGGACCAGGGCAGAGTATAAGCTGGCCCACCGGGGCTTCTCACCCTCGAGAAGTGCCAGGAGGTCCCGCCAGAGGAGTCTGGTATAGGGCAAATATATTGGTTCTATTGGCATCCACCGGGGGTGGGCGGGCGAAGCCCGCTCACTTCTAAAGGGCCTCCTCCCAGCCTCAGGGGAGGACCCACAGGTCTGGGACACCAAATAATTACGGGGGACAACTAATGAAAAAAAACAGGATCGGGAGTGAGGTCATAGGGCTAAATGAAGGGAACCCGATGGGGACACCGAGCAGAGAACCCCGGACAACGCCCACTGCTCCTCGAAGGCGTCAAGGGAGCCAGTGGACGCCGCCCAGAGGAACTCTGCCCGGATGCGTGAGCAGACGGAGGAACGGAAATAGGCCCTACAGTCGCAGGAAATCCCGTCGGCCAACCTCCTCTCCCTGGTGTTGTAGATGGTCAGTTTGGCCAGGGCCAAGAGGAGGTTGAGAAGGAGATCCCGCAACTTCGTGGGGCCGCAGATGGGGAGCGTGTAGATAAAAAGGTGAGGGGAAAAGTGCAACCAAAAACGCAGGAAAATATTCAAGAGGAGCTGGAACAGGGGCTGCAACCTGGCGCACTCCAAATAAAAGTGCGCCAAGGTCTCCTTCTCACCACAGAAAGGGCAGGTGCTAGGGACAGATGTGAACCGCGCCAAGTACACGCCCGTGCTCATGGCTCCGTGAAGGAGCCACCAGCTGACATCCCCAGCAGGCCTCGGGACCAGGGCAGAGTATAAGCTGGCCCACCGGGGCTTCTCACCCTCGAGAAGTGCCAGGAGGTCCCGCCAGAGGAGTCTGGTATAGGGCAAATATATTGGTTCTATTGGCATCCACCGGGGGTGGGTGGGCGAAGCCCGCTCACTTCTAAAGGGCCTCCTCCCAGCCTCAGGGGAGGACCCACAGGTCTGGGACACCAAATAATTACGGGGGACAACTAATGAAAAAAAAACAGGATCGGGAGTGAGGTCATAGGGCTAAATGAAGGGAACCCGATGGGGACACCGAGCAGAGAACCCCGGACAACGCCCACTGCTCCTCGAAGGCGTCAAGGGAGCCAGTGGACGCCGCCCAGAGGAACTCTGCCCGGATGCGTGAGCAGACGGAGGAACGGAAATAGGCCCTACAGTCGCAGGAAATCCCGTCGGCCAACCTCCTCTCCCTGGTGTTGTAGATGGTCAGTTTGGCCAGGGCCAAGAGGAGGTTGAGAAGGAGATCCCGCAACTTCGTGGGGCCGCGGATGGGGAGCGTGTAGATAAAAAGGTGAGGGGAAAAGTGCAACCAAAAACGCAGGAAAATATTCAAGAGGAGCTGGAACAGGGGCTGCAACCTGGCGCACTCCAAATAAAAGTGCGCCAAGGTCTCCTTCTCACCACAGAAAGGGCAGGTGCTAGGGACAGATGTGAACCGCGCCAAGTACATGCCCGTGCTCACGGCTCCGTGAAGGAGCCACCAGCTGACATCCCCAGCAGGCCTCGGGACCAGGGCAGAGTATAAGCTGGCCCACCGGGGCTTCTCACCCTCGAGAAGTGCCAGGAGGTCCCGCCAGAGGAGTCTGGTATAGGGCAAATATATTGGTCACTGGATGAGTAGTTTTCTGTTCCCTGAGTGACCAGAGCAGGGGCTGCACTACAGTAATCAGGAACCTGCTAAAACCAATTAAGACAGACAGGCTGATTAGAACACCTGCAGCCAATCAAGGCAGGCTAATCAGGGCACCTGGGTTTAAAAAGGAGCTCACTTCAGTTTGTGGTGAGTGTGTGAGGAGCTGGGAGTAAGAGATGCAAGGAGCTGAGAGTGAGTGCTGCTTCTGGAGGACTAAGGAGTACAAGCATTATCAGACACCAGGAGGAAAGTCCTGTGGTGAGGATAAAGGTGTTTGGAGAAGGCCATGGGGAAGTAGCCCAGGGAGGTGTAGCTGTCATGCACCTGTTACAGGAGGCACTATAGACAGCTGTAATCCACAGGGCCCTGGGCTGGAACCTGGAGTAGAGGGTGGGCCTAGGTTCCCCTCAAACCTCCCAACTCCTGATCCGACACAGGAGGAGTTGATCCAGACTGTGGGTTCCACCAGAGGGGAAGATCACTGAGATGAGCAAATGTGCCAATAAGTGCAGGACCCACCAAGACCAAGGAGGAACTTTGTCACAATGCATACTGATAGCATAATCATAATCAGCAAACCATAACCTCTTCATAGAACCCCTCACTTGACAACCTTTGTACAATATTTGCTGCAAATATATAGCAGTGGTTTCAACAATGATCTATATGGTCATATTTTAATCAGATAACATCACACACACCCAACTTCTTTTTGGGTCAGGACCCCTACAATTATAATACCATGAAATTTCAGATTTAAATACCTGAAATCATGAAATTTACAATTTTTAAAATCCTATCACTGTGAAATGGACTGTGAATTTATTAAGTCCCTAGAAATGAGATAGTGAGGAAAAGCAACACAGACAAGGTCCACAGAAACTAAACATAAAGATGCAGCTTCAGGCTTCACACTTCAATATTAGACAAATTCCCCTTTCTCATGTCAGTTACCTATTTTTTCTGAACAGTTTGCCAGTGTGGCCTCTCTCCCAGAGGGGATTCAGTCTTTCATGGCCAGCACCCTGCTTAAATGATGGTCCTCACTTTCTCAATCTCCTTCCCTTCGAACCCCTTTTCTTTTGAGGGTTTGCAGGTTGTTTTTTCTCTCTCAGACTTTGGTGAGTCCCAGTGGAGAAAGGGGCATTTAGTTTTCTAGGAAATAATTTCATTTTTTTCAAGATTGGGGTTTTCTTTTCAGTTTCAAGTTGTTTCAGTGTTTCCCCATTCCCACTAATGGTTCACCATTGTCTCTTCCTGGCTGGGCAATGGACCGGTTCTTGAAATTAGGTTTATATAAACAATTGGCTTTGGGGGACTCCCTCCCTGTTGTGAGGTGTGCTTGACATAGTACCAGCCATGAGTACACTATTCTAGATACATACATAACACTACATCCCATATTCATCATAGTGGTATGATTATAATGTAATTATGACCTAATTATGATGTACCTTGTACAGAATGTGTCATGTGAGGTGTCATTGGAAAAGTTATGATTTGCTGAATACAATTATCCTATTTCTATGCATGTAACATTTTTGTATCTGGAGTTATGAATTTAGACTGTGTATCTGTAGTTCAAGTGTGATTATACTAGGGTGACACCCACTAGGCAAGATTCTTCCAGTCTAGACAGCTAATTGTGAGGGCCTATTCAAAGTAGTGAGCCTTCCTGAGACTGCTATGACTCATCAGGAACAAGCAAAGGCATGTGACCAGATCATATGTTGCTGGACTCCATTTTGGTACCTGTATTTTTCCAGCAACTGGGCTGGGAACTTAGCTTAAAACAAAGGGGTTCCCACCATATGGAAAGCCTATAAATGGCCCCTGAGCCCTGGGGTTCCCAGCCACCTTTGCAGCTAGGAGCTCCACGAATGACTTAAAGGCCCTGGGGCTCCCAGCCACAGCCCAAGCCCCAGGGCCTTTAAATCTTGATTTAAAGTGCTCGGGGAATTTAAAGGCCTCTGCCTCTTCCGGTCCAGGCCACGCCTCTTCTGGTTGAGGCTACGCCCCCTGCTCAGGACTCCGGAGTACCATAAGTCCTTTAAATTACTTTCACCCCTGGTAGGTGCACAGGAGAAGCTGGCCTCTCCACCTATCCAAAGCCCTAGGTTGGCTAAAGAGCTGGCAGGAAAGCCCACCTCTCCCTCCAGTAGCTAGCTTTCCTGTGACTGGAGGACGGGGCTGCAGGAGAGGGCATGTGTTGTATTTAGATGACCACTTTTCCAGAGTGCAAAAATGGGACACATGCCTGAGCCCCGCCTGCTCCATGGCCCTGCCCTGCTCCTCCTCTTCCCTCTGAGGCCCACCTCCTGGCCAGGCTAGCGCCAGGCAGTGGTAAGAGCCACCCATGGAGCCTGGGCTGCTGTGAGGATTCCCAGATGCTCCACCTGCCCTGGGTGGGGGCCTGGGGCACCCAAGAGCAGCCCTGGCCCATGTCCCCATCTCCTCAGGGTGCACCGCCCAGGGCAGGTGGAGGGTCAGGGACTTTGGGGCTCCCTATGGCAGCCTGGATTCCAGACTTCATCTTTAAAAAAGGGACGGAGGAAAATCCAGGGAACTACAGGCCAGTCAGCCTCACCTCAGTCCTTGGAAAAATCATGGAGCAGGTCCTCAAGGAATCAATTCTGATGCACTTAGAGGAGAGGAAAGTGATCAGGAACAGTCAGCATGGATTCACCAATGGCAAGTCATGCCTGACTATCCTAATTGCCTTCTCTGATGAGATAACCGGCTCTGTGGATGAGGGGAAAGTAGTGGATGTGTTATTCCTTGACTTTAGCAAAGCTTTTGATACAGTCTCCCACAGTATTCTTGCCAGCAAGTTAAAGAAGTATGGGTTGGATGAATGGACCATAAGGTAGATAGAAAGCTGGCTAGATTGTCAGGCTCAATGGTTAGTGATCAATGGCTCCATGTCTAATTGGCAGCCGGTATCAAGCGGAGTGCCCCAAGGGTCGGTCCTGGGGCTGGTTTTGTTCAATATCTTCATTGATGATCTGGAGGATGGCATGGACTGCAGCCTCAGCAAGTTTGTGGATGACACTAAGGTGGGAGGAGTGGTAGATAGGCTGGTGGGTAGGGATATGATACAGAGGGACCTAGACAAATTAGAGGATTGGGCCAAAAGAAACCTGATGAGGTTCAACAAGGATAAGTGCAGAATCCTGCACTTAGGACAGAAGAATCCTATGCACTGCTACAGACTAGGGACCGAATGGCTAGGCAGCCATTCTGCAGAAAAGGACCTAGGGGTACAGTGGACGAGAAGCTAGATATGAGTCAACAGTGTGCCCTTGTTGCCAAGAAGGCAAACAACATTTTGGGCTGTATAAGTAAGGACATTACCAGCAGATCAAAGGACATGATCATTCCCCTCTATTTGGCATCGGTGAGGCCTCATCTGGAGTACTGTGTCCAGTTTTGGGCCCCACACTACAAGAAGGATGTGGAAAAATTGGAAAGTCCAGTGGAGGGCAACAAAAATGATTAGGGGGAGGAAGCAGAAAACTTATGAGGAGAAGCTGAGGGAACCAGGTTTGTTTAGTCTGCAGAAGAGAAGAATGCGGTGGGGTGGGGGCTGATAGCTGCTTTCAACTACCTGAAAGGGGGTTCCAAAGAGGATGGATCTAGACTGTTCTCAGTGGTAGCAAATGACAGAACAAGGACTAATGGTCTCAAGTTGCAGTGGGGGAGGTTTAGGTTGGATATTAGGAAAACCTTTTTCACTAGGAGAGTGGTGAAGCACTGGAATGGGTTACCTAGGCAGGTGGTGGAAGCTCCTTCCTTAGAGGTTTTTAAGGTCAGGCTTGATGAAGCCCTGGCTGGGATGATTTAGTTGGGGATTGGTCCTGCTTTGAGCAGGGGGTTGGACTAGATGACCTCCTGAGATCCCTTCCAACCCTGATATTCTATAAGTGATTCTTACTACTGCATAGCTCCAGCTTCTGGCCTGGCCAGAGGCGGGGCCTCAGGAGGAAGAGGAGGAGCAGGAGGTGGGGCCTCATGGCAGGTGGAGAGCTAAGACCCATGTCATCCTCCCACCAGGAAGAGGCTGGTGCGGCCCGAACATCTGGCAGGTGCAGGCAGCGCTGCAAGGAATCCTAAACCAGTGCTGTCCCAGAGTCATCATCCTGGGACCGGGACTTGACTCTGCATTTTGGGACTGTCCCGCCCAATTAGGGACAGGTGGTCACCCTAGTTGTGCTGCAGGGACATGGCATGCTGAGAGTCTGAGCTCAGGCCTGGGAGACAGGCCCAGGGAGCAACCTGAGCATATGGCCCCTGTGAGCCTGCACTGTCAGAAATAATCAGCCACAGTCCAAAGGGAAGGAGGGGTCTAATCTGGGGCTGAGGAGCCATGGCTGGCAGGGCTGTGGAGACGGTTAGTAACTGGTGGAGGCAAGAATTCTGATGGGCTCTCTACTCCATGCTGGCACTGAAAGGGTTAACTGGAGACAGAAATGCATCTGGTTGGGAGAAGCTGGATGATGAGCTGTGATGGGTGCACCAACCCCGCAGGAGCCTGGAGGTGTTAAGCAGGGCCTGTGGGCTCACTCATCCTCATCCTGCTACATCTGCAGGAGGTGTCAAGCCTGGAGGGAGGAGATAAAAGAGCAGCTCAGCTGTGACTCTCCAGGAGGAGAAGCAGAAGCCGGGCTGGGGTCAAAATCTACCTAGAGACTCTGAAGTATCAGAGCTCCCTTGGGGCAGATGTGCCTGGTGCAGAACATTTCTGTTTCTCAATGAATTTGAATCCCCTCTGTCTTAGGCTCTGCAGAAGCATCAGCTGAGGGAAAGACTGTGGGAGAGGCCTGGCTGCAGGCCATGGTATGGACACAGCAGAGGGTCTGAACAAACAGACTTCGTCTGCTACATGGAGGGTCTCTGGGCTGGAACTCGGTGTACAGCATGGATTTGGGTTCCCCTGCTGAGCCGCCTAGGGTGGGGACATGAAAACCCTGGAGCCGAGGGCTGCCAGGCCCAAAAATCTGGAATTGGGCTGGACTCGGGTTTCCCTGGCAGAGATAGGGTTAAAAGTGATCTGGCAATGCCAGGGGCCCAAGTCACAGGAAGAGGCAGGCCACCACAGGGCTGGAGGAGGGGAGATGCTACACCACGTCCAGCCAGCAGGGGATGTGCCTGCCCATGAGGTACATGCTTACATGAGCAGGCAAAGGCCCAGGTGAGCAGGGGAAGAGCTCTGCAATGCCTCTCAGGTGGCTAGGGGGGGAGGATAGACCCAGGGAGAGGCAGGCATGTACGCCCAGGGAGGGGCTCTGGGAAAGGGCCTGAAGGAAGGACAACCTAGGAAGAAGTCCAGGGAGACAGCAGGCCTTAGCTGCTTGCTGTAGGGTCCCTGGCCTGGAGCCTAGAGAGAATGAGTCTGGGTTCTCCTGGAAAAGGGGGTGTGGACACCCCCTGAGACAAGGTGGAGAAGGACTATTGAGTTTGGAGCCAGGGAGAAAGTCCTGAGGGTGCTGCACAAGGTCAGGAGGTTAATTCTGCAGAGCCCGGGAAGTGGTGAAGGGTCTGCAGAGAAGTGAGCGTGGGTATGGGGTGAAGAGTTATGTTTTTTCTGAGTTTAGTTTATTGGACTTCTTGCTCTCCTGGAAGGGGAGAGACTTTAAAGTGATCTGCCTGGAGGATCATGTCACCAGAAGCGAGACCACAGCAGGTCTGGAGCAGCTGTCAGCAGGGGGCACTAGGTGGGGAAGGAGCTGCTACACAGTGCCCCACCATGGTGGGGCGTGCCATTGGTGAGTCCACTCTTCTACAGGATCCTTTAGGCATCTGAGATTTTGGCTGTACTCCCATTGCCTGTTCTTGGCAATGACACCAGGATTCTGTCCATGCTAATAATAGTGTTAGGGGAGATCTGTGTGCAGTCTGCTGCCCTGCTATGTCTAACCAGGGTTAAGGTGGCTTTTTGAAGCTGCTTACATGTTTGGATGTTAGAAGAAGCCCCAGAGAAGTGGGGAGATGAAAGGTGCAAGCATGATAAATGCCTTTTATCATATGTTTGTGGAACTTACTGCATGGATTTAAATTAATCTCTTTGTAAAATTCAAGGCACATACAGAATTTCTGATGGTGTGGGAGAGAGGTTTGAGTTGTACTCACTGAAGAACATAAGAACGGCCATACAGGGTCAGACCAATGATCCATCTAGCCCAGGAGTCGGCAACCTTTCAGAAGTGATGTGCCAAATCTTCATTTATTCACTCTGATTTAAGGTTTCGCGTGCCAGTAATACATGTTAACGTTTTTAGAAGGTCTCTTTCTATAAGTCTATAATATATAACTAAACTATTGTTGTATGTAAAGTAAATAAGATTTTTAAAATATTTAAGAAGCTTTATTTAAAATTAAATTAAAATGCAGAGCTCCGCAGACCAGTGGCCAGGACCTGGGCAGTGTGAGTGCCACTGAAAATCAGCTCATGTGCCGCCTTTAGCACCAGTGCCATAGGTTGCCTACCCCTGATCTAGCCCAATATCCTGTCTTCCAACAGTGGCCAATGGCAGGTGCTTCAGAGGGAATGAAGGAACAGGGCAATTATTGAGTGATCCATCCCCTGTCATCCAGTCCTAGGATCTGGCAGTCAGAGGTTTAGGGACACCCAGAGCATGAGGTTGCCTCCCTGACCATCTTGGCTAATAGCCATTTAAGGACCTGTCCTCCATGAACTTATCTAGTTCTTTTTTTGAGCCCACTTATAGTTTTGGCCTTCACAATGTCCCCTGGCAACGAGTTCCACAGGTTGTCTGTGTTGTGGGAAGATGTACTTCCTTATGTATGTTTTAAATCTGCTGCATGTTAATTTAATTGGGTGAGCCCTGGTTCGTGTGTTATGAGAAGGAATAAATAACACTGACTTATTCATTTCTCCACACCAGTCATGATTTTATAGACCTCTATCATATCTCCCCTTAGTCATCTCTTTTCCAAGCTGAACAGTCCCAGTCTTTTTAATCTCTCCTCATATGGAAGCTGTTCCATACCCCTAATCATTTTTGTTACACTTCTCTGTACCTTTTCCAGTTCTTTTTTGAGATGGGGTGACCAGAACTGCACACAGTTTCAATGTGTGGGCATATAACATGGATTTATATACTGGGATTATTATATTTACTGGTTTAGACCATGTCTAACCTACCATATCTACTGTGCCACTGTAAGATTGCTTGTGGAGCCACTCTACGTCTACAGGCAAGAGCTCTTCCATTGACATAATAACAAGCAGCGGTACCTATGCTGGTGGGAGAAGCTCTTCCGCCAACATAGTGCTGTGCACCGTACTGTTTATGCCGGAGAAACTTATGTCACTGGGGGTTCTTCATACCCTTGAGTGACCTACATTTTGCCAATGTAAGTGGTAATGTAGACCAGGGCCTCCCAGAAGGGTGAGCAAGTGGGGCAATTTGCCCTGGGTCCCGCAGGGGCCCCCATGAGAGTTTTTCAGGGGCCCTGGAGCGGGGTCTTTCACTCGCTCCGGGGGCCCCGGAAAACTCTCATGGGGCTTGGGCCCCCGGACCACTCTGGGTCTTCGGCAGCAATTCGGCAGCGGGGGGGTCCTTCTGCTCCGGGATCCACCACCGAAGTGCCCCGAAGACCCAAGGCGGGGGGTTCTTCTGCCCCTGGACCCGCTGCCAAAGTGCCGAGTCTTCGGCGACAATTCGGCGATGCGGGCCTCCCTCTTCTGAAGACCGCAGGCCCCCTGAATCCTCTGGGTGGTCCTGATGTAGACATGGCCTTATTATCTCTCCCTTTCCTAATGGCTCCTAACACTGTTCGCTTTTTTGACTGCTGCTGCACATTGAGCAGATGTTTACAGAGAACTGACCACAATGACTCCAAGATCTTTCTTGTTCGGTCACTGCTAATGTAGACCTCATCCTTGTGTATGTCTTTTTGCGATTGTTTTCCAGGGTGCATTACTTTGCATTTGGGACAAATGTAATAGGCTGCTCATCACCTTACTACTCCTGCATGTGTAGTTATACCTACCTGAGCAAAAAACCCATCAGGGATCATGGCAACAGAATAGTTATCTACCAAATATCAGGACTATTAAGAAACCAGAATAAAGACGATGCTGCCATTTTACAACTCATCCGAGACCGTGGAAAATGTGTATTGTCTTTTTAGGAGCTTTGGCCTAAAGACAGCTCAGAGAGGTTGAAATGGGAAATGGAGTCTTTGGTGTCTACACCACTGCTTTGCCTCCGTTTATCATTGGGCCATTCCCATTTGCTGCTTATCGAATGATCTGTATGAAAGAGGTTGGTGGGTGCAAGCTTTTTGGGCAGGGAATATCTTTTTGTTCTGTGTTTGTACATTGGGACCCTGCTCCATGACCAGCGCTTCTAGGCACTACGGTAATGCACATAATTAATAAAAATCTACTCTCACAGTAGCTGCTAAGGGCTACTTTTTCCAAAGAGGCCGCTGATTGAGCCCCTAGCCTGACATATGTTGTGGCCATTTTTGAACACTGGGCTGTAAATTGATTCCTTAGCAGGTGTTTCCAGCAGACGAGCAACTGGACTGGTGCAGAGTCTGCAGTGTGCCTCCCCATGACCAGGGGTTGACCCAGGTGTGTGAACATGGCAATGACTTTGGTCTCCAAGTCTGCCCACTCGGCCCCTCTCTCCAGTGCTGACGTGCATAGGATGCAGGGTGGATTTGATTTAAATCACTAGTCAGGAAGACTCAATTTAATCATGGATTTCTATATAAAAGTGCATTCTTGTTGGTTGTGAAGAATATGTATTAAGGTTATAACAATGCAGATGCCGGCTTCATTTTTAGAAGGTACACACTAGACATTTTTAAAGTGATTTATTTTGAAAACTTTTCAGATTAGTTTTACAGCTATATCAGAAAATGAATGATTGCTTGATTATTTCATTTACCAAAAGTAATTGAAGCAGATACTTATGAAGTCATTGAGAGGTGAACTATCTCCAATTCAACAGGTTAATCATTAATATCTGGAGGATTTTCTTGCCGTGCTGTATTAGAAGAACATCACCAGGCAGACATTTAAATTGTTTTATTTAACTAAAACAACAGTATTAAGTATTCTGGATTTTTTTCTTCAACAGCAAATGTATAATATTTTAACAAAACAAGCATATACATTTTGGAATTTAGTTAAACATTCAAGTTTTTTTTAAAATCAGGTTTTTGTTAAAATTGTTAACTAAAATAGTTAAATGAAATATTTTTTAAAACAAATTTAAATCGACTGTTAGCTAGGTCAACACGAGAAACTTAAAATATTGGTTTCTGCAGCTAACTCAGTCTTCTTCACCTTCATTTTCCTGTCTTTTTCATAATCGGGAAAAGAAAAACAAGCTTTCCTGCTTTTTCAGGTCCCAAACAGTTTCTCAATTTGGAATGCATTGGTCCAAAGGAAGAAAATATTCTTTCTGCACCGGCAGAAGAAGCTACTGCTATTAAAAGTGAGATTATCACTTCAACAATCTCTGAAACCGAGTGCTTAAGTGACCTCCACCAGTTCACTGGCGTGACTTTCTTTAAAATATCATCAGCAAACATATATTTCTGGAATGGTTCTTATTCCCAAACTGGGTCCCTTTTATGGCCTGCTGCTGTTATAGGTTTTCCGTTCTAGTGAGAAAATGGTGTGGTAGATCTCAAATCAATGAAGGCTACACTCAGAGGTAGAGCAGCAGCAGGGCCTCTGAGGAGGGGGTGGAGCAGGGGTGGAGCACACACCCGGAAAAATAAAAGCACCTGTGCAGGTACCGCTGGGGGGACGCAGGGGTCTTCCAGGGGGTACATCAGCTTATCTAGATATTTGCCTAGTTTTACAACAGGCTACATAAAAAGCACTAGCAAAGTCAATATAAACTAAAATTTCATACAGACAATGACTTGTTTATAGTGCTCTAGATACTCTCCACTGAAATGTACGGACAAAATTTATATTCCAAACTATTTATTTTATAATTATATGGTAAAAATGAGAACATCAGCGATTTTTCAGTACTAGTGTGCTGTGACACTTTTGTATTAGCAATTAGTTTTTAAGTGAGGTGAAAGTTGAGGGTACACAAGACAAATCAGGCTCCTGAAACGGGTCCAGTAATCTGGAAAGGTTGAGAGCCACTGGTCTAAAGGCCTGATCCTGCAAAGCTGCAGGAAGTTTTACTCATGTGAGCAAGCCCTTAGCATCAATGGGACTACTTAAGCCAGTTAAGTGATGTGTGTGTAAGCCATTTGTGGGATCAGGCCCCACATGGGCCACAAGTGGGCAAAAGGGGAAAAGGAACAACACGAGAGTGATTTAATTTGATTTGCTAAACTGTTTGTGTAATGAAAAGCTCCAAAATACTGCACTTGTTTACACCTCACTCAATGCTACTGGCTTCAGTGCAGGTGCACACAAGGTGTCAGGGGAGAACTTGTCAGCGAAGATGTAAAATACGCCGCACAAATAACGGGGGGAAATGTGGTTTGGGTTTTATCTTTACATAGTGGGTGGGATTTCTTGGGAGATGAACCCTTCAGCCTGGTCTGCACTTAAAAGTGAAGTCAATGTCACTCTGAGGTGTGAAATTCACACCCCTGGGAGCCATAGCTGTGCCCCCTCAGCCCCTTGTGCTAGGTACAGCTAGGCTGATGGAAGAATGCTTCTGTTACCCTAGCTATCCTCTCTTGGGGAGATGGATTCCTAAGGCACCATCACTTCATCACCATGGCTGTAGCACCTGTTGTATAGACATGATCCTAGTGACTTTCAATGGGACTTGTGCTCCTAAGTCATTTAGGCCCAGATCCTCAAAGTTATTTAGGTACCTAACTCCCACTGAAGTCTATGGAGGTTAGGTGCCTAAATACCTTTGAAGATCTGGGCCTGAGCTGCTTTTGAAAATCTCCCCCCCACCCCCCCCACCACCACCATGAGTCAAGGTGTAAATTTCCAACCCACTGTGTCAGAATGACATAGACATTGTTGCTCCGGACTCAGCTCCTATCTCTGGCCCAGGTGTTTGAAACGTATAACCTCCCTCTCTCTGGCTGACCAGTGGATGTTTCAAATTAAAACTCCCCTCCCTGCCACCCCAGAGACAATCCCATCCAATGGCCTCTGAGTGGCTCTGAATCAATCCACTCCAATTTGACCAGGGGAAAGCTACTCCCCCAAGGCACGTTTGGGTTCCAAAGTTTCCCAGGTCCCCAATGTGATGTAGCAATTAGAGGGTTAAGTTTCTTCCCGGCCTTGCTGCATTAACTGGAAAGGAATGAAGTGTCAAGCATGTTCTCACCACAGCAGGCTGTTGGAAAGCAACTCCCTTTCTCCACGCACACACACCTCCCACTGCTCAGACCAAATTATTTTCTATCCTCCAGAGACCCAGTATGCCAGACAAAATCTGCAGCATGACTCTGATTCATTGCAAAAGGATGCAGATGTAATATTCCCTTTTTCACTGGGTTTCCTGCACACTAATTCACACTACAGCTCCAGCATTTTGAAGAGTTTTTACTGCTCTTCTTCTTTTAAGGCTCTGACCCCGCCCTGCATGGGGTGACATCCCCCCTCCCTTCCCAAATAAAGAGGTTAACCTCACATCTCAAAACGTGCAAATAAGCAGCTATCTCCAATGTGCTAATTAGCTGACAGTTTGGAAGTAAATAGGTATGATTGGTGGTAATTTCCTGGCTGAAGGGATAATTATTTGTTTCAAACAGTCTGCAAAATAATCCCCGTAAGGTGAAATAGGAAACTAAATTCAAAAGAGGTTTCCTATTCCCACCAAGCAGGACTGAAAACTGGTTTGAAATTCCTTTTTTTATTTATAGTGCACGGTATCCATGGAAACCTACAGAGGAGGTCATGGTAGCTAGGCCTCCGTTTCACCCTGCTCAAGGGATTACCGTTTCACAGTGCTACACAGGCGTGTAAGAAAGTAGATTCACAATTCCTTGCAAATAGCACCCTCCTTACCCCAAGCCTGAACCTTCCTGGAGGGTTGTGAGATGAGATTTTTTTCAGCTTGTAAATCTGCTTTGAGATCTTAAAGTGATTGGAATACCATTCCTGGCACCCATTAGTAAAAGTGCCACTGAAAATGCATGGGCTTCCAAGTTTATCCTACTAGTGACTCACTCTGCAGTTGGATTTATTTCTTTTTGCACTTTGATAGTTGAGTTTGCTTTGATCAACAGATTTGGATGAGTTCATCTTAGTACAAGATGGTATGTCCCATCTTGCGCATTTTCAAATCAGCAAGTGAGACCAGCTCTTTCAAGCCAAGGAAATCGGCTCCCAAAATGTTTCAGGTGAACTTTTAACTTAATTCACTGAAGTGAGGAAAGCCTAAGTGTGATTTATGCTGCAAATGAATTCTTTCACTGTTGACACCCAGTGGCTTGCATACAGGTTTTATTCTTCATCTTTACAGATCCCAGCTATTCATACAGAAACCAGCTCTTTATCAATACGATCAAAGGCATGACACATGGGAACAGGTACTTCTTGGTGGAACAATCAACATTTTTATACTCTGATAGCTTTGGGCCTGGGCCTGTAAGGTGCTGGGTGCCTCCACCTCCCATCGATTTCAGTGAGGAATTGAAGGTGCTCAGCACCCTTCATGAACTGCTCAGCACCATGTAGGGCTGAACCCTAGGCAATTATGAACACAATCTCCATATTATAACTTGAGTGTGTGCTATTTAGCAAGACAGAATGATCATTACTTTTATACTGTGGATAAAAACCAGTTACAGTCTGTATAGTGATGGATATACTTTATAAGTGGTCAGAACCATGCACTGAATAGTAAATATAAAATATAAAAGAATGCTAATTTCCTACATGACTGCCCTGCTAAATGAGGAGTGTTAGATGGGAGTGTTGTCTAGTGGTTAGATAGTGGTAGCTTTTAAAAAGAGGTTGGAGCCATATTTTTCAGGTTCTCAGTACCCACATTTAGGATGAGGTTTTCAAAAGAGTTCAGCACCACATGGACCTAATCTGCTCAGATCTTGAAAATCTGGCTCCAGGAGCCAAATACTTTTTTCACACAACAGGTAATTAGACAATGTAGCTCATTCCCACAAGAAGCTGTTGAGGCCAAGGACTTAGGAAACTTCAAAAAGGAACTGGTCATTTATGTGGATGTCAAGAATAGCTAGTCATTGTTGCTAACTATGATGATTTGGAAAGGGATATTAAATCTTCTAATTATGGCTTAAGACAGCCTCGATCAGAGATTAGAATAAAGACCTAGTGTCAGGGACAATCTGCCTGCTGTGGGGTTCTCGTACCTTCCTCGGACACATCAGGTGCTGGCCACTGTCTGCAGACAGGATACTGGGCTGGATGGATTGTGAGTTTGATACAGTGTGGCAATTCCTAGGCTCAAATAAAATAGAGATAATAACATGTACTAATGGTAGGCATGGTGGGCTGCTTATTGCAAGTGCTTTGAGATCTCCTGATGAACAGACGTATGTATGATCTAGGTATGACTATTATTTATTAATGAATGTCTGTGAGGAGCTTTGAGATCCTTGCATGGAAATGTTAGATTTGTCATATGGATTTGTGTTATGCATTTGGCCTATGCTCTGACTATTAAACACAGATAAGAGAGATCTCTGGACTCTTTACTTGGTACATTGGAGGAAACCATTTGTTCTCCTCTTGGGATTTAACATATCTTTCCTAAAGCCGATTGAGCAATGTGTTGTGAATAATTTAGTCATTTAATGTAGGCCCCGTACTCCCTCTTTTCTCCATCCATGATTTTTCCATGGACAAGTTGTGCTTTTTATGAACTTCCTAGAATTATGGAATCATAGAAGTGTAGGGCTGCAAGAGGCCATCTAGTGCAGCCTCCTGTGCTGAGGCTAGACTAAGTACACCTAGACCATCCCTGACAGGTGTTTGTCCAACCTGTTCTTAAAACCATCCAGTGATGGGGATTCCACAGCCTCACTTGGAAGCCTAGATAAGGTAATAATTGGAGATATACCAATCTCCTAGAACCGGACGGGACCTTGAAAAGTCCTCAAGTCCAGCCCCCTGCCTTCACTAGCAGGATCAATTTTTGCTCCAGCCCCCTAAGTGGGCCCTTCAAGGATTGAACTCACAACCCTGGGTTTAGCAGGCTAATGCTCAAGCCACTGAGCTATCCCTCCCCTGTTCCAGAGCTTAACTATTCTTATAGTTAGAAAGTTTTCCCTAAGATCTAACCCAGGGTTTCTCAAACAGGGGTTGCTGCTTGTGTAGGGAAAGCCCCTGGCGGGCTGGGCCGGTGTGTTTACCTGCCCCATCCGCAGGTCTGGCCAATCAAGGCTCCCACTGGCTGCGGATCAGTGTTCCGGGCCAATGGGAGCTGCTGGTGCGGCTCCCACTGGCTGCGGTTCACTGCTCCGGCCAATTGGAGTTGCTGGAAGCAGCAGCCAGTATGTCCCTCAGCCCGTGCCGCTTCCAGCAGCTCCTATTGGCCCGGAGCAGCAGTCCGCGGCCAGTGGGAGCTGCGATCAGCTGGACCTGCAGATGGGGCAGGTAAACACACTAGCCCGGCCCGCCAGGGGCTTTCCCTACACAAGCAGCAACCCCTGTTTGAGAAACCATGATCTAACCTAACTGTCCCTTGGGTGCAGATCAAGCCCATTACTTCTTGTTCTGCCTTCAGTGGACATGGAGAACAATTGATCAGTGTCCTTTTTATAACCACCCTTAACGTGTTTGAAGGTTGTTTTCAGGTCTCCCCTTCAGTCAACTTTTGTCAAGACTAAACCTGTCCTTTTTTTTTTTAATCTTTTCCCATAGGTCAGGTTTTCTAAACCTTTCATTATTTTTATTGTTCTCCTCTGGGCTGTCTCCAGTTTGCTCATCTCTTTCCTAAAGGGCGGTGCCAGAACTGGACATGCTACTCCAGCTGAGGCCTCACCAGTGGCAAATAGAGTGGGTCAGTCACCTCCTGTGTCTTTATGACTATCCTGTTAATGTACCCTGGAATTATGTTGACTGGTGGGCCAAACTTATATTAGGACTAAGACCTATAAGGTGAACCAAACTCCCAAGATGCTTTGAGAATGCTGTTAAACTATTGTAAGCTCTGGAAAATGCCAGTTTGCCAATGATTATAAAACTACGTTTAATATACAGCCTTGTTGTTTAACTTAGCAAACAATTTTGCGAGGAATGTACTAACCACAAGACTAATGGATGTTTAGCTGATACATTTAAAGTATTTATCGGAAATGTATATCTGTATATAAATGGCACAAAGAATGAAGTGCCACATGCTGATCTTGAAGTTGGAAGTGTATGAAATATGATGGGAAGTTTGGAAATGTGCTAAAAATAGGGATAAGTTTATATATGAACAAAGGAACCAACCTAAAGTGAAACTGCAAAGAAGGTACTTACAAGTAACGTCCAATTGTAGGCAATGAGGCGGCCCGGTGATCAGTCTGTCATACTTGTCATTGGCTGCAAGCTTTTGTTTCCACAGACTTGGTAACATATATGCTTTTTTGTTATGTTATGTACTAATCATCAATAAATACCAATCAAGCTTGGGGATGTGAGGTCTCTTTACTGACTAAGTGAGATTGGACCTGAAGTAGCAACAATATTAGCCTTTTCCACAACTGCATCACCTTGGAGGCTCATATTCAATTTGTGATTCACTATAACCCCCAGATCCTTTTCAGCTGTACTACCACCTTGCCAGTTATTCCCCATTTTGTAGTCATGCATTTGATTTTTCCTTCCTAAGTGTAGTAATTTGCACTTGTCTGTCTTGAATTTCATCTTCTTAATTTCAGACTAATTCTCCAATTTGTCAAGATCATTTTTAATTCTAATCCTATCCTCCAAAGTGTTTACAACCCCTCCCAGTTTGGTGTCATCTGCAAATTTGATAAGTATGCTCTCCACTCCATTACCCAAATCACTAATGAAAATACTGAATAGTACTAGATCAGGTCAGACCCCTGTGGGATCTGTCTTCCCAGTTTGACAGCGAACCATTGACGAATACTCAGTCATTCAACCAGTTATGCACTCACCTTATAGTAATTTAATCTAGACCACACTTCCCTAATTTTCTGATGAAAATGTCAAGAGGCACTGTGTCAAAAACCTTACTAAAACCAAGATAAATCATGTCTGCAGTTCCTTTCCCCTAGACCCATCCATTAGGCTAGTAACCCTGTCAGAGAAGGAAATTAGGTGACTTTGGCATAATTTGTTCTTGACAAATCCATGTTGACTATTACTTATAACCCCATCTGCTTCTAGGTGCTTACAAACTGATTGCTTAATAATTAGTTCTGGTATCTTTCCCAATATCAAAGTTAGTATGGCTGGTTTATAATTCCCTGGGTCCCCTTTGTTCCCCCTAGGTACTATGTTTGCCTTTCTCCAGTCCTCTAGGACCTCACCCACCCTCCATGAGTTCTTGAAGATAATCATTAATGGTTCAGGAATAGCTTCAGCTAGTTCCTTAAGTACCCTAGGATGAATTTCATCAACCCCTGCTGACTTATCTAACTTATCTAAATATTCTTTAACCTGTTCTTTCCTTATTTTAGCTGGCATTCTTTTCCCTTGTTCATATTAATTATTTTAAGCATCCGGTCCCCATTAAACCTTTTAGTGAAGACTGACTCAAAATAGGCATTAAACACCTCCATTTTCTTGATGTCATTTGCTATTAACTCTCCTTCCCTGCGAAGTAGAAGACCTACACTGTCCTTCATCTTTCTCTGGCTCCTAATGTATTTAAATAACCTTGTCCTAGTGCCTTGTTAGGTCTTTTATTAGGAGTAACTCATTATGTGCCTTAGTCTTTCTGATTTTGTCCCTACAAGCTTGTGCTATTCTTTTGTATTCCTCCTTAACACTTTGTCCATGCCGCCACTTTTTGTAGTCTTCTTTTTTGATTTTTAGGTCATCAGAGTGCCTGGTGGAACCATATTACTCTCTTACTATTCTTGCTATTGTCGCATCAGGATAGTCTGTTGTTACACCTTTAATGCTGCCTCTTTGAGACACTGCCAGCTCTCCTGAACTCCTTTATCCCTTAGATTTTCTTCCCATGGGACCTTACCTACCAGTTCTCTGTTTCTTAGTCTGCTTTTTTTGAATTTCAATGTCCTTATTCTGCTGCTCTCACTCCTTCCTTTCCTTTGAATCGTGAAACCATCATTTCATGATCACTTTCACCCAAATTACCCTCAATCTTCAGATTCGCTGCCAATTCCTTCCTGTTAGTCAGAATCAAGTGTAAAATGGCTGTCCCCCTGGTTGCTTCTTCCACCTTTTGAAACAATAAGTTGTCCCCAATATATTCCAAGTACTTACACGACACTTCTGTTTTGCTATATTACTTTTCCAACAGAGTCTGGGTAGTTAAAGTCCCCCATTACTACCAGGTCCTATGTCTTGGATATTTCTGTTAATTACCTTAGAAATGCCTCATCCACCTCTTCCTCCTGATTTAGTGGTCTATATAACACCAAACTCAAGATTTATCAGAGCTGCGTACTTTCAACACTACTTTATAGTGCAGACTGCTGGGAAATGACAAAGTATGACATGTCCAAACTCTCTTCATTCCATACAACCTGCCTCAGAAAAATCCTCTGTATCTTTTGGCCCAGAACAATTTCAAACCAAGACCTATTCACACAGTGCAGCCAAGAAGATATGAGCACCATCATTACCAGGAGGTGTTGGAGATGGATTGGCCCTGTACTTCAGATGGAAACGTATTCCATTACCAGAATAGCAATATAAGCAAAAACGAGGCCACCCAAAAACAACATGGCAAAGAGCTGAACTGAAAAACCTTGGGCACAGCTGGGGAATCATTGAAAGACTTGCCAGAAACAGACAGGAGTGGAGGAGCTTCAGCAGTGCCCTAAACACTAGAGGTATAATGAGTATGTACTAACTAACTAGTAGACCCTACCATGACATTGCCCCTGCTTTCCCCCCGTTATTTTCACACAGAGACTTCTGACTGGTCTGCCAAGTGTATATATTCTAGATGTATAATGCAGTACTCCTCTCTTTTTTCCATCTGTCCTTTCTAAACAAGCTCTACCCCTCTATACCAATAGTCCAGTCATGAGAACTAAGTCTCTGTGATGCCAGTTAAGACATAATTCAGCTTATGTACTAAAACTTCCAGTTCTTCCTATGTATTCCCCATACTCCTTTGCATTTGTATATAGACATCTAAGATGATGAGCAGATTCCCCCAGTTTTCTCTTGTTGTTCCTAGGACCCTTTTGTAACTTTCCATTTCCCCCTGCACATCTAGCCCTCTGTTAAGATCACCTTTTTATATACCTGTGGGCTTTTGTCACCTGCTCCCCTTGAACCTAGTTTAAATCCCTTTTCACTAGCTTGACTAGTTGGTAGGCGGAGATGCTCTTCCCCTTCTTGATCAGTTGGACTCCATCTCATTCCGACTTGGTTGTTACCTGCAGCTGTTCAAAGACTTGTGGGGCAAACTTTAGCCTAGGACTCAGTCACAAAGTGGTCACGGTGAGCGTTCACTTCTCCCACTTTGTGGCTGGTCACCTAAGTCACATGGTATCCATTCCATTCCCTGGTTGGTTGACCTAAGTTGAGAAACAGAAGGCCTGGGCAAACTATTGGGACTTTGAATGTCTAGTGGTGGGGAAAGTTGGGGGGAGTTGACTGGAATGGCAGAAAAAGCAATAGCAGGAAATGTAGGCTGAGGGATTTAAGGCATTTAAAAGCTTTTCCTCTCTTGCCCAAGAAAGACCATTATATTTGGGTGGGTACTATTGTTCATTCTTATACCTCTCAAGTGCACAGACTGAATCAATTGGTCCCCGTTTTACGCCGTCATATCCCCAGCCATTCACCACAGTCATTGTGTGTGCACTTGATCCCCACCTCAGCAGATGCGCTAACACACACAAGTGTCTGTCCCATTAGGTTCAGTGTGTTAGTGCCATAACTCTCCCTTGGAAGCTTTGGGGAGGCACTGATGTAAGTCTCTCACTTGTCTCTCATATGCGACACTGCTGAGTGCACTTACAGAACTGAAATGCTCACCTCCCCAGGCTGTCACCATTTGCCATGTCCCCGTGTTATCACCAACCTGTTGGCACTGGTGTGTCCAGGCTGGGACTTAGCTGTTAAGGGTGAGGTGGGACTCAGATCTTCAGATCTGGATCTCCAGTTCCCATTAAAACTAATGAGAAACAGGCTGCCAACCCCCCTACTTGGCTTTAGAACTCCCACCTCAAACCTCTGGAGTCAGAGGCCAAGACTAGTACAAAGGTCGGTGCCAGAGTCAGGAACGAGTGATCTCAGCTGCAGCCAGCGACCTCCTGCTGCTGCTGGCTTAAGAGCATGCCTGCTGGTTCCCCTCGGCCAGTCATGTGCACTGGTCTGCCTGTAGACTGAGCTAGCTAGTCTCAGGCTCAGCAGCAGGCTGTTGTTCCTGACAAGCAACACTGAAAGGGAGCCTTGCCATCATATGCACCCTAACATCCCATTCCTGAAAGCTGCCTGTGCAAAGATGCTGCTGCTTCCTTGGTGGGAACTAGCTGGTGTGGGCACAAAGATCCACATCTCAGACCTGACAGTGCTTGTCTTTCAGGACGCTCCTGGAGTAAGTTGTCAACAAAACTGGTAAACCATAAGAATCCTGGGTAAACAAAGCCATGAAGGAAGGTGGGTGATCATCCAAAACCTCCAAGACTATGACCTCACCAGCCAGGTCACTCTAGCCTTTGGCCAGTCTCTCCTGTACCTGAAGGAGGCCTGCTAGTGATTGGTGCTGTGCCAGCAGAGCATCACCGCCTGGCTCCTGGACCGCATTCCCAACTCATACTCTGAAAGTCCAGACAACCGCAAGAGCTGAAGAGTTTGCAAACCCCTGTTGTCTTCAGTATCTGACCTTTTTCCCCCCTTTTACTTTTATTAGCTGCAAAATGGCCCCACCTTTTTATGTTCTTTCATTTTAGGATATAAGAGCAAAGTGTGGCTGAGAATATGCGTGTGTGTGTGAGCACCCATCAGGGCTACACAGGGAAGGCGGCTAAAAATTTCCCCTTGTCTAAATAGCCCTAAATATTGTCTCATAAAATTACCCACTGAAGTCTGAGTCTAGAAATCCTGAGGGTACGTCTTCACTACCTGCGTATTGGCGGATAGCAATCGATTGCGCGGGGATCGATATATCGCGTCTCATCTAGACGTGATATATCGATCCCCGAACGCGCTTATATCGATTCCGTAACTCCACCAACCCGAACGGAGTTGCGGAATAGACAGAGGGAGCCGCGGACATCGATCCCGCGCCGTGAGGACGGTGAGTAATTAGATCATAGATACTTCTACTTCAGCTATGTTATTCACGTAGCTGAAGTTGCGTATCTAAGATCGATTTTCTCCCGTAGTGTAGACCAGCCCAGAGACTTGAAATGCTCACCTGCTGCTTCGTAAAAGTTGCAAAACTTCTGCTTATCAAAAGCATTCTGTATTAGAATATCTTCGCTGGGGGAGAAGGAAAGTCACCATTTAAGAATAAGTCTGAGAAGGAAGCTTTAGAATTGGCTCTGAGATTGTTTACACATTAGATGATAATTTGGTTTCAGTATTAAGTTATTTACCAGCTCCAAGTATAGATCTTTTGGACTTGGGTAAAATTCTTTGTCTAGTTATAAATACATTGACAGCCACCTTCCCAGACCCTGCCTTACAATCTATAAGAATCTGTTACTTTTCTGTTAGTTTTATGATTTCAACTAATTTGATGATCTAATTCCAGTATGGAAACTAGCTTGTTGATATGCCCTTGATTTGATGATTATATTGCTTTGCTCTTCCTACGCGGAGGAGACTGCTGCTCCATGTCAGCAGGAGACAGGCCTTGCTTTTCTCCCCAGATTGGTGTGCCAGGGCTTTGCTGACCAGTGAAGAGTGGTGAGGCTGGCGGAGTCCACGTGGCCATGGAGCAGGGGTCAGACTATGGATGACATGCCCCTTTGTACGTGCTAGCCCTGCCACAGCAGTAGCTTGGATCAGATGTTCTAGCAGTGTGTTGGATGGAGCTCAGGCAATTGGCATGAGGCCAGCGGAGCAGGGTGTGAAGCCATGCCCCCTGCTTCATGCCCTGCCTTAGCCTAGTAGTGGGACTCCTCCCAGGGCGATGCCAAAGTGGCTTGGTCCTGAAGGTTTCCCTCCAGTCTTGTGGCATGCCCCATATAGTATCCTCCCAGGGCTTCCATTCAAGTGGCAACCGCCCTGCCAATAGGTGAAGGAGAGAGTGGGGCTTGGGTGGAATTCCACCCATTGCATGTTGACTTGTCTCTGTGAACAGCCAGCCACAGCTTCTCCCTGCACTGATTCTCTTAGCTTAGGAAGCCAGCAGCCTGTACTTCCCAGCAGCAGCTGGGCCACTCCTCCAGTATCATCTGCTGACCTACCCAACAGTGATCACAGGCTCTCTTTCCTGGCAATCTGGCTTTTGCTCCCAGCTGATGCCAACATCAAAGGCAGCTTGCAGGTCTCCCTGCTCCCTCTCTGTTGCTTGCTGCTGTAGTCTCCCCTCCTCTTCTGGCAGCGGTGGTGATGCTGCTGCTTGCCCCTGCTTCAAGCAATGCCATTGGCAGGGGGCTAGAGCAGCCCTTCCTGTTGTAAGATGCAACATGGCTTCGCTCTGTGTGATAGGTGGTTGGTTCCAGAAGGCCTTAGCCCCACGGTGGCTGAGTGAACCCATTCCTGCACTCCATGCACATAGCTGCATGCAGGGCCAGCTCCAGGCACCAGCGAAAGAAGCAGGTGCCTGGGGCGGCCAGTAGAAAGGAGCAGCAGTCCGTCCATTGTTGGGGTGGCACGTCTGGGTCTGCGGCAGCAATTCAGCGTCAGGTCCATCCTTCAGTCCCTCTCTCCAGTCTTCAGCGGCACTTCAGCGGCGGGTCCTTCAATCGGGTTTTTCTTTTTCTTTTTTTTTATTTCTTTCTTCACCACTTGGGGCGGCAAAAAAAACTGGAGCTGGCCCTGGCTGCATGGCTTAATGCAGCCAGATGTGAACCCCCTTGCTGGGTGGAATAAGTGGGGGAGAGAGGACAGCCATGTACTCCATTCTCCCCTAACCCATGCTGCTGCTTCTACATATGCTCTCCCTCCGCCTGTTTTGGATCCTCCTTCTCTTCTGCAAACTTCTCCCTCCTTCCCCCCTGTGGCCTTAGGAGTGCAGCTGGGGCTAACGGTAGGGACCATCTGTTCACACTCAGAGTTACGACACTTGTGTTTTCCCAGATGAACTTTCTCGTTAATAAACCTCCCTTGCTGTCAGGGAGACTTTCCTGTGTTTGCTGGACTCTGCTCCTGAGTTATAGAATGTGCTGTGTGCTCCCAGTACCCCTGGGGCTTGCTCCTCTGGTCAGGACTTCTCCCTTAAAAAGTCCAATTTGGATCCTCCCTGCCATTAAAAAAACAACAACCCAGGACAGCTGGGAAAGTGAGCATGCATCCATTGTGTGAGCAAAATCCCCTGGGGTGCGTGCAAACAGGAACTGGGCTGTTATTGTTTGCATCTCAGTAGCACCTAGAGGCAGCCGCTAAGATCAGGACCCAGCTATGCTGGGCCCTGGACACAGTAACAGACAGTCCCTGGCCAAAGAGCTCACATTCTAAATAGGCAAGACCGACACAAGTAACTTGCCTTAACAAGTCAGAGCTAGGAATAGAATCCAGCCCACTGGACCTTGCTGCCTCTCCCCTAGGTAGCTAGTTGTAGGTATAAGCAGGTTGTGGTGTTCACACAGCTACATGCTGAAAACGTCCACTTGTGCATGCTGCTCCAGCGCCTGGAACGTGCCAGTATGTTGTTCAGCCTGCCCACTGAGGGGCAGTTTGGTCCTTTAGTAGGGTTGAGCTAGCATTGCTGTGCATGGATGGGAGTTGGGGCAGTGCAGCTAAAGTTGTGGACAAAGGTCAGAGCTTGGTGGGAATGCTGGGCAAAGGAAAATCCAGGTGGCTAAGGAGAAATGCGTGTGCCATTTCACACTTGAGTTGACCTTGCAATGAAAGCTTGGTGCTCATTCAATCTGAAACTCATAGAGACAGGCAAACACCCAGCCCTGCCCATGTCCAACTTTTTACCAGACACGGATGGGGAATGACCATGGCTGCTAATAACTCCCTTGGCTACTGTGGTACCTGCAGAAATAACCCTGTGCTCCAAGAGCAAGGCCCAGTGGTTGAGGTGATAGCGCAGGCCTGAGGCACCAGAGTTCAAGTCCCCATTCTACCACAGGCTTCATAGGTGACTGTGGGCTGGTCACTCAGGTGCCTGTCTCCCATGAGGTTCAAGGCCCCTATGATCCAGGGCTGAAATAAACAAGAAGTGGGGTTGTCAAGAGTGCTCAGCACTGTGAGCTAGCCAAATCCCCATTGGCTTCAAGGGCAGCAGAGCTAGGCCAAGGTGGAGAACTTTCCGATAGCCCACACTAATTGATGGGCATATGTTTTCAGAGGCTCCCTCCAGCACTGTTACCAGGGAGGGAGGATGGCCCAGTGGCTAGGGCCCTCAACTGGGCTTGCTAGACCTGGAGTCGGTTCTCTGCTCAGAATCCCTGCGTGACCGTGGGCAAATTGCCTAGATGATGGAGTTGGACGCAAGGAGTTAGCATTGCGCCCAGGAGCTGCCTACCAGCTGGAGCCCTGCCCGCAATGCAGGCGGCCGAATTCCTGTCTGCCCCTAGTACTGGACTCCCGCTGGCTCTCAGGTGGGAGATGGGTCCCTGGGTCCCTAGAGGGAGACAGCAGTGCATGTGCCCAGAGGCTGAAACATGAAAACTCCTGCATGGAGTAAGATTAGACACCTGCTGGGTGGGGCAGGAGTTTTTGTGCCTCACAGTGAAGCCAAAACTGGACTTAGCCACCTAACTCCATTTGTGCATCCAGACCTGGCTCTGCTCTTCAGTTTTCCATCCATACAAAGGGCATCATGTTCCAGCCCTTCCTCACAGAGGGGTACAAACAGTAAAGGTCGTGAGGTGCTCAAGGTCCTCTGGTGATAAAGACCAGATAACTGCCTTTAAAGGGGCACAGTGTCTTTCCTCCAGAGCTGGAAACATGCTTCACACAGGTGAGTATCACTATTCCCATTGTACAGATGAGTGACTGACGCACAGAGCACACAAGACTTGCAGGTCACAGAGTTCAGTGACCAAGCTGGGAGGAGAATGCTGATCGCCTGCTCTAACCAGTAGACACAACTGCCTGCCAGGGTAGTTTGAGAAAGGTTTCTGTGCCGTGTGCATGTTGAGATGTGTCTCTAGAGGCACTTCTGAGAAGGCAGAAGTGAGTGAGTGGAGAGGAGGACGTTAACAGGGATCTGCCCGGGAAGGGGTATTATTTGTGGTTAATTTCCTGTTGCCGTATCAGTGTGAGTGTCCTCACGGTTCTCCATACTGGGCTCCTGGAAGCCAGCTGCCAGCCCTTTGTTTTGCCGCAGTGAAAAGCATCATTACTCGGCTGCGGAGAACCAGGTGGCTTAATAAATATGTAAATAAGCATAAGTGGCAGAACTCTGGGATTGCCAGCATAGAGTTCCTGTTCCATGTTTATACGCCTTTCCTAAATATGTACTCTGTGCTGAGCTACTCCAGTGACTGGTGCCATGTACATATACCTAATGCTACTAGCTAGATCATAACGCCCATCCTCGCTGTAGCTGTCATCCCTGGCGAGGTAGGAGAGGAGGCTCCCTTGTGCCTGGTGTGGGGTAACAATGCAGTCACAGCCCAGCCGGGAGGAGGAGGGATACCAGCACCGAGAAGAGTTTGGTGAGAGGGGAGAGTTCTCCAAAGGCTAGTCAGAAGGCAGATCAGAAGGATGGGTTTGGAATTGTGTTGTCTACAGCACTGGAAGGTGCTCATCTAGGGTGGCCAAATATCCCGATTTTATAGGGACAGTCCCAGTATTTGGGACTTTTTCTTATATAGGCTCCTATTACCCCTCACCACTGTCCCTATTTTTCACACTTATCTGGTCACCCTATGCTCATCCCACCTGAGAGGCTGGGTGATCAGGACGCTGGCATGGTAGCAGGGCAGTCCCAGGGCAGACGCTCTTCCAGGTCAGTGACAGGGCTGGCTCTAGCAGAGCACTGTGTACACATGCCCACTGGCCATTCTGTTGCTCCTTGCCCTCAGCAAAACCCATGCCCCAGCCAGAAGTGCCACTGCACATGGTCACAGCGAAGCATCCAGGTGCAGTCGCGTAGTGGTTTGAGCACTGCCCTGCTATTCAGGAGAGCTGGGTTCTAGTCCTGGTTCTGTCGCTGCCCTGACCTTAGACAAGTGATAGGCCCACTCTGTACCTCAGTTTCCCCCATCTGTAAAATTGGGATAATAATACTGACCTCTGTTGGCAAGTGCATATAGCCCTGAGCTGCCTGCACCAATGCCAGTGATCCTCCAAATGCCTCCCTGAACTCCTAGGTTCCGATGCACCATGGTAGCAGCCACCAAACTCTAGCTGAGATGACAGGGCTGTACATATAGAACTTATGCCCATTACTATTTAAGGGGATAGGCAAGTCTCTGGTGAGCACCACAAGATACTCCCTTTTCCCCAGGACTTGGCATCTGCCTTCTTATCACTTGAAGTCCCTGCGAGCCAGGGAACAAAGCTCAAACTCGGGTCACAGATGTGGCAGCATTAAGACCAATGACTGGTTGGGGGTAACTTTTATCTGTGTTATCCAGTGTTACCTGTATTAGAGGCACAGTTCATTCCTCCAGCACAGCTCTCTCCCAAGAAAACATCCCAGAAATGATGATTCATTATGATTTGCCCTGGGACCGGCCTGCCTGAGAGATCATCTCTCTGCTCATGATATACAGCTACATCTGCAGTGAGCAGAAATCCCTCTTGATAGACTGGAGAGGCTGCTGCAGGGGGTTCTTGGAGAGGGCTCCAGAATGTCCTTCTGCCCATGGTCTGGAACAACCCTGATTTGCTGACTTGTAGGGCATGCTGCTGGGCCCGCTTGTTTCTCCTAGCCTTTGAGCAGAGATCAGAGAAAAGGAAGCAATAGCTGATGTGCTGGGATGATCTTGTTTGCATTAAGAGCTGCCACTTGATAGCAGGAAGAAACTAGCAGTAGGGAGGATGGTATAGTGGGGACCACATATGGGCAGCACTTGCACCCTCTGTTCTGGGAAGCTGTTCCCCTGCCCTGCCAGCCGAATGGTGCCCAGAGGAGCCCCAATCCCCACCTGACCAACTAGGCTTGAGCCCAGGCTGCCCAGAGGAGCTCTGAGCCCTGCCATGGCCTGGCCCCGGGGCTGCGTCGGGCAGCATTAGTGGAGGTTTAGGGAGGCTTAGCCTCCTCCACCCTCCACTACCCACCACCCATAGGACCACACTAGAATAAGCCTCCAACCTGAGTGGAACTTGGAAGGAGGAGCACAGGTTGCAGGGGAAAACTTTGGAAGAAGCGCCAGGAAGTCAGTCTGTGTGCACATGGCTGGAACACCAGCTGCAGCACATCTGTCAATAGTACTCTTAATACATAGCCACCATGGGCGATGGGTAGGGGAGGCTGGGGGAGGCCGTGCCAACACTCCGCCCCCAGGGCCCTGCTTCATCAGTGCCACTGGGCTCCAAGGGCTGGGGCCACGCTACCTGCCTTCCTGGGGCTGCAACAGTGCCACACACTGTCCCTCCTGGCTCTCCGAGGTTGGAGGGGCTACGGCAGTGCTGAATGCTCTCCCTCCGTCCTGGCACTCCGGGGCTGGTGGGGCTGCTGGCACTAGCCAGCCTGGGGTGGGGGATGGCAGCCAGGGTAGGGGGCTCTGGGTTCCGGGGTCATGGAAGGGGCAGGGTCTCAGGTGGAAGAGGCAGGGCTGGGGGCTAGCCTCTCCCAGCCAGCAGTTCACATGCAGCCCGTGATAGCCACGTTAGTGCTAGAAACATAGAGTTCTGCCATGTTATTACAAGGCACACAGAACAGACTCAATAAACCTGTCCTCTAGTCTCAGCTCTTCCTAGACTTCCTGTGTGACCATTTCGACTACCCTGTGCCTCTGTTAAATGGGCATTGCACTTCCCTGCCTCCCAGGGAAGGGTGTGGGGTGTGCTATATCCATTAGTGGTTAGGAGGCATTTGGATACTGGGGTCATGGGCTTAATGGCAATGAGACGCCAGTTTGTGACAGGAAGTGGAGAATACCATATGAAGCTGAAATTGTAGGAGGAACATAGGTCATCACTGGTTACCAGTGCAATGATCTACCTTGGGACTAGCCAGGCCAGTAAGGCTAAAACACCCCTAAGCTCATGAAAAATGCAATGAGCTACTCAGCAGAGGCAAGCGCTCAGTTTCATTGTGTGCCCAAAGGAAAGCCCCTCCAGTGACTTGGTTCAATACTGACTTACACAGAGTCTCGCTACTGAATCACTAATTCCACTTCCTGGGGTGTTTCCAGGGGTTCTCCTAGCTAAGTATTGACAGGGCTTGACCCAGCCTGGCTTGCGAGAACTGTAGCGATCGTAGCCTGAGGGGGCATGACTGCAGGCTAATAATATTCTGTGTCTCATTATGGCATGTATTAAATGGAAATTTGCAACTGTGTACTCATTGCAAGGTATTCAGAGCACACTGTCCTCTCTCCAGCCCAGCAGCTCTGTGCAAACACCAAAAAGAAACCCTGCTAAGTATCCTACCACATGGTATCCTAGAATCTTTACAGACCATTTCACCTTCACAGATAGCCTTGGAAATGTTCTCTGCGTTTCCGGCCCCTGCGGTAGCCAGATAGTGCAGCCGCCGTGTTCTGCAGCACCCCAGCCCCCTTCAGCTTTTCCCATCATGCCACACAAACACAAGACTCCAGGATTTACACCAGGGATACGCAGACCAGTTGGTGTCAGATAAGATCTTTGCCCCGGGCTCAGGGGAAATGCGAACTGTTATTTTATAGCAGTTCAGAAAAGCTACAGCTGAATTGCTTTTTTAAAATGATTTTTCACATCCCTGCCCTTTGCCCTTCTGGGATCTAGGCAGGGAATGTGCTAAAATATCTTGGGAAAACTCGCTCCCTGGAAAGAATGGAAACCTTACAATAAAACCAGCTTTTAAGGAGTGTCACAGAGGTAGGGCAAAGCATCTGAATTTTAGGGCTGGAAAAGCAAAGCCCTTTGGTTTCCAAGTGTGGAAGGAGAGCAGACAGGCCAGGAAAGGGTTAACTAGACACTCGCCTTGCTGTTTTTTCCAGGCCCTGCTGCACCAGATTTTTCCGTTTCTCTTGGCAGACACTGGACTCTTGGGCTCAGAGAATCAGCTGACCATGTGACCCTGGAGAGTCCCTGGAATCTGATGGCCAGCACCAGACAGAGGAAGTCACTCTGCGGCTTATTAGCAAAGCAGCAATCTCTGTCTAGGGGAAGCCAGAGCCAACTGAGTGGCAGCAGCAGCAGCAGCAAAACAAACAGTATAGTTCAGGAGATGCAGAAACAAAACTAGCTGTATTAGCAGCCCTTTGTCCCTTTAACAGCATCCTCTGAAACAGACGAAAAGGCAAAAATGCTGAGTTATCAGCTTAGTACTGGTTAAGAGTTTTTCCCATCCAATGCTTCACCGATATCGGATAGTTTCTCCTCCCGTTAGTCTCTTCCCAGTACTGTAGGATCCCAATTATCCAAAGAGAAACACCACATTTATTTGGTGAATTCAGATAATCATCTGCCAGTGTGAAGAGGGAGCCAAGAGACAAGGACACAAGCTGGCCGACTATTGGACAGGGAGGTCGGGGTGATCAAGAGAGCTGGATGAACAGGAAAAAACTGGATTCCAAATATTTTGGTGAATTAATGTGCTGGGTTTTGTTTACTGTGATTTGTATCACTTCAGAATCATAGTTATTCAGCAAGCTGCTGGGGGTGGGGGAGGGGTCGGTAATCGTGAAATGGTTCAGACATCCACAAAGTTTTCACAAGTTGGATTCGTCAGAATTTGCACCAGGAGAGGCTGATTTGCTTGTCATTACTCCTTTTTCTGCTTGAAGCTGGCCCTGATTCAGCAAGCTGCTAAAGAACATGCCTGATTTTAAGCACATGTTTACTCTCTTTGCCTGCAACCACATTTTGCATGTTCTTAATGTTAGGTTTGCTGAATCAGGGCCTTAGTCACCCAGTGAGAGTTGGAACAATTGTAGGTTGCCAACCACACTTGGAATAATAAACAGGGACTAGTCAAGGCAAACAGCTTGCAACAACTCCTAAGCTGAACACGACTTGTCCAAAGCATTCAGCAAACACTTATGAAATATGGGCCAAGTTCATCTCTGTGGTAACCCCACTGCAGCCAGGGGGTCATCGCTCAGCTAATGCAGTTGAAGAAAATAAGGACAGCGTGCTAACCAAAAAGGGGATCCCTTTGTAACAGATCACTTCAGGTGACCACTTGCTTCCCTAAGACAGGTTCCCAGAGCTAGGTCCCGGTGGGTGCAGTGATTTCCCTACACCCCCCCCCCCCGAATTTCTCCGACACCACCACCCCCAGTTTTGTGAACTAGTTACATGCCAAACCTGGTGGCTGAACTTTGCGCCTTTGTCCTCACCCACAACTATTTCAGATTTGGGCACAATATATACCTTCAAGTCAGTGGCACTGCTATGGGTACCCACATGACCCCACAGCATGCCAACATTTTTATGGCTGACTTAGAACAACGCTTCCTTAGCACTCATCCTCTAATGCCCCTACTCTACACTGGGTGGGTGGTACAGCCCGTTGCTAGCAATGGCTGTTCTCAGTGGCCTTTGTACCACATCTCTGTCTAGAGAGATGCCAAGTCTGTTGGGTTTGTATCCATCAGCGATTGAACAGCAGCCCTGAGATTTCATCAGACCCCAAAGGCAAATCCAGATAAAACACAACAACCTTTTGTGGGGAGAGAAGAGCTTAATTTATTCCAGCAGTGCTTTAAAATTCAAAATCAATAGAAACTAAAACTACACCATACAGCTGGCTTTATCTTACTGTATATCATGCACTGCACCTGCATTAGCTGTATCATCCCAGCACCTAGACAGCTCATGGCCCCATTGTGCTAGGTGCTGTACATAGAGCAAGAGATAGTTCCTGTCCCAAAGAATTTACAGCCAAAATAGACAAGATAGGCAAAGACTGGAAAAGGAGAAACAAAGGAACAAAGAGGTGATGAAATTTGCTCAAGAGCATACAACAGGTCAGCAGTAGTGCAGGTGGGAATAGGACCAGGTCCCCTGACACCCAGTCCCATATCCTAGCCACAAGACCACACTCTCTCCTGATGGGCTTTAATTCAGGCCTCTACAGATGTGCTGAATCTGGTGGTGTGGGTTCTCTCAGCTATTGAATACCAGCCCTGACATTCCCTTGGACATCAAATCCAAATGCAGGTAAAAAAAAAACGGGGGCTGGGGCTAGGGCTGGAGGGGCAGAATAATGTAATTTATTCTCACTGATGTCTCAAGGCTGGTATTCAAGAAGCCAAAAATCAGGTACAAAACCCGAGTATACACTATAAAGCAGGGCTTCTTCACTTGAGTCCAATTCATAACATATTTATTGCACCGCAGTCTTAGAGAAAAGGGATCAAATTCTGCTGTTATTTGCACATGGGCAACTCTGCTGACATCCAGCTGGTTTGCCCCAATGGCAAGACTTGACCCATCACCTGCAAAATTTACTAGACAAATTAAACCATTTGTGAAACTGGTAGTAATAATCTATTGCTGTGAAGCATGGGATTCTCTAGCTGGCTTGATAATACGTGCCTGTGATACAATTGTCCATACAAAAAAGCCCCCCAGCTCTTTTCAGTTTAAAATTACTTTTATTTTAGACCAAGGAAAAACAACAACAGGAAAATGGAAAGTAAATGAAAAGCCTCCATGAAGAGAGCACAGTGTGTGGGTCTCCTCTCTGCCACACTGCAGCAACTTGGAGAACAAAATGGCTGCCCCCTCTGCAGGCGGGTGGAGTTCTTAGAAATGGAAAGGAGCAGCACAAAGCAAACAAAAGCACCAGGTTTCATAGGTACATGTGCCACAGTGCCACAGTAACTCCTTGGATTAGGCTAGCAGGAGAGTAGCTGTGTAAGTGGCAAGAAATGTATTTGACTGCCTGTCTGCGTGGGGTGGAGGGGTAGGAATAGGTGAGGAAGGTTTGGGGTGTTTTAATGCTAGCTTGCAGGGTTTTGGTTTGTTTGTTTGTTTGTTTGTTTACTTTTGCTTATTTGATGTATTGTGCAGGACCGGCTCTACCATTTTTGCAGCCCCAAGAATAGATGGAATGCCCCCCCCCAGGCACATGCTTCCTCTGCTGGTGCCTGGAGCCAGCCCCGGTGTTGTGGAATAATTCTAAAACATACCAAGCTTACCCTGTGGCAGAGATTATCTTTGCAAAAGGGATGTTTAAAGGCAATGCACCTTTCAAAGGACTTGTGAGTTGAGCTCCTGTGGTTTGGTTTCTGTAGTGAAGAATACACACATAAGACACTGATTATATAGTGATTCCGTTAGATTTTTTTAAGTGCACCAGTTGATGTTCCATCTCCAGGATTGCTTGTTCAAATTGGGTGGAATTTCTCTCTCTACAGAGCACCAGCAAAGGGCATATGCCCTTCTTAAGTCCCAGTTAAGCCTTGAAGGTTTGTATGGGGCCTCTCACCCCATAGGACAGGCGCAGGAGGCAATGCAAGCTTCACATGCCCAAGATTGCCCCATTCCACCCTTTGCCTCATGTCTGCACTGTAGGGCTGCCTGGTAGCAAGGAGGAAGCTTAGTTCCATGCCCATCCAGTCTCTGGTCCCACGGCTGCCTTTGGTTTATTAACGTATAATATTTCTCTGTTATGCTCATTTTCACCTCAGGGGCCAGCTACATGGATAGCTCCTTTGACTTCCAGAGAGCCACAATCTGGGGTCTTGAACAAGATCAGACCTGGGGTGGCTGGCCCCTCCCTCTGCTCATGCCACAGTAGCTACCCTGCTATTTTCAATGCGCTAGGTCGATCGGCGCTTGCGTGGGTAAGTCCAGCCAAGCTGGAACTGATACCTCCAGGACCAGTGGAGTCATGCCATGGCTGACTCTACAACTGGTGCGGATTGCTTCTGCCAATGCACTGCCTAGCATGCTGCCGAGAGAGTGGGGGCATGGAGACACAGCTCTGCCCACACCCTGCCCTGCCTGCCCATGCACCCACCACAGCAGCCTGGAGGAGGAACCCTTCCCCATGTGCTGTCACCTGCAGTACATCCCCATGTTCCCCAGTGCAGGCCTGTAGGGTGAGTTTCAATCTTGCCTTCAGCTATGACTCAGGCAAAGTCCCATGGATTTCAATGAGAGCTGTGGATGGAAGAGCACCAACCATAAAGTCTTCAGTCACCTCCGCTATTGCACTGTGACTACACAGTAAACCAGTTCAGCGGCTTCTTGTGTCCTCAAGGAACAAACAACAGAAACAACTTCAATTTGCATGACACTAGGCTTTGGAGCAAGCTCCTTTGAGTAACAGATTTGCACAAATTGGAGGGCGGAGGGGGGGAAGAATCATTTAAATGGGAAAAAAAACAGTCATCATCTGACAAAACTAAAGGAAAAACCAATCCGAAGAGCTAGATCTGAGTGACTGATAGGCAGCCCTAAACTGAAATGACATTGCTTATGAATGCATCATTCAGAGCCGAAAGGTCCGTACACAGAGATAAACAGGAATCTGAGTAAACCTGGCAGCCCTTTAAAAGATATTAATAATGTGCTGTACACGTCCATCAAGGCCTTCTGCAATCTCCCTGCAGGTAACAAACACTGACAGCCAGGACTGTAAATAACGCCACACAGTGACACCACGAGAGCCTTTGCCTGGCGTTATAGGCTCACAGATCTATGGCCAAATTCTGCCCTCATATACCTCACCCAGCTGTTGACTTTAGTGGAGGTTGCCTGGAGGCCAATGAAGGCAGAATTAGACTCACGCAGTAGATACCATGGTGACGAATGCAATATAGATACCATTTCTCTGTCTTTCAAGTTATTATGGGGTGGAGGGGTTAGCAGGCCACGAGACCTCTGCTAGCCAAAGAGACACTAGGAGACTGGGAAAATGGGGCCTTCGTGGAGGGGTTGTGTTTAGAGCAGGATGGGTTGTTATGGGGCATGATTTGGAAGGAGGATGGAGTGTGCATGGTTCTTAGCAATGACTCCCATAGGTTTGGCTCTGTATTTGAACTGCAGGGCATTTTCCCTATTTTCAATGCTTTCTCGGGTTCTCCACCACCTCTATTTTGTAATATGAGTGCTGGCATTTTGAGTGTCTTCGGTTTTGTTTCTGTGGGAATCCTGAAAGCAGGGCAGGCATTTCAAGTTAAGGGTCACAAGTAAGCAGGGGAAACTTGGGAAGTAAAAGCCTTCCCTATTGCTATGAGCTGTGAACCTCAGCCAAAGCTCTACCCTCCGGTTTTGCCATTTCTAGAAATGAGTCTTTCCTGCAGATTTATTGCTGACGCCAAATCTCAGGGTCCAGGGCTGGGTGAGATGCATGTGGGAATGCAGAAGAAAGAATCTCTCTCCTTCCCCTGCAAGCAAAGATCCAAACCTCTTGGGTTTGCAAAAGTGGGTTGGAAATCTCGCAAGAGCAGGCTCCCTCGGGACATTTTCTGCATCTTCCTGGTTCTCATCAGGCAGGAAATACCAAGCCAACGGCTTCTTGCATTGCTTCAAAACTTCCACTTCTGGGACTGGCTGGAATCCGGAGAGCAGGGGCCCAGATGGGAGCAAACCCAATGGAGAGAGGTAACTAGCCCTTGGGAAGCTCTCAGAAGTTTCTATTCATGAGCAGAGGGCAGGGTTTATGTGAACTGCTTCACCCATCCCTATGGACAGTGAATATTCTGCTCACTCCGCGCCTGATGTGTAACCCCTGTAAGAGTGACGTCTGGTTGCCCTTAGCACAGACATTTTCATAGGAATGAAGCCACAACTGCATTGAAATTCCATGTCATGCACGTTGCTGGGAAAACATCCATTTCTGAGCTCAAGCCATGCTAAAGCAATGTAACCCTTCTGGTAGGCATTAGCAGCAGCCACCAGCTTCAGATATCTAGAGGAGCCAACTAACAAATACCATCGGCTCACATATCCACCCAAAAACCTGGGAAAAACAAAACACTTCCCTTGGGTGCCCTTAATAGACAAGACTTCCCCTCTCCCAAGCACAGAGTCTGTGTTTGAAACAAAGAAAACTTTACTAGGGGAAGTAGGGGACATAGACTCACATCAGAAAAACCAGCAATAAGTCAATACTACGTCTCACTGTATGGATCCTTCCCATGGGCTGTCTTTGGCAATAGTCTTTAAACTCAGTTCTCTGCCTGCAGTCTGTGTGCTTTCAATGGGAGGGTTTGATTCGCGCAAGTGCTGAGCACCCACAACTGCAGTGGAAGTCAACAGGAGCTGTTCTGGAGTATATGAAGTGCTAGAGAACGCTAAGTCCTCTGAAAAATCTGCTCCTAGTCATCTCAGATTGAGCACCCAAAATCAGTGGCTTAATCTTAATCTCTCAGTGCCTCAGCATCCCACCTGTGACACTGAGATGATCCCCGCACACGCACCTCACCTCGGCGTTGGGAAAAGAAATCAATGGCTGTGAAGCACTCAGATATCACGGCGGTGAGCACCAGAGGAAATCCCATGAGAAAATTCTTAATTCTGTCTTCGGAGTGGGGTTGAATTGTGTGCAGTAAATAAGGCTGGGGTCACACACCGAATAATGAGGAGAAAACAAAATATTGACCAGCTGCTCATTCAGTGAGCTGTGTCCCTCCTGTGTGCCGAATGAGGCAGGGATCCTGTGGGATCAGTAGTATACGAGCCTGTAATTAAAGCCTGTATCATAATGCATACGCACAAGAGGGGCGAATTGAGGTTGCATGGGTAACCTGAATTCTGCCATTTCCTAAGTCTTGAGGGCTTGACTCTGCAACCTCAGTAATGCTCATTAGAAGTGTTTTTGTGTGTAAATATTATTTATATTCCAGTAGTACCTAGAGGTCTCCATTATCTACCTGTGGCACATAAAAAGCCGGTCTACTGTGGCTGTATTGCTTGTGCTCCAATTTCGGTTGTTGGGTTTAGTGTGTGGTTGGTGCTGGTGGCCTGTGAAATCCAGGAGATCACACTAGCTCATCTGGTGGTCCCTTCTGGCCTTAGACTCTATGACTCTATGGCAATGAAGACCAGGGCCATATTGTGCTAGGCACTGTACTAACTCACAGGGAGAGACAGCCTCTGCTCTGGAGCGCTTCTGCTCTGAATAGACAAGACAAACAAAGGGTGGGAGAAGAACTAGAAGCACAGAGGGGTGAAGTGAGTTGCCCAAACTCACATGTCAGGTCAGTGGCACAGCTGGGAGTAGCATGTGGGTCTGCTGTTTTCTGCTCCATCCACTGGGCAACACTGCCTCTCAGCCTAAGGGACTTTTCCCACCTCACTGTATTGGGCATTGAATTGGAACATATGTGAAGAGTGAAGTCTGGTGAGAACGCAGCTCCATGCTGGACTTCCAGATCCACATTTCTATGGGCCCATAATCCCAGTTACTCCACAGTACTCAACTGAATGGCTCCAGATTGACACCAGTGCAGAATCTGGCTGTACGTGCCTGACCTCCACCCAAAAGCATCCCGGCATTACACCTGAGAGCTCGGCTGCGCTGTGCTTGGCCTACATGGCTCCTTCCTGTCTTCCACTTTCATTAGCGTTTAACTGAATACATTGCATAGTAAGTTATGATCTGATCAAGAGATGCCATGCAAAATGTATTGAACGTTAAACTCCTTTTATCAAAACCTAACCATGACCCCCCGAGCTGCTCTCTCCAGCCAGAGCTGGAAGAAAGATTTTCAAAAAGAAAGTTAAAAAACTGATTAGAGATAATAAGTAGGTGCCACTGTGGAGCTGCGAGCATTTCCAATTGGTCTATTGATCTGCACTGCAGTTCATTAGTGCGCACCAGGTAGAGCGTATGCTGCCTTTAGAAAGTGCTCCAAGCGGGAACAAAAAAATCAGGGGAAATCCTGTAATGCTGCAGTGGGCAGAGCTGTGCCAGGAAGGGGAGACTGGGCAGATCTGCTTTGGGGAGCACAAGAGGGAAATGCTTGTAATGTTGCAACGCATGCCTAAGCCAGGGGGCAGAGATCCAAGGGAGACAAGGGAGCTCGGATTATGTTGCAGCACAGATCCAGGCTGCAGCGACTGTATGGGACAATAGGAGACAGTCCTGTCTTCCAGGGACCATCAGCCACTTGGATCCATGTTTCTTTGTCTCACCACCCTGTCTCTTTCATGTTGTATTTCCTCCTGCCTTCCTGTTCCCCCTCCCCCTATCTTTGCACCATTTTCTTCTGGTTTCAGGGAAAAAGCAGGAAGCCTTTTGGCTGTGGGACACACTTCCTGCTTGGGAGAAGGTGCCGATGGCCCCCTGCTCTCAGCAACTCCTGCCCAGCCCCAGCTGGGAGGTAGTGAAAAATCACAGATCCATTAGTTAGCAGGTACGGGCCTGAGCTGCAGAGTCAGTGCCACAGTTGAACGTTCCTGAAATCCCAGGGATGGCTGGATGCTGGATCCAGACCCAGCTCAGGGAAACCCAGCTCCAACCTCTTGAGAACCTCCAAGGTTAGCAGGAGGCACTGGAGTTAGAAGCATGGGCACATGGAGACCCAATGCTGTGAGCTGGGTGCTACCATGAGGTGCTCACCCCAAAGGCAATAGTCCAAGCTGGAGGTGACAGACACCCATCACTGTGGCTAGGCCCTTGTGTGAGGGGAAAGGGCAGCCAGAGATGACAGAAAGTCTTTCTAGCTACTGCTAGCTCTGTGTGCAGGTGCATTGATATGCCCAGCAGGACCCAGAGGCCTTGCCAATGAGAAAGGGATCACCGATGAGTGGTCAGCGGCTCACATGACTCCCCTAAGTGCTTCCCCCTTCCAGTGAGCGACACTGCTCGGTATGTGAGCTCAGTTTGAGCCAGCTGCTCTTGGTCCATGTCCTTGTCTCTCCCAGGTGTTGCACCATTTGTGCACGTGCGCCGGTCATGCCTGCTGGGAAGGAGACATAAGCTGGGCACTGTCAGTGTGTTGGTGTCAGCCTGGCTCATAGGATCTCCTGGCTTCTGCAAGAGGTTGCATGGTCACACATAAAAGAGGTGCTAAGATAGATCCCACAGCACCTTACATGGAAGGCCTCCAGAGCAGATGCAGTCACACTTCTCTGGGAGCTGCTCAAGGAAAATGATCAAGCCAGGTGGTGTGAGCAGGACAACAGCAGCTGTTGGCTGGCAGTGTGGAAGGCAGCTGATGGACCCAGCGGAGTGAACACAAAGGTTTGCCCCTTGTCCATGCCCATGTGAAGCTCACCCCTCAGTCTCACCACAGCAGGCTCTGTGCCTTTGTCCTGGTCTGACACTCAACAGTGAGGCAATCCAGGATGTCTGCAGAGGGCAGGTGCTGGTACAGCTTGGTCACCACTTTCTTCTCACCTTCACAATGGTGTAGCCCAGGTGAGAGTGGGTGTCTACCCCGCAGAGGTGGTGAGAAGATTAATGGGGGCCTAGGAGGGTCAATTAACCCACCTGGCTGCACCTGGAGGGTGGTCCAGGCCCAATTAAAGATGAGTCCCAAGTGCAGAGGAGCTGGGTGGGGCTATGAAGAGAGGAGGTCTGGAGCAGAGGGGGCTGCAGGGAGAGAGGGAACACTCTGCAGTCTCTCCCTTGATGACAGAGAGTGGAGAGACCGGAGAGGACAGGTTCCCCTCCCAGCAATTGAGAAGGTGGCATGACACCCCTAACATATGGGGCAAAGGACAATTTAAAGCCCTAGAAGAAAGGTGTAAGGACCATGGGTGTGAGAGTGGAAAGAGTGAACCTAAAATTTGCCTTAGCCTGAGAGTGAGAAGAAGCAGAGTACCACAGGATGGGTGTGACCGTTGAGAGGGGGGCACTAGAGAGGAAAGAGCTGCTACGTCAACCCCAGCCATGAGGGAGTGCACCAACGATGAGTCCACACCAGGAACGGGAGGTTGGAGGAAGTATCAGGGGAGTCTGGTGACTTTGAATGATGGCTCCCTGTTGAGAATCAGCCTGGTTGTTGACCATTTCAATATAGCTGACAGGTAGATTGTCTTCTTGGGAGGGTTAAAAGGCGTCGTGGATTCATTTCACACATAGTGGCCTCATGATGCCCAGGGTGTCTGTTTGCACAATTGAAGCACATTCCATTACAGTGGGTGATGTGTGCACAGCCCTTCTTGGTTTCTTCAGACCTGGCAAGATTGCCTCTGACCTAGGTAACCTTAATCTACAATGTGCTGTTAGCTGGGTTGAATGTGCATATTCTGCACTTACAGTTTGAAAAGTACAGCAGCAAGCATTCTCTCCCTGGAAATGGGGCCCTTTGTCAGGACCGGTGTATGTGCAAGGACCTTTCTTTTTGGATGTTGTTTAGAATTTATCAGTGTTTATTATAAAAATTTAAAAAATGGGGGGAAAACAGTGCAAAAAATTAACTTCAGTCTTCTGGATCAATATTGGGTGTTAATATTGGAGCACAGGAGGCCCAGGTTTCTGAGCTACCCTCTTTCCTTCTGGAGCAGGGAGCTGGGGCTGGGGAGTTCCAGTACTTTGGGCGGAGATCCATAAAAACTAAATAATAGCTTTTGTAAAGCCGGGGAATTGTCAGTAAAAATTGGTAAAAAACCCAGTTAAAGTTGTTCAGTTTAACTGCCCCTCAACACAGACAGACACCCACAGACACATGTATAATGGGCGAGATTCTGATCTTACACCAGTTTTACACTGGTGTAACTCCATTCGCTTCAGAGGCGTTCCTTTGAATTTAAGTGAGAGGAAGCAGAATCAGGCCCTTTTGTTTGCCATTTTGAAAGGGGGCACTGCTCATACACTCCTGCTGGTCACCCGGGAGCCATTCAGGCTTCTGCAAAGTGAGTGTAACATGCTACACTGTTGCATTTTGCATCCACCTTACCCAGGGGAGCAGGGCAGGCAGAAACAGGCCCAGGGTGATGTAAGTGGCTTGATTTGATCCCCCTTCACCTTTGCAAGAGGCACACCTTTGCCATAGCAAAGCACTATTTTTACCCAGCAGTCCGTGGCAGAGCTGTGTAACGTTGCACCAGTCGTGTAAATGACAGGCAGCTGTGGGAGTGGCATGCAGCAGTGTGCAATGAAGGCCACAGTAAGAGGATACAGTCCGTGGTCCAATCCCTGAGCCTAGCCAGGCTTTGATGGGTGCAGGACCTGGGCGGGAGATGGAGGGTGAGGGCAAGTAAGGTGGCAGTGTGCCAACGTTGTGTTACCTGCCTTGATCCATGGGGTTGCCAGGATACAAACCAGAGCAACGTTAAGGGTTCTTTACTGTACACTGGCATGCAGCAATGCTCCAACTACCACCTGCCCCAGGCAACACACACACACCGGTCTGTTTCGGCTGAACCAAGTTCAGCCAATGAAGGCACAGACAAACCAGGCTGTACCTAGTGTGGGAAGAACTTGCCTGTCTCAGACGATGGTTGGAAATTATGGGACATAATGAAAGAAGATAGAGACCTCCTGTCATTGCTAAAAGGAATGAGTCCACCTTGGGGTGACAGGCTGCCCCCAAACCCTCTGCTAGGCTGCACTCTTGGAGGACACGTGCTGTGAATGTCCCAATTCCTGGGAGCTGATGAAATCCGGGCACTGGAGTATGTCCACTAAGCCTTTATCGATACATTTGCACAGCAGGGGCCCCCCACGGTCACTGGCTAAGCGCCCAGTGTCCTGTCCAGGATACACTGGACTGGCAGTAAAACACATGATGGATTCCACAGGGGCTGGTTCCCTTTGGTTGGACCAAAGTTCTGGTCAAGAACCTGGAAGGGACGCTACAGAGGCTTCTGCTGGCCATCAGTCATCATCCCCACCACCTCTCTGGCTTGCTCTTGCTGGTTTCCAGTGTCACTAAGGGCAGGGTTTGACCTCCTGGATCCATGCTATGCAATCCATTTAAAAGGATAATCTAGAGGGCCACACTGAAGGTCTGAGCCAGTCAATGAAATCTATGTAGAGGGGCTAGACTAGCTCTGCAATGGTCCCATTGACCCGACTAGGAATTGGCCTGGGCCCTGGGGAGGATCTAAGCTGAGATCTGCCTTTCTCCTTAGTGCTTGTGGCCAGCAGTGGCTGGGGGTGCGCTCAGCCCCTGGAGCAGCAGCAGCTCCCTGGACTGAGTCAGGAGCATCCCAAGGTGTCTGCAGAGAGCAGGGTACAGCCACAGGCAGGATTCACTGCCCTTATGAGGGTCCCTGGGGTGACATCTGTGGGGAGGATGAGCCAGGAGGGCGGGGAAAGCAATCAGGGCTCAGGGGGCACATTAATACATGCAGTAAATATCTATTCCATAGACTATTACTCTCATCGCTGCGTTCCCCATGCACTGCCCCAGGGGAAGGGACCCTGTAGCGCATGGCAAAGGACAGTGCCCAGATCTAATGCCAGCGGTGGGAACAGGACTATGGCCCTCCTCCCCTCTCGCCACCTGCAGGTACTAGTCTGGGGCAGCCCTGTATGCCAGGGAAAGCCAAGGCTGCCAGTGGGACCAGCCTGTGGGCAGAGGGAGGGGGTCCCTGCCTTCACCCCCTTAGTAGCTGTACATCCTCCATGCAGCACAGAGTAGACAGTAATGTTGCTTGGATATCTTGGGCCTATGGTACAGTCAGCTAGCTGTATCTTTGGTCCCTTCCTGGAATGCCCTGTCATTTATCATTGCAGAATGGGCAGGTTTGGCGGGGGAAGGAGATGCCCTGAAATGGCCCTTCGCCTACATCCCAGCGTATAACTGGGAACAGTAAGACGAAGGGTTGTGAATCAGGTGATGCCAACCCGATGCTGGGACTTGGTTAAAAATCTACAAAAAGGGACAAGTTGGCTACAAATGTTCATGCCTAGAGACTGATTTCAAATAAACCCATGTATGTGATATCTGGCTCTGCCTGAACCAGGAGAGCACTGGGACAAGGACTGTGCATGTATCATGTGCCTGGCATAATGGGCCCTGATCCCTGCTTAGAGCTTTTGTAATATTGTAATTGGAAAAATCATCATCCTGAATAGCAGCCCCAGGTACAATGCACTGGCAAGCCAAGGGGCAGCCACGCTCTCCACTGACTTCAAAAGCACAATCATGTCTCTCCTCCTCCATCCCAACTTCTGGCTGGCAATTCCTCAGCTCTTCCACCCCCTGGTTCTCTCCCGGCCACTCTCCGGTTTTGTCCAGTCTCCCTCCATATGGCAGACCTATGGTCCGATGGCAGACCTATGGGGAAATGAAACTTAAGAAGGAAAAAGTGAGATCCAAACTTCTGCACTGCTTAGCAAAGGTTTGGGTCTAAGAAAGAGGCCTAGGTTGAGGGGGTTCTGATGAAGGATGAGCTCAAACTGTATAATTGTGACCCAGATCCAGATTTCAAACACCCCGGAGTGTCTGTATTTTGATTGCAGTCCATCCCTTGTTCTCGTTTTATCCAAGCTGCTTTGCCCTCCCCTTCCTAAACATCCAAGTCCTTCAGCAGCACAGAACAGCCCTCTCACTGTTGTGAATCATCTTCCTGAGTCCTGCAGTTTGAGGTCTCCAAGGAGTTGGCTGCCATTGAGTGAGACCGAGCTGCTGCAGAATGTTACCGTGAGGAGAGATGCACACACTGCACTCTCTCCTGGTGATTACACTGGGCGATATTCTGTACAGTCATGGAGGGAGGGGGCTCTGGTGGCTTTATACCCTGTGGAATCTGGGCTGCTCTGGGTGCTGACACAGGTGCCTGGGGGCTGCTGTATGATGCCGTGTTGCCAATGAGAAGTGGTGCCTGGAATGCCTGTAGTGCAAACCCATGCTGTCCTGTCCTGGCACACCCCTTGCGCTGGGCTTAGGAGGAACCCTGCACAGGACACCAGCTGGCTCAGGTGCTGTTATGGCCAATTCATAGCACAGCAGCACTGCGTGGGGCTGTGATGAGGGCAAGATTTTACCCACTGACTTTACTGTTTCTCTCATTTGCTGTTTGCCCTGACTCTAACCCAGAAAGACCGCAGCTGGGGTGGGTGAACCAGGTGGCATTCTCTGCACAGCCCACACTGCCTGCCTGCGTAAGCTCCCAGTCGCAGTATCTCCCCACACTCCGCCCACTGCCCACTGCCCAGATCCCTCATGCTGCGACTGCTCAGTACTCAGCCATCACCAGACACTGGTCAGTTAGCAGCTAGATCTGTCGTTCTGTTCCAAGGAGATTTGATTTGTCAGTGCACTGTGCCCGGTGTCTGTGCTGTGACCCTTAGCTGAGCTCTTCTGGCCTCCATCCATCACAGCGAGGGGGTCACAGCTCTGCAGAACAAAATCCCATATTGTTCCTTCTCACAGCAGACCGGCTGCATCCATTTGGCAATTAACCACTTCCCTGCTGCCTCCAAGGGTGGGGAAGGGACTCCTGAGACTGATGCCAAGGCAGTGCCACGAATGTCACCAGTTCCAGTGCTGAACATGGGAACGTGCTACTACCACTGACTCACAGTGTGGCCTTGGGCAAATCACTTTGCCGCCATGTGCCTCAGTTTCCCCATGTGTAAAATGAGATCTACCCTCCTTTGCAATACCCTTTGGGAAGTCCTGTGTTAGAGCTGCTGGTAAGGGTTAGCAGATGAGCTCGGCAGCACTCCCTTCCTTAACCCCTATCTCACATGTGCTGGCTGGGGGGCGGTCCTCCAAAAGCTGCTGGGACTGCCCAGCCTAGCTTTCTGCAGAAGCTGTGGCTGGAAGAGGATTCCCTTTCCTCTCTAGTAGCAGGGAAGGGATAGCTCAGTGGTTTGTGCATTGGCCTGCTAAAGCCAGGATTGTGAGCTCAATCCTTAAGGGGACCATTTAGGGATCTGGGGCAAAGATCTGTCTGGGGATTGGTCCTGCTTTGAGCAGGGTGTTGGACTAGATGACCTCCTGAGGTTCCTTCTAACCCTGATATTCTATGATTCTATGCTGTTGTGCTTGAAATCATCACAAAGAGCCCTTCCCAGACTCCAACGGTGCAGGGTCATTCAAACAGAACCTCCATCTCCAGTTCAGCCAGTAACAAAATGTAACAGCCAGCCAGCCAGACCAGGGGCTTGTTATTCAAAGGCTCAGCAGCTCAGAAATACTGTTTCAGAGCTGAGAGCAACATATGAAGGTCCAAAGCTCCCACTGTGCACTGCTCTTTGGAAAACTGGGCCCCTTATTTTGGTGCCTAAATAAATGGGAGCCGAGCTCACCTACCAATCTGCTCCCTGCGAAGGGGGCAGGCGGGGGCGAAGTTTCATAAGCACCTGGGTGACTATAAGTCCTTGTCTGTGTACAAAAGCCGCGCTGCTTTAACTGCGCTAGTGGAACCAATACAAGCCCTCTAGTGTGGAGGCAGCAATACTGGGAGGATGCTGCTTCTCCTAATATAGCTATGGGAAGAGGAATGAGCTGTAAGGTGTAAGGCACCTTTATATTGCTGTCTCTAGGTCCACTCTAGAGGTGGTACCGGTATAACTATAGCAATAAGAACTCCACCTTGTTGGCCGACAGTTATGCTGGGACAAAAGCCAAGCTAAGGAGTACAGGAGCTCACGGGGATTGGTGCTCCTAAATCCCTTAGGTGCTTTTGCAAATTTCCTCCTGTGTGGCTTGTGCCAGACCCCAGAGGGAGTCTGTGCAGGCCAGTATTTAGAGACTCTGAGTCCCAGTCTCATGCTGAAGCCACGTCAGACACTTCCCACTCACCCTACTGTGATGGCTGCTGCCTCCCTTTCAGTCCCTTCCAGCCTGTAGCCTTTGTATTATTGAGGTGTCGGTATGACCAATGGTATCTTAAACTGGAGTAACCTGGATCAAAGGTTTGTGCTCGCTAAGGGCAATGTTAGAATGAGCAGAGAGAGATCTACCCTTAGCAATGTCATTAGGGCTGGGGACCCTAGGAGCAGTGCCCACAACAGCATTCACAAGTTATCAAGCATCCCTTTATTAAAACCCGACTACCCAACAATCACCACTACAGTACAGAGATATAAACAAAGATGGACCAATAGCATAAGATGCCTAGCATCAATGTTCTCATACTCACATCTCTAAGGGTACCTTCAAGGTGGGAAGATGTCTCAATAGGTGGCTGTCTCCTGATGGATTCTTCCTCCCTGGGCATGCTGGGGAACCCCTTATATGCCATGTTACACTCATCCCCTTATGCATAGGCATGAGGATTCCAACCCCTTTTCTTTTATTGGGACTTCCACACCCCATAACGTTTGGGGAGCCCTGCTTTTCATAGGCTTCCTCTTAGTTCCCCTTACATTCTTTAGTCTTTACGCCAACAAGTGTCCATGGGACCCTGACGTCGCTGCAGAATTTTCCCTGCTGTTACAACCGGGCATCTTGTGCGACTGACGCACACATTGTGGCCTGTTTCCCTGAACGTCACCTATTAGCACATGCTTTACAGTGAGCTTATAACTGTCCTGGGATAGGGTTACTCCGGGGTCACCTCCTCGTGTCAACCCTTCGTTAGGCCTAAGTTAAGATTTTACAGGCCTCAGCATGTAGGCCTGGCATTACAGCCTTACTTTGCTTACATAGCTAATACACATGCTTCACTCGGAAATGCTTGTCAGCCTTATCCTGCTTTAATACTATTCTACTTCTTCCTATACCTGCACCTGCAAGTTAAATCTATTGATCACACATGAAAAAATGGGGAGCACAATTAAATGATGATATCAGATGAAGAGCTGCAAGCTGGAGGGGTTGTTCCCTGGCTGGCGGCTGTTAGGAGCAGGGTTGGTGCTAGCCCCCTCTCTCCAGGGTTTGCCCACCCATCACAGCCCCATATGAATGGGAGTTGTTATTGTGTACTTTGGAATTATCGCCAGCTCGCTACAATGCCCAACTCTCCCCCGCGCTCCTGCAGGACTTTCCAATCTCTTCCCAGGGCTGCAGCAGAGATATTTGTTCTGGGAGGGTTACTCTGACCTTGACCTGGAGCAACTCTGCAACGGCGGTGACTGCAGGAAGAGACGTGAGCTCAGCAGCCTGCCTTATGGAAAAAAAGAAATCTCCTGGCTCCCCCCCCACACCCCCTTCCATCCATTTGGCGGGCACTGCGGCCTCGGTGAAGCTTTATCTTGGTTCTCTAAAAGGCTCCTCGGCTGACATACACACCTTATGGGAGCACTCAGCTGAAGACAGCTGTAAATCTCCCAGGGCCTCATCTTGTGGGGCACATTAGCTGTTTTAAGCTTGTCAGCTTTCAGCGATGGAAATTGACTGTTTAAAGCCATGCCTCCTCCAGCATCCTGCTCCAGTGAACATCTCCAAAGCAGAATTGCATCCTGATTTTATTGGGCATTACACTCCCCCAGTCCTAGGAGAGTATGTTTTCCTAAGCTCAGTTTCCTCAGGTCCCACGGGTGGTATATCTGTCACAGAGCAGTCTCCTCCCATTCTATCTTATGCCGCGCTGCCCTCACCGCCCTGAGCGGGTGGATATACATAACATGGCAAAGTGCCCTGGTCCGATCCAACTGTCTCCTCCAGGGGCAGTGCATTTGGATGGCATCAGATCCCACCGAAGCGAAGTCTGTGAGATTTGTGAAAATCAGACTAGACTTCAAGAGGATCCAGTGGGATTAGAATGCAGCAATGTGTGTGTGCTTCTCAGCATTCGGTATGGCCTCTGATCGGAGAGACGGTGGCTGCTCTCACACTGCATCAGCAGCCCATACCGAGCCACTTTCTAGGAGTTTGCCTAGCGAGAACGCTGCACTGTGATCTGAGAATTCCATGCTGCTCCTGTTCAGTTGCTTGGAGCCGATATGCGGTGGGCTGAATCATTAATGTAAATCTTCCTACCCGGGGCTGAATTTATATTTAAAAAATGATATATCTGAGTGATAGGCCCCGCCCATCTGGGGCACAGCTGCACCCACACTTCTCCAACACCTGACCCAGAAGAGCATGGCCAAGAGTGCAAGGAAACAGCCTAGCCACAAGCCTCTGGCTGGCATTTCCCAGAGCGAATCAGCTGCCAATCTCCATGGATGGAAAATCCCATCCCAAGTGCCCACAAGCGTGTGCCTGTACAATGCTTGATCCTGCCCAGGGGAGCTACCAAGATGAGCAGTGAGAAGCAGGATGCAGATGGCCATGAATGAAGGAAAGCACTGCGGTGTGGGTGCCGGGCTGGGGTGAGGCTGAAGGGAGTACATAGCCCAGGGCCTCATGACATGCTAAGGGCCATGCTATGTCCATGTCTCCAGCAGACTCACTGTTCTCCAACCATGCCCAGCCTCTCTCCTGCCCTGCAGGAGCACAAGGATACAAGCCAGAAGACAAGGCCTGGCAGGAAATCTTCCTCCCACAGAGAGCACCCTAGTGCTCTGGAATGCCACAGCCCTGCATGGCATGAGAGCTGCCGGGTCAGGCCTAAGCACTAAAAGTTGAACAGCATGCAGCCATGTAGCCCAGGCCTTCCACACCCAACCAGAACAGGAACCATTCCCCACCTCTGAGCAGCTCATGCAAACATCCATCCTCAGGCAAAGCAGCTCCTGATGTCAGAAGTCCAAGGCAGTTTGGTGACCAATACATTGAGAGTCAGGTGTCAACCTCCCTTAGCCTTTTTCTGTACCACTGGCATCGTTGGGCACTTTGCCCCTTCAGTAGAGCCCCAAATCCTATTCCTTGGTCCAAGTAAATAGCAGCTGGCTGCCAAGTCCACAAGATGACAGTACAGCACAAATGCCAACATTACAATGCACAGATCCAAGCAGCCTCAGTATACTTTCAACTGAGATTGACCTAAATCAAAGCCCTGTCTCGGTGCACGTCTGTTCCCCCTGAACTTTGGATCCAGGTGAGAGCTGTGTTGCCTGGGGCCAGCTCTACGTTGGATTTTATGCATTAAAACAGTAAGAGGGGAGGCAGCAAAGCAGGACACTCAGTCAAGAGCCTGTGACTCTTGAAGGAGCCAGGATTTCAACCAGACCAGTGTGATCAGCAATAATTAGTACCTGTGAGAATGAAAAGGGCTTCGGAGAAGAATCCTCCTTCGTAGGGCTAGGTGATTAGCATTGTGATCGTCGCCTCAGAAACCAAAGCTTTCACATGCTGCTAATTTTCTCCTTGGTTACAGTGGAGGGGGAAAGGAACTCTTCGAGGCTGCTAGCGCAGCAAGAGGCAGAGCACCAGCAGGAGGGGGCATGTGTGCTGATGAGCAATGGGGCATTGATCAGCATGCAGCGTGATCAATTGCAAGCACAAAATAGTTGCCCCAGATTAGCTGAGCATCTGATGACTTGCTGCATGTGCAGTGGGGGGGGCTGGTACAACAGCACAGGGAGCTTTCCTCCCAGCTGTATGCGGCATTCAGCTGTGTTTCGGAGACCAGTCGTGCCACACTGCACCGGAGTCAGTGGAGTTACGTAGTGTGGTGTGACAGGGAGGAGAACAAGGACCTTTCAAGTGCGGAGTCTGGGTTATGCCCACACACAAAACCAAAATGAAGGCAAAGGGATGCCACACAAAGGGGAGCGACAGCTCAGCTGCAGGCAATGGAGAGGCAAAGCTCCGACATGGCCTAAAATCAGTGCCAAGCATGCTTTGTAGCCGGATGCAGGCACTGGGCCTCACTGTGATCTCACCTGCACAGGGCTCACCCTGGATTTCAGGCTCTCTCCTGGTTCCCATACCGTTTTGTTGCAATTCTCTGAAGACTCCAGCCATTGCTGGTGCCCAGACACAGGCTGGAAGCAGCCAGAGCTGCAGCCCCTCCAGGGTAGGTGAGAATGGGCCAGCTGAGGCCTTCACAGTCCTGCTCCCCTCTGATAATGCTGGCTTTTGTTCCTGGAAACCTGAGACAAGGCATGCCAGAGAGCAGAAAGGCCAAGCCAGTGCCCCTCCCACTATCAATATAGGCCAGCTCTGCCCGAGGGACACTGGCAGACCTCCCTGCATGCAGGAACCAGTAGGGAATTTGGGAGTAGCCTTGGGAGCCACTAATATCAGGGTAGCGGGGAGGGGGCTGATTGTCAAAGGTAGGCAGGGTGGGGGATTTGCAGGGTGGTCATTTGAAGTGAGGCCACAGAGTAGCTGGATAAGGATCCAGTGGCTGGAAGTTGAAACTCGACAAAATCAGACTGAAAATAAAGTGAAAATCTTTAACAGTGAGAGTAATTAACCACTGGGACCATTTACCCAGCTTCCTGGTGAATTCTCCATTACTGGCAATTTTTCATTCATGATTGGTTCCTAAATGATCTGCTCTAGGGCTTATTTGGGGCAGTTCTCCCCCTTGAGCTGTACGGGCGTTAGATCATGATCCCTTCTGGCCTCGGACTCTGTGAGTGGGGCTGGGAGGAAGGTTGGATGATAAGGGGATGGTGAGGAAATACAGGAAGGGGCTGGGTAAGGGACACTTGCCCTAGATGGGGTTTTAATGAGAGGAAGGAGGGGAAGTTTGGATCCTATCAGGGAACATGTTTTGCAGCAAGACACTTGCAGAACAACTATGTAGCTGTGTGACCTTGGTTTGTACCCTTCCCCCACCCAGTCTCTTAACCACCTGACCTACTGCTATTGAGCTCTCACTTGTTGCATTGTATCAACCATTAAGGATGGCTTCCCAGAAGCGCTCGGCATGCACCCAGTGGGCTGAGCTCTGCTGACATTCTGGTCACTTGGACCCAGATCTTCACAGGTGTTAAGGCCCCTAGCTTCCACTGAAGTCAATAGTGCCTAGATACCGTTGAGGCCTTGGTGCCGAAATAGGAACTGAGCTCTTTGGACAACCTGGCCCCAGCTGTGAGTGCTGAGATCTTTCGTCCTGGCCATGGCAGGTTAAACCCTTGGGTCAGACCATGTCTTCCTCTCTGTCTGTTCAGTGCTAAGCACGCATTGGGGGCCACCAGCACATAAACAGTAATAGTAGCAGACCAGAATGCATGATCCCTGGTGCCTCTTGGAGAGGGAGTAGCTGTACAGAAAGGGAATCTCTCCTCCTGGATCTGTATCGGGGTGCATCTGCATCCCACCTGCAGCCACCATACCCTATCGCAATCTCTCATCTCAACCAGCACCCACAAGTCTTCTGGCATTTTCCAGTAATCGCCCTCCTCCAGGATATCTTCCATTCCAATTGTTTGCCTCCAGCGGCTCAGCTCGCTTGTTTGCAGACTGAATCGCTGTTTATTTCCTCTCCATATTGCTGACCTCTCTGGGGCACCAGGCCTCCTGCTTTAGTATCCTCTGCAAATTGAAGTCACATGCTGCTACCGCCCCTGTCCAGCTGGCTTGATAAGGCTTGTAGCACCCATGGAAAACCTTTCCCCTCAGCAAGATGCCCTGCTCTGTAGCCAGTTCTCAGTCCATGGGACAGGACTTGCCCCCAAGCCAATCTGAATTCATGACTCCCTATAGCAAGCGCTGGCCCAGCGTTGCAGGAGAGGGTGCTGCCTCCCAGTGCTTCAATAGATTGAAGTGTGGGAGGGGGAGTTGGAGGCAGGGCCAGCGCTTCCATTTAGGCAACCTAGGTGGTCGCCTAGGGCGCCAGGATTTGGGAGGGCGGCATTTTGCTGCCCTCGGCGGCAATTCGGCTGCGGGGGGTCCTTCCGCACTCTGGGTCGTCGTCGGCAATTCTGCGGCGGGTCCTTCACTCGCTCCGGGATCCACCACCGAAGTGCCCCGAAGACCGGGAGTGCGGAAGGACCCCCCCGCCACAGAATTGCTGCCAACGACTGGGAGCATGGAAGGACCCCCACCTAGGGTGCCAAAAACCCTAGCGCCGCTCCTGGCTGGAGGGGAGTACTATGTCCACAAGGCCAGGAGGAAGGGGCTGTACGCCTTCCCCCATGACCCCTTACCTTAACCCCTGCTGCCTCACCCTTCCTTCAGCTCCCTCTGCAAGAATACACAACATGCTGCACAACCCAGGATTGGCTGCCACCTGGCTGCCGCAAGGGGCTAAAAGTGCCATCCAGGATCGGTGTGGTATAGAGCCATCCCCTCCCACCCCCTTCTGTTCCCTGCCCTTAACCCCCTTACCCTGCTACACTGGCCAAGGAGAGGGTGTGTGGCATAAGAACCCCTACATCAGCTCTGTGAGACGCTGCTGGCTGAGTTAATGGCTGGGTTACATCAGGGTCATCTGGCCAGTCAACATTAACCTAGATGAGTCCATTGGGGTAACATAGAACAGGACCTGATCCTGCCCTGCCAAATGCACACAACTTCCATTGCAGGCAATGACCCTCATCCTCAGCTGGTGTAAATCCAGCTAGCTCCACTGAAGTCAAGAGAACTATGCTGATTTACATCTGTTGAGAACCAGCTCCCATTCCCTAGAGTGACCTGGATGGGGATGCTCACCGATTGCCACCCATATCATTAGTACCATATGCATGGAGTGCACTTGAGTTTTTTCTGGTTCACGCTCATGTGTGAGGAGCCCCTGTTCAGAAGCCTGACTGTCCGAGCTGCTGATTGGGTGACTCCATGCTGCTGTGGACACAGGACTCCTGTCACAACCAATGATGAGCCCAACATTTCAGCTACTGTGGGAGCAGCATGAGTGTGTTGAAAATTGCCTGAACTAGCAATGTGTTGTGAATGCATCTGCAGATAATGGCTCCAAAGCCCTTCCACTGCTGGGCAATCCTGTTTGATGGCTCCAGCTTCAGGCCTTTTTCCATCATGAGATGTCCACCTTCTCAGATATGCTGGAGTCTAAACTGTTCTGCCTGCTTTGTGCATTGGCATACGACACCCCTGTGGTGGCTAACCCAGCCCCCTGTAAGCAGACAGTCCTTAAAGTCTCAGGTGCCTTGTCTTGTCTCCTAGCCAAGATTTTCTCCATATTATTCTTATTATCTGTATATTATTTGCATTATGTTGTGCCTGGAGGCCCCACGCAATAACAGCATCCTATTGTGCTAGGCATTGCCTGTGTAACCCTCTGGTATTACAGGTCCCCCATTTTCATGAGCTGATCCACAAAGGATATGTGTTGCTAGGGCTTTAGCTAGGAAGCTTTAGCTCAAGCTGTAGCCGCTAGTATGTTTAGCTTTGGATGTCCCTAGTTCAATTCCCCTATGTTCCTTAAGAGGGTGTCTCTCACATATGCACAAATAGTATGAGACAGTCCCTACACCAGGAGTTAAGGGGGAGTATTTTTCCCCTTCCAATCCCCAGCTCAGGTTGGGGACTTACTTTCTGTGAAGGGAAATTTATTGTCTCAAATAATAGAGGTTGATCCATGACTTTCAAAGGGGGGAGGAAGTCTGGGTTGATATACAACAGGGCCAACCCACGGTACTGGGCTAACCCTTAGTTTTGACTTTGGAATTGGAGCTTCCTAGGAGATTCTCTGCTAGATGGAAAATTGGGTTTAGACTACAGTTGAAACCAAGCCACAATGTTTGGATTCTGAGCTTGGTTTGACTCCAGACACCCCTGCATCCTTTGTGGGTTTCAACCGGACCCATTAGCAGGAGAGTGAGTCAGACACAACATCTAGAGCTGGATTTCACCTGCCCCAAAGCACTGGGGTTTGATTCGGACCCATCCCTAGTTTAGATGCTTATGTGAGGTTGGGGGCCAGTTCTGATTCCTTCCTGACACCGGAGACACAAAAGTGTTTTAGCTGTGAGAATTAACAATTTCCAGAGCATCTTATTGAGATGCTGAAAATCTTGGTAGTAAGTGAATGGATTTGTCTAGCCACACCCCTCTCACCATCCCGGCTCCGTGGTGTCCAAAAACCAATGGTACTTATTAACATTGAAAGCAATTTCCATCCACCATACTGCATGCTGAAGTGCAAAGGGAAAATACCCAAAAGCAGCACAAACCACAGCCTGTGAGAGCTGTGAATTATCTGGAGTTCACAGTCCCTGCACCAGCACTTTCACCAAAAGAGACTCCAAAAAGAGAAGAGGGAAAACACTTAAAAGTACATAAAATTAGAGCTGTGAAACCCCAGCTGGGGAACCTTGGAAAGTTCCCCAGGCTCTCAAGCCTCAGGCGAGCTTCATAAAAGGCAGCAGAGGGGAAGGGAAGGCAGCTCAGGGACCTGCACAACTAGAACGAGTCACAATGGTAATGAGGATATTTTTTGTAGTGGCTGGTTTGCTTAATCACTTCATCCAAACTTCCCCCCGCCACACACATGCAAAACCCCACTCTCACCAGACATATAGGCATGCACACCTGCTTCCACTCCCTACATACACACACACAGACTCCCACTTCCTACGCACAATCCCGTTCCCTACATGCAATTCCCACACACTCACACATGTCTCATCCTCAAATGCCCTTGTCTGTAATCCACAAGCGAGGGAGGCACCAGTGTCAACAGTTCTCCAGGGCTGAAACTTCCACCTTGCACCCTCCCCCATCCCCGAGCCCCCGCCCTGAGGTGGCCCCCCCCATGGCAGCTCCCCCTTTTCCACCGTGTGGCGCCCCCCTGCAGCAGCTCCCCACCCTCCGCCCTGAGGCACCCCCCCCCCATCGCCCCAGCTCCCCCCTCCTCTGCCTCCTCTCCGAGCACACTGTCACTGCTTCACTTCTCCCGCCTCCCAGGCTTGCGGCGCCTAAGCTGATTGGTGCTGCAAGCCTGGGAGGAGACAGAAGTGAAGCAGCTCACTCCTGCTCCGCCTTCTCCCTGAGCACGCCGTCGCTGATTCACTTTTCCCACCTCCCAGGCTTGCAGCGCCAATCAGCTTAGGCGCCGCAAGCCTGGGAGGCGGGAGAAGTGAAGCAGCCACAGCATGCTTGGGGAGGAGGCAGGGCAGGGGTGAGCTGGGGCGGGGAGTTCCCCTGCGTGCCACTCGCCCCCTTATCTGCTGTAGGCAGCCCTCCCCGAGCTCCCCTGCCCCAACTCCCTCCGCCTAAATGCGAATGGGGCGGCCGAAGATCCAGATGCTGCGGTCGCTGCCAAAGAAAATGCCGCCTCCCCAAATCCTAGTTCCCTAGGCAACCACCTAGGTCGCCTAAATGGTTGCACTGGCCCTGCAGTTCTCACAACGTTATTGTGAGTCTTGTGATAGCTGAAGTTCTTAAACCCCAGCTCCCAGAGTCAGGGGATCAGGTGAGACTCTCAGCTTTCATTTAAAAAAATAAAAAGTAAGTTTCTAGCCCTCATGGTAGTGGAGAAAAACTTGAAAATGTGACCCCCAGCAGCTCAGAAACAAGAAGGCAAAGAAACAAACCCAGCCTGACTGTTTTAGTCAATTTCATGGTGATCTTAGGGCCCCCCTAAGAGCCACCAGCACTGCAACGTACTCTCGGATTGGGGTGAGGGCAGAGGTTCTGGACCCTACAGCTTGGCTCCCCCCAATCTTCTGGTGCACTCTTCTCCAATCGTACAGGGTTGTTCTGTGGCAGGTAATGGCTGCCCTGCCTTGGGGACGGTGCAGAGCATGGGCAGGCGTTGTACCTCCAGCAGGCACACCCCCCCGGAGCTCTGCAGTACAGTCACTGTGCTACCCCACAGCACACTCCCTCTGTGGTGTGGCCATGGCCCCTCCTATCTCTGCCCATTTGCGGGGAGCTGGCACTGCAGGAGAACCCTAGCAGGGACTGAAATGGTGGCAGGTCCCTGGGCGGGGGGGAGCACAAGCAGGGAAAAGCCCTTTCCCAGCCCATATGCACCCAGGTGAGGGCCAGCTGCAATCTGTCTGTCTCTTGGGGGTAGGGGCATGGCCTCCTTGGTGCCTGGCGCAGCACAGATCATGTGGTCAGTGCAGATCAAGCTGGCTCACATATAGAAACAACAAATGCTGGGCCCAAGAGAGGACATGCCTGATGACCAGTCATTAAAGGGACCCACCTCCTGGGGGGGTGTTAGACCCAGGACTACAGCATAGCCCCTGGGGACACTTCATACAGACAGCAGGTGCAGGCCAGCCTAGTGAAAGGGGAAGCAGGGATGGCATGGAGGCGGCAGGACAAAGAGGCCCTGCTGTGTCAGGACCCTCACAGAGACCTGTGCTTTCACATCAGCCTGCAAAGTGGGGTGTTGGGCCAGGGACCTCGCTAACGGCCAAGTCTTGGCTTCAGCCCAAGGCATTAAGCGAGAGACCTCACAGAAGCCTGTCTCTTGACGCCAGCCAGCCAGACGTGGTTCCGGAGCCAGGAACGCTCAGAGGCCTGTGCCTTGCCGTCAGTCAGGCCTGCTAAAACTGCTGAGCTAGTGACCTCACAGAGACCTGCCCCTTGACGTGAGCCCAGCAAGCTACAGCTGCAGAGCCACTGACCTTGACTTCAGCCAAGACATCAGAAGCCCATAATGTCCTATCAGCCCTGCAAGCTGATGCCTTTCAGAAACCTGTGCCTTGAAATCAGCCTGGCAAGCTAGCGGGACTCATTGATTCCAAGAATTTAAGGCCAGCAGGGGTCATGGTGATCATCTAGTCTGACCTCCTGCATCATACAGGCCGGTGAATGCCACCTAGTAATTCCTGTGTCAGGTCCACAACTTGAGCTAGAGCATCTCTTTCAGAAAGACAGCCAATCCCGATTTCCAGACTTCAGTCCACCCCAACCCTAAGTCAGTTGTTCCAACGGTTAATTACAGTCACTGTGAAAAATTTGACCTTTGGTTCTAGTGTGGCTTTATCTACCCTCAGCCACTGGATCTTGTTCTCCCTTTGTCTGCTAGATCAAAGAGCCCTCTACTCCTGCTACAGCCGCAATACACATCTGCCATCAGAAATCTTTTCCCATGTAGGCCCGTTTTAGATCGTGATCAAGTCACCTTTTAACCCTTTCTTCAATAAACTATCTAGATTGAGCTTCACAAGTTACTCACTATAGGGCAGGTTTTTCATCGAATGTTTGTTGTAGCTGTTTTCTGAACCCTTTCCAATTTTCAACATCCTTTTCGAAGTGTGGACACCAGAACTGGACACAGGATCTAGCAATGGTCACATCACAGCTGCATACAGAGGTACGTATACCTCACTACACCTACTCACTATTCCCAGCTTATATAGCCCAGCATCACATTAGCCCACTTAGCCTCAGCATTGCACTGGGAGCTCATGTTCGCTTGATATCTGCCAAGTCCTATTCAGAATCAGTGCTTTCCAGGATACAGTCTGTTCACCTGTAAGTGGGTCCTACATTCATTGTTCTTAGGGTACTTAGATGAATTAAAATGCTTGTTGCTGAGAAGAGCCCAGCAGACCAAGTGATTCAGATCACTCTGTGGCACTGGGCTGTCGTTATCCTTATTTACCACTCCACCAAAGTTTCGTGTCATCTGCAAACTTTAGCAGCAGTGGTTTAATATTTTCTTCCAGATCACTGACAAGGAAGACATTGAATAGCTCAGCCAATTGCACTGCAGCCTGAGCTGAGGTCTCAATGATTCCTGCATCTAGGCCAGTGCAAGGGGTGACATGAATCTATATTTGTAGTTGTGAAGCACTTGATCAGATTATGCAACCACCAACACCTCTGAGAAATCAGCTGCACAGCTGACATTCACAGACTTTGCCCTGAAGTTTGGCTTCCTGGCTTCTATTTATCATGGTCCAGGTGGCTGAGATTTCGAGCTAGTTTTGATGGCTGAGTCCAGGGCAGCTTTAGATCATCGCCTCCACAACTGCAAAGTCTAAGGGCTTAGCTGTGCCCTGCTGGTGAAGCTTGGTGGAAAGACCTGCTAAACTCACTGGTCTCTGCTCCTCTTTGGTGGTCAGGCTCTAGATCAGACCAGGTCTTTCTGCTGGCCATAGCATTACCCCCTGTTGCTCCCCCACCACCCTCAGTTGTCTAGTTTGAAGTAAATCAGTCCCTTGCTTGACAGACGTTCAGAGCTGGACACCAGGATGCATATGAAATTCCCCAACAGGCAAACCACCATACAGCCCGGTGCAGTGAAAAATACTAGAACAAGGAGGCAAAGACACCTGGTGAGAAATATGGACTGGGAGGAGGGCCTGGAAATCTCTGTGATACTGACTCAGGATTAGCAGCACTGCTGGACAGTTGTTTGGTGCGGAAGTGGAGGATGGCTTTGGAAGAACAGAATGAATTCAGAATGGAATTACCCAGGATGGAATTTGGCCAGGGCCCTACTCTTGGTGAGGATGCCGTGAGATTTTTAATAGTCACATAAGGTCAGGCACCTGCTCTAGGTTTCTGTCTCATCTGAAAGATGGCACCTGCCCCCTTGCACAGTGTTGGCTCTTGCATAGTTTGGTCATTAAACAGGGAACTGGCAACACCCTTTCTACCAGTACTGTGGGCTTTCCTAGTAGATCTCCTGTCCCAGATCCTGACCTCGCCCAGCCCAGCTCAGCTTGTGAGGAGATCTGACAAGATTGTCATCAAAGCGGGCACAGCGGCAGAGCAATTTGTGTTGTGCCATATGACTCTGTACAAGGCTGGGAGCTTCAATCTAAGGGCTTCATTAATATCTCCAGCAGTCACACCTGAGTCTCTTTCATTCTTAATTACAATGGCCTGGCCTGGCCAAACCCTGGTGGTTCACACTGTAACGCCGACTCAGCCTGGCTACATCTGCTTTGTCCTTCCAGTTTCTGCACAGATAAGGACATATTGCCACACCTGAGTCTGCCCATCGGCCCAGTCTCACAGTCTTTCTGCTGGCAGTGGCCAATGCCTGGTGCTTCGGAGTGGGTCAGCGAAGGAAACCCAATGCAACCGTCTAACACTCTATCACTGGGCGGAGAATGGCTTCCTGGAGCATGAGATTTGCTGAGATGTGTGACATAACATACCATAGCTATGATATGAGGCCCAGGACACGTGTGTGTGTGTGTCTGTGTGTCTGCATTTGCGTGTGCATGTTTGTGTGTGTATGTGTATGAGTGTGTGTATACAATCACAGCTCCTGAGATCCCCAAGCACAGGGACTGCTCCTTCCAAGCCACCCCACAGGGGTGGGAGTACGTGGGGAGGAGATGGGGACACAGCTGAGCTTTGCTGGCTGGATGCCGTGAGGAGAACATGCTGCATCACCAAAGGGAGATCACTTGCACAGTCCCCCTGCACTCCCTAGGGGCTATTGCACTAATGCCCCAGAGCTGCCCAGGGACAGTGAGACCCCCTCACACACACACCCCATTGCCCGCCGATGCGACTCTCCCAGTGGTGAGTGCTGTCAGGCATGCATGCCATCACAAAGCGCACGCTCACTCCAACCCCCCATCTCCCCTGTTGTTTTCTTTCTGAGTGTGGCTTTGACACGCTACACCCTGCTCTCTCAGTGCCTGCATGTGTTAGTGGGCACATTTATCCTGCAGCTGCCATGCTGCAGCTCCCAGTACAGCCAGCCAAGGTCAGCCGCGTCGGTAGCTAGGCAATTCACCTGACAGCTCTCAGCTTCCCCGAGCGCAGGCGGGGGAGGAGATGTTTGTCTCGCAGCCAGCGCTGTCCCTGTGTGCCCAGGAAGGCAAGAGTTTGCAAGGAAAAATACCAGAGTGAGGCCTGCACCGGCGACGCTCACCTTGCTGAACCCACTGGCCATGCTGCTCTCAGCACAGCACCCTAGAATTTTGGCTTCCTGTACATCACAGGCCACTAAACAGCAACCCATCCAGCCACCCCTGACAGCTGCAATGAGATCAAAGTATCACAGCCCTAAGGAGGCTAGAGTACAATGTGCCACAAGCAGAAGATAGGAGGGACTGACACGAACAAGTAGCTGGGATCTGATTGCAGGAGATGCACCCAGGTGAGCCTGGCCAGCAACCCCCACAGGCTGCAGAGGAAGAAATTAAAAACCTCAAGGTCTCTGCCAGTCTGATCGAGGGGAAAATTCCTTCCTGATCAGTGGCGGCGATCAGTTGGGCCTTGAGCCTGTGAGCAAGAACCACCAGCCATGCCGCTGAGAGAGAGAATGCTCAGTGCCACCGCCAAGCCATGGCCCACCCCACCCAGTGTCCTGTCTCCAGCCGTGGCCATCCTGGATGCTTCAGAAGAAGGAGATCCGCGTCAGGAGTCAGGCCCTGCAACTGTACCTGTTCAGCCTCCTGACAACCCCATGAGCACAGCTGGGCTGCATCGGCCTGAGCGCTGAAGGTACGCCCCACCTGACTGGCTGAGGAAGGCAGCTGGCTTGCTCTTAAGCCCAGTAGCGGCAATGGTTTGCTGGCAGCTCATGGGATTTACCCATGGCTGTGATAGCGCCTGTGCCAGCCCATTCCCAGTCTTGCTCCAGACCCATTCCTGCCTCAGACCCAGCCCTGCTTCTGCCAAACCTCACTCCAGGTATTCCAGCTCTGACCCTTGGCTCCGATTTCTGGCTTTTCTCTGGCATCCGACCTCTGACTCTAGGTTCTGACCCCAGCTATTGCACCTGCTTCAACCACTAGGCATGACCGCCAACGTCCCAGTCCCTGACACCTCTGAAGCATGTGATTTTAGCAATATCAGACATGAACCAGAAGGGACCCTCAGGGCTGCCAAGCCCTGATCCCCATCACTACAAGCAGCCCTGTCATACAAACCCCCTCACAAATTTGTCCACCTCTCCAGTAAAACTAATGAAGTAGTTAACCTTGTTAAACCAGCCCTATCGTAGACCCCGATGTCCTCACACATAGAATTCTCTTCAGAGGGGCGCAGGCTCTCTCCCAGGATTCCATGTGTGCACCATAAAAGGATAATCCTATGAAGGCCGCCAGAGAGATTGCTAGTGGCTTGGTGCCAATGCCCTCCTGGAACTGATTCTCTCTTGAGCCATATTCCCCAGGCTTAACTCCCTCAGCACTGCAGGCCTCTGCGCATCTGACAACCTATCAGCTTTCTCTCCGCTTCCTGACTAGCACCGGAATAAAGATTCCACTATTGGCTGAGTCTGTCAACGATGCATGAGGCAGAATCAAATCCAGCTTGTCCTGGCCCGGCTGCACTCGCTGTGCAGGGCTAATGGGCACAAAGCTCTGTAAAGCAGGCAGGTAAAACTGACTCAAAGACAACAGTGAACTCAGGAACCTAAAGGACTGTCTACTGAGCAGGAGTATGTCTTCTAGATGGAATCAGCACCATTTCATTTGGATCTTAGCCTGCTACTGGCTCATGGTGATTCTCCTTTAGCTCAAGTGCTTCTGGAGATGGAGGATCTGAGTTCAATCCTGTTCCTGCCCCCAAGGTTTCAGTAGCTATGGGGTGCAGCACAGTGACAAGCATGGGGTCCTCAGGTGCTATATAGTGTGGCTGTTTGTTGCCAGCCCCCACACAAGATGAGAAATCACCTGCCTGAGCGATGGGATCAGCAACTCCTGCTTGCAGCATCTGGCACTTAGAGCTGCCAGAATTTCAAGCCTATTTTGCTGTGTTCCGTGGAGTAGACCAGAGCAGCCTGAGTGTCCGGAGCTCAGATCCGCCCGATTCAGTGGCTGGAATGGCCAAGAGAGGTGGCAGGTTCAAGCCCCTCTGTTTGGAATGAACAATGACTCCTGTAGGCCTGCAGCTTACCCTTTGCATTTGTAGTGCATAATGGTTTGAGAGAGAGAAGCCTCACTCTTTCTTTGAGATCTTTCAACAGCTGTCTGATAGGGAAGACCTTTCTTTCCCCTCGTCTGGGCTCCTTTCCAACGCGGCTCTCTAGAGGCAGGGAAGAGAATAAAAATCACAATAATCCCATCCCGGAGCCCCGCCTAATCCACCTCATGTGGAAAATTACACGCGCCCCAGCAACCTGACTTCCTGGGGATTCTTTCCTCCAAAGTTCCCACATATTCCTCTCAGCTAATGTTGGTAATGCTTGTTTCGTCCAGCTGAGAGAACAGGAGCTTTGTACAAACCTGAGAAAACAACCTCTCAGTGCAATCAAGCCTTTTGTGTCTCTTCCTTTTGTCTTGGGGCAAGCTAGGTTTGCTAGAGAGAAAAGTACAGTTCACAATTAAAAGCCATCGCTAGCAGCCTAGGAATTCACCGTGTAGTGGATCAGGTTAACTGTCATAGCAGGAGGCACTCTTGGAATTCCAGCGGCAGGAATCCGGAGGCAGCGGGTACCATTCAGAATATTTATCGCATATGTGTATTTGTGCTCCTTTCTCCACGCCACTCAGTTTTCAATGGCACCTTCTCTTTTGTGACTAGCATTATTAAATTGCGATAGCACCAGCAACTCCCATCAGAGTTCAGGGCCTCACTGTGCTGGGCCACTGTGCTGGCCCACTGTTCAGGGCCTCACTGTACAGACACATACAGAGAGTAAGTCTCTGGCCCTGAGAGCGTACAGTTTAAGGACATGCTATTATGCCTACTTCACAGACCGGGAGCTGAGGCACAAAGGTCACACAGTCTGTTGCAGAGCTTGGAACTAAATGCAGATCTCCGGAGCCCCAGAACAGTGCATCAGCCACAGCCCCACGCTTTTTGCAAAAAACTATAGTAGTACATTCAACTTCAGAACTCAAAACACCCCAAAGCCAGAGATTGAGTATTAAGACTCCCCCAGTAACTCTTCCCTTATGTGTGCATTACAACAGGACCTGCCATTGCATGATCAGAGGCCAATGGGACATATGGGTTAGTAAAAATGGGGAGTTAACTATGTGGAGGCTTAGCATTACCAGTGGCTGGAAGTTGAAGCTAGACCAAATTCAGACTGGAAATAGTGAGAGTAATTAACCAATGAAACAATTTATCAAGGGTCAATCATGGGGGATTCTCCATCGCTGGCAATTTTTAAATCACAGTTGGATGTTGTCTAAAAGCTCTGCTCCAGGGATTACTTCAGGGCAGGTCCCTGGCCTATGCTGTACAGGAGAGCAGACTAGATGATCACAGTGGTCCCTTCTGGCCTTGGAATCTATGAATCTACAAAAAGCGACAGAGTCCTGTGGCACCTTATAGACTAACAGAAGGACAGGAGCATGAACTTTCATGGGTGAACACGTGTCTGACGAAGTGGGTATTCACCCACGGAAGTTCATGCTCCAATACTTCTGTTAGTCTATAAGGTGCCACAGGACTCTTTGTTGCTTTGTACAGATCCAGACTAACATGGCTACCCCTCTGATACTTGAATCTACAAAGTATTTCATTCTCTGGTAGTGCTAATATCTAGCACCGAAATAGAGATTTGCATGATCAAAGTAATAGACAAAAACTAACTAATCAAAACTCACCACAGCACTGTTAGGTAGGTAAGTATTAGCCTTTGTACAAGTAGGGAAACTGAGGCCCATAGGGGTTAAATATCTCCTGCAAGGCCATGCAGTAAGTAGGTGGCAGAAGTGGGATAAGATTTTTTTTCCTCTGAGCTAAGATCAGCTAATCAGAGAAAAAACGTTATTCAAATAAATTTGTTTTGTGGGTTTTTTTACAAATTATCTAACAGACTTGGATTCTTATTCGGGTTGTATTTCATATCATTTCATGACTGGTTTATACAGGCACACGTCAGCCTATGGATAATTTGTGAACTATTCACTGCTACTTTTGCTTCAAATACTCACTAGTCAGTGTTTGCTATTTATTGCTGTGTGATTGGTCATCTAATTCACATGGGATTCTTTCTGTTCCCTGACTGGATGTCTTGCAAAGCCACAGAGAGCTTTCAAGATGGCTGCCAAGCACTTCTAGCATGAATACATGTATGAAAACACACCTGTAGTTCCTCTGGAGCACATTGCCTCTGAATTAAGCTATTGCACACACAACTAAATTGCCCTTCGAGGTCCCCCCAGAGCGCTGGGATGCTGTACATAGCATAGGCATCTATGTTTGTGACTACACGTTAAAATTAAACTTGCATGCTTCAGCTATTTGGCTGGCATTAACAATTTTATTTGCACTGCTTGAGAGTAACAGCTGCCCTGTAGTTTAAAATGTGCTCACATCCTAATCCAGTCATTACAGCAGAACAAAGGAAAATACACACTATTCTAAATGCTGATGAAAAATAGATAAATAAAATCATTTCCTTCCTGCTGTTAATAGCAGTAGCAAACATCTATATTGTGGTAGAACTCAAAAACTCCTGTCAGGACTGAGGTTCTGCTGTGCAGCGTGCTGGACAAATCAAGACAATCTCTGCCCCACTCCTGACGGGGATGAGAAAGGACATGCCCAGTGAATTTCCACTTTCTAAAAATAAAAGGGTTGGGCCAGATTTCCCCCTCAAGGAGCCCTGTGGGAAATCCACCCACTTCATTTAGGTGCTGAAATTTGGATCTGAGCTCTGGCTGTGCCCAAATAAGACTTTATTTTACTGCTAGATATTGAGTACATTTTTTAGAAGTGCTTGAGGGATGTAAGATCTTAAATGACCTGTTACCCACCATTCTTTGCTTAATATACTACTGAAAACATCTGTTAGCAGGTAAAGGCCATGGGGGACTTAATCCTACTTCTGATAATTGTCCCCAGTTCGGATGACTGGGGGCACTGATGGAGGGAAACATGCCCCTGAGTTTCTGTCACTCTTCTTGGATGACTCTGCACTTGTTTTCTTTTCCAGAATAAAATAAACAACTAGGGTGAAATCCTGTCCCACTAGAGTCAATGGGGATTTGGCCACTGAGCTCAATGGAGTCATGAAGGTCACTCTGACTTCTCTGGTCCATAGATCTGAAAGCTCTTCACTGAGGAGGAGCACCAGCCTTCCCTTCTTCTCTCCCCGCATTTTACAGTAAGGCACAGAGAGATGAGGAAGTTTGCCCATGGTTTCTCAGCTTGCTTGTGGCAGAGCCCATGTTGTTCTGTCCCTGTTGACCTATCCCAGTACTTATCTAGCCATCATCACTGGAGTATCTGAGCCCCTCATAATTGTTAATGGATTTTATCCCCCCCAGAGCTAGGGAATTATCATCCCCCATAGAGGGGGAACTGAAGCACAGGGTAGATTAAGTGAGTTAACCAAGGTAACACAGGAAGCTCGTAGCTCAGCTGGGAATAGAACCAAAGTCTTCTGCATCACAGGCCAGCTCCTACATGCTAGAGCATCCTTCTGCCTCTGTTGTTGCCAGAGCCTGATGAAATTCACCCTAGGGTACTTAAGGAACTATCTGAAGCAATCTCTGAACCATTAGCAATTATCTTTGAGAACTCCTGGAGACAGGGGAGGTCCCAGAGGATTGGAGAAAAGCAAACATAGTACCTATTTTTAAAAAACGGAACAAAAGGGACCTGGGGAATCGTGGACCAGCCAGCTTAACTTCAATACCAGGCAAGATATGGAAACAAATTATTGAACTATCAGTTTGCAAACACCGAAAGGATAACAGGGTGATAAGGAATAGCCAGTATGGATTTGTTAAGAACAAATCACACCAAACCAACCTAATATCCTTTTTGACAGAGTCACTGGCCTAGTGGACAGGGGGGAAGCTGTAGCCATGATCTGTTTTGATTTTAGTGAGGCTTTTGACACAGTTCCACTTGACAGTCTAATAAGCAAACTAAGGAAATGTGTTGTAGATGCAGTTACTATAAGGGTGGGTGCATAACCGAAGGACCATACTCAAAGAGTAGCTATTGATGGTTCACTGTCAAACAGGGAGGACATATCTAGTGGGCTCCTGCAGGAGTCTATCCTGGGTCCACTCAAAATTTTAATTAGTGACTTGGATATATCTTGTGATAACTCAGGAGCTAGTGGCCCTCCAACAATGCTGTTTTAGGAAACTGTCACCTAAGCATGTGTATACAAGTCAGCGAAAAAACTGTTAATTTAGCATGAAAAACATAATATACCCCAAAGGCGTTGCGCTGTTATCCTGTATTTTAGTAGCTCTATGCACATGTTTGCTTCTAGTCAGAGTATCTTATATTGTAATAGTAGTAACTGTGTCTCCCTCACTAAGCAAGCTGGTTTTGTACATAAATGTAATTTGCATATGATAACTGATAATGTCTTTGTAGGGTACTATTGAACCCAATGAGCATATACGTTGCAATAACTCATGAACAAGTGGCCATCCAATTATACTGTTTTAGGACATTTCATATGCTAATTGATAACATATTGGAGTGACAGTGTTTACTGTATACAGTCACCCCAAGGTAGAAGTCCAGGGAAGTTGGTCCCTTCAAATCCAGGCTTGTTAGGTAGCCTCAGCACACAGTGAACCAATTTTGGTCTCTTTGTCTAACGGTCTTGATGGAGTTTTCTGTGTTGCACAATGTAAGATGGTAAATCATCAAGCACAATATTCTGCTTTTAATCTTATAAAATGATTTGCAACTCTGAAAGCCAGCTGTCACGTGATGACATGTTTCCATTGATTGTTCATCAGGTTCATCTTCAGTGAGGAGCTCATGTTATCATCACCACAGCCATGTGGGGTGACTGTATTGTGGAAGAGGAAGAACATTCAGAGACAGGAAGTGCAGTACTGAAATACAGAGTGAACCAGACCGACCCACCACTGTCAACAACATGGACTGTAATTCCATGAGAGACACAAATGGTAGAGGGTGGCGGTGTTCTCTGCAGGCAGTTTATCACAGATCAGCCCAGGATGCTATCCATGAACAGCCAGGAGCAAGACATGATGCTCAAAAAGATACAGTGGAGGAAACATTTGAGCTTTTCCACACGGAAGACATTCTCCACATTATGACAAGAGAGACAACTAAAGAGGCAGATCACATATGCAGAGAATGGAATGACAGCAATCCAGACAAAAACAAGGAATGTAAACTGCTCGACCCAGCTTAGTTGAAAGCATACACTGGCCTGCTAATTCTGGTTGCCAGGTATCATGGAAATCATGAAGGCCTGACGAAATTATGGAATCCATGCTCAAAATGCCCTTTCTTCCTGGAAATAATGAGCCTCAGCGATTCAGGCCAACCTCTCAGCACTGGGATTCAACGACAAAAGCACATGAGAAAAACAGAGGGTATCAGACATACTGGCTGCATTTTACAAGGTACAGACAGTCTTTGTACAGCAGTTTTGAAAGTTTTATTCTCCTGGGGTAGGCTTAACTGTCATTGAGCAGCTGATACCTTTAGAGGCCGATATCCTTTTAGACAGTATTTCCCAAGTAAACCACCAAAACGTGGTATCAAGGTCTGGCGATGTTGTGGTGCTGTGACATCATATCCTCTGAATGGAGAAGTTTACCTTGGCAAACCACCTACATTACAAAGAGAAATGAACCAAAGTGCCTGAATTATGATGGAAATGGCTCAGCCCTGGCACAAGACTGCAAGAAACATGGGGATCACAGGTGTTGACTCATTTTCATAGAATATCAGGGTTAGAAGGGACCTCCGGATGTCATCTAGCCCAACCCCCTGCTCAAAGCAAGACCAATTCCCAACTAAATCATCCCAGCCAGGGCTTTGTCAAGCCTGACCTTTAAAAACCTCTAAGGAAGGAGATTCCACCACCTCCCTAGGTAACCCATTCCAGTGCTTCACCACCCTCCTAGTGAAAAAGGTTTTCCTAATATCCAACATAAACCTCCCCCACTGCAACTTGAGACCATTACTCCTTGTTCTGTCATCTGCTACCACTGAGAACAGTCTAGATCCATCCTCTTTGGAACCCCCTTTCAAGTAGTTGAAAGCAGCTATCAAATCCCACTTCATTCTTCTCTTCTGCAGACTAAACAATCTCATTTCCCTCAACCTCTCCTCATAAGTCATGTGCTCCAGCCCCCTAATCATTTTTGTTGCCCTCCACTGGACTCTTTCCAATTTTTCCACATCCTTTTTGTAGTGTAGGGCCCAAAACTGGACACAGTACTCCAGTTGAGGCCTCACCAATGTTGAATAGAGGGGAATGATCACGTCCCTCGATCTGCTGGCAATGCCCCTACTTATACAGCCCAAAATGCTATTAGCCTTCTTGGCAACCAGGGCACACTGTTGACTCATATCCAGCTTCTTGTTCACTGTAACCCCTAGGTCCTTTTCTGCAGAACTGCTTCCTAGCCATTCGATCCCTAATCTGTAGCAGTGCATGGGATTCTTCTGTCCTAAGTGTAGGACTCTGCACTTGTCTTTGTTGAACTTCATCAGGTTTCTTTTGGCCCAATCCTCTAATTTGTCAATTTTTCTGGGTTTATACTCCACACACACCCCTCCCCAAGGCCCCACTCTCGCTCCACCTCTTCCTGCCCCCACTCCACCTCCTCCCTCCAGCGTCTCTCACCCACCGTTGAACATCTGATCAGCGAGAGCTGCCGAACAGCTGATCGGTGGGTGGCTAGTGGGAGCTGTGCACATGCTATTTTTTTTTCCATGGGTGCTCCAGCCCCAGAGCACCCACAGAGTCAGCACCTATGTTGGGGGTAATTTCTTTGACACTATTCAGCTTGCTGAAGGTCTACTCAATGAAAATTTGACCTCTGTTGGAACAATCTGATGAAACTAGTCAACTATACCCAGTGAGATGCATCCTCTTCACAGTAGAGAGAAATTGTCATTGGTGTTCAGCTTTGCTGCACCACTCACCCTGTATTCCAAAGAAGGTCAAGTTGTTAATAATGCTATCGATGATGCATCATGACAAGGTTGTCAAAGGAGACAGAAAGAAGCCCCACATGCCCCACATGATTCTCCACTACAATAGCACTAAAAGTGGTATTGATCACATGGACTATCTTGCAAGAATGTACTCCTGCATGCACAAGGTAAATAGGTGGCCAATTATTCTTTTCTTCAACATGCATAAGGTTGCTGTCATTACAAGTGTCCTCGTTTGGATCAACAACAATCCTGCTTGGCATCACATTCAACCAAGACAAATAAAGCACTTGTTCCTTGTCAATCTAGGAGAACATCTTGTAGATGCACATATCAAGAGAAGAATCCTTGATACCCATTATCTCACCATGCCCATCAAAGCAGCACTCTTGTGGGGATTTCATGAGGGACATTTGTAGCCCAAATGCATTCAGAAACTTTAATGTTTTAGGTGAAAAATCTTCCTTTCACTAGCAAATTGAAAGAACTAGCAGGAGTCTCATTCAGTGTGAGCCTATAGGCAATTTTCATACATCAGCATCCACGTGGTGGATTCAGCACATACAAATTCATTGCATTCTCCACATGGCTTGAGGTTCTTCCAGTCAGCAGATCTTGGGCAAATGTGGCAGTGTCTATTGCCCAGCTTTCTAGGTGCTCCTGTGATGGCTGGTTTTTGATGGGAGCCGAGGGGTGAGTGCTCCAGGGTACAACATTACCCCACGAATGTGGATGAGGGCTAATTCTCCAGATTTTGCTTCTTCTAAATAGCAGCTCAGCGCTAGAAGCTGTCCAGATGTGAATCTGCCCAGCTGGGATGCTGCTACCTTATGCTAATGTTTCACTGCAAACACAGCCCACTGGGACAAGTACACTGAGGGTGACCCCGGGGTGTGGGTGAAGTGGTCTAGTGAGCATGTCAGGCCTGTATTTCTAGCCAGGAGACCTAACTAGCTGATTAGAATGCAGCACTGGGCAACCCAGGGTCCAAACCCACCACCTCGTCTTTAAATAATAGCTTAATTAGCTCATTTGCATTTCATTCTTTTCAGGGAGGCACTGCATGTTATTAACATTTGATTTCCCGCTGCCTCTTGCTGGTTTAGGAATACATTCTGGCAATTAATACACACAGCTCTCCTCCCGCACCTTACCAACATCCCCACTGCAGGATCCTCCTTTCACTCCAGTCCCTCCAGACTGTCTCAGGGAGCCTGCTCTTTTCCCCTGCTCCTCTGGGAACTCTCCATTGCTGCTCCAGGCACCACTTTCCAGATTGTCTATTTCCCTATCTCAAACCCCATCCCTTCAGACTTCCTCTCCCTATTCCAGACCCTCCTGCTGGCCCTCATCTATTTCTATGCTAGGCTCTGCCTCCAAACCACCCACTTTCCTGCTCCAAACCCTGCTCCTGAATCTATCCCACTCCTCTCAGCATTAGCCCATCTGTGGCTTTCCACTTTCCACCCTGGATGTGATGCTTTTCACATTTTTCCTCTTTTTTAAAAAAAATCTTCATTGAAAGCATTAATACTCCATCCAGGCACTTGTAATTCACTGAAAGGATCACACAGTCTCTCAGCCACAGTGATATAAAACACTATCAAGTGTCTTCTTCATAGGTACAAGCATTTTTCTCTCCAAAGAAATTTCATAAGGATAATAATAAAATCTTAAATACAAAAGCACACCCTTCTTGCAGCACAAGGTGATGGGGAAAGGTTACACAGAGACTTCCATTAAACCTTGTTTTCATTACGCCTCATGAACAAGAGTGGGACATTCAGCAGTGCCTAAGGGATTTAGGTACATGAGTCCAATGGAAGGTCATTGGCATGTGTGCTCATCCATCACTTGGGGAAACCCTGCCTGTCATAGAAAACTCTTGGCATTTGTTTTCCCTCATATGGCCTCGGGCCAATGATGAACTTTGGTAGCAAGGTGACGCACAATCTGCCCTACACTTGTGAGGAAGGCGATTAGTGCATATCCCCCTCTTGCCTGTGGCAGTGTGATGTGCATGAGTGCCAGGTTGCTGCCCACCCTGTGCTGTGGCACTCCCCTTCCTACCTGGGCCTGGAGCTCACAGCCCGACTAGATCATTATCTCAGTACCAGGCCAATGGCAAGAGCTTTGACTGGATCTAATGGGAATTGGCTGGGGAGTCTGCACAGAGAGGGGCAATCGCTAGCGACTGCCGGGCTGAGAAGGAAGGAGGAGGAGGTGGAGTCAGGAGTCGGGTGAAGCTGGAGTCAAGGGTCAGAGGAGTTGCAATCTTTTTCCCCCAGCATGGCCAAAGGAGTAGCAGAGGGACCTGAAGGCTCCTCGTGGTGACTATTTGGCCTCTCCAGACAAAGGAAGCTCCTCTTCGAACAATTTCTTTGGATCATTCAGCACAAGCTGCTTCCTCCCTCTGCTTGGCTTGATGCAGCCCTGGCGGATCCTGACTTGCTGAGACTTTCCTCCCACTTAAGCCGAATTACAGGCCCTGTAGGTGAATTGCAATCTCCTCCCTGAGTGGCAGGCATTCCGTGAGAGCTCTATTGATTTTTTGGTGCAGCTTCCAAGCCCTGTCCCTGCTGCTAATTTAGATGGGACAGCAGCAGGTCCCTTCTCTCGGCACTGCTGACTGCTAACCCTTTGATTTGCTCGTGACCATTTTCTTCAAACAATTCCTCGTTGCCAGAAGAGTCGGTGCTTCAACAGAGAGGGGGTTTTTTGGAACATACGTTTTTAATGGGCATTTCATACACAGTGAGGACACAGGGGAGAAATTCTGCTGTGCCGTGCTATTTACATATTTTCCAGCACACACAGCACAGGCATTGGACGAGTGAGGAAAGCTCAGCAGAGCGAGGACTACAAGACGGAAGCCCTACTAAAAAAGCCCTAAAAAAGTGTTTTTTATAGGATGGGCCAAACTATAGAGTGAGAGGAAACTGAACTCGGTGAGCATCTGAATATCACCAACCCCAACCATTCAAACACCATGAGTCAGCCCCCCCCAAAACAATCCTGAGAGCAGTTTAAGACTCCCAAGATCTTAAAATAAGAATACATATTCCATTTTTTCTGAGTTCCGAGCCTTTAGGATCCAAATGGATCATTTTTCCAGGCTTTGCTCTGCAAGAATAATGGATCAGAGACCTCCTCATTTTAAAATGGGAGCTGAGATTCTCATGAATTCATATGACTCCAGGGGCTAGGGCTTGCAGGAAACCCCCAAGTATTGAGACTTGTGAGAGTTGGCAGCCTTCCATCTATAGTGCCTGAGCTGTACCCAGGGCAGCATTGTGATTGCACAGGATATAATGCCTATAGGTGCATGGAGGGACTAGTGTTACACCTTTAAATAGGTATTGCTTTTGCTTTGCCATGCACAGCCCGCTGCAGTACACAGGGGGAATGGCACCATGGCTATCCCTGGGGCCGCTCTTGTGGCTGTAAGTTCCGGCAGCAGTGCTAGCTGGCAGGCCCATCACGCCATCTCCAGTGCTTACAGCCAAATTCTGGCTTCTAAGACGCAGCCCCGCATGATGAGGGAAGGAAAAGCTCCCTACCCCCTGTGGGGCACCAACCATGACTTAGCCCTGTGCAGAGAGCCAGTGCAAAGCCTAGCATGTGCAATAACCCCCCTCCCCCTCCACTGAGTGTATTTTCTGGTAAAAAGCAACATAAATAGGAATATATTAAAACTTACACCAAGCAAGAAAAACAGGGTGTGGCATGGCTATAGAGTCTCCTGTCCTCCACAGTCACTAGACAGCACCAGGCTGTTTGCATGGGGAGCTTAATAAAGACAGGGGCTTCCCAAGAGGGCAGTTCTCTAGTTACTGTTTGAGGGCTGGCTCTTTGTGTTTGTCCTCCTGCTACGCCAACCCACTGCTTCTGGCGTAACAACATAACACCAACAGTGTAACAGTGCTTGAATCCCCTGGCTGTCTGCACCCAGCATTTCCTAGTCCAAAGGTGCATTAATGATCCTGTTTCTTTTCAGTTGTCATTCTATGTTTTTTTAAGAAAAAAAATAGAGGAAAACAGGAAGAAAAGAAGAAATAAAGAAAATCCTGCAGGTGCCCACGGAGCTCTTCTCTCTGGTGTGCCTGGGGTTGGCAGGGCCAGGTGAAGGCTACACTCAGTGAAGTTGTAGTCACACCTGGGCTGGCTGCTGTGGCAATGCCCGCCTGCAGGGCGGGATGTCTTCTCCAGTCTGTGTAGCAGAAGAATCTGGAGATTAACATGGCTGGCATGGAGCTTTGGGATGCTGCTGTGGGAGGGAAGTCCTCATGGACTTCTCTGACGTGGGGATCGGCATGTCTGGAGGGGCTGCACCTGATTGTCCTGTCCAGCATCTCTCCACAGCTCTGCAAGCTGATGAACAAGGATCTGGCCAAGCAACCCAGGTGGAACGTGATCATCCCCATCCTGGAGGAGATGCAGGAGAAGTAATATGGAACCTCCCCACAGGCCTCACGCTCCAGCTGCTGACCCTGTGCCTGCAGTACCTACCTGTGCCAGAGTCTCTCAGACCTCATCTGCCCCTGCTGGAGATGTCAGCATCCTGACACCCCCTGACTTAAGAAAAGCTGCTCAAGCAGGGCTACCAGTGAGACTTAGTCCTCCACAGACCTAGGAGGCTTGTTCATCCAATTTGGTCTGCAACCCTTTCCTACCAATTTTTCCCTTTGCTTGGGATGCAGGCTTCAGATAGCTTCTGCAACTTTGATTTAAACTCCAAGCTGCCTCCACATTCAGATCCTTGAGTGTTTCAGTCCAGTCCACTTCCCTAACTACTTCTCCTAATTTTTTTTTTTAAATTTGCCCATTTGAAATCAAAGGCTGTAGTTGCAGACCAATTTTTATTAGTATTCCCATTTATTTTTAACTAAGTTAACTCATGATCACTGGAACCAAGGTTGTCTTCTGCAACCAGTTCTTCTATGCAGTCTGTACAAACTACTAGAGGGGGACAAGGAGCCATTGTATGCTAACCTGGGTTACTTCTTCAATAGAGTCTTTGCACTAGAAAAGTTCTAACCATTGTTGATAGGGACATAAGACTGGAAGAGACCTCCTGAGTCATCAAGTCCTTGCTGTTACAGGCAACCCTGTCATAATCCTGGTCATAAATTTGTCTAGCTCCGTCTTCAAACTAGTTAGACTGTTTGCCCTCCCACCCACACACTCCTCCCATTGAAGACTGTTCCAGAACCTCTCTCCTCTGACTGTCAGAAACCTTCTTATAATTTCCAGCCTATGTTTACTCATGGCCAGTTTATACCCATTTGTTCTTGTGCTGACATTGTCCTTTAGCTTCTATAGCTCTTCTCCCTCCCTGGTGTTTATTCTCTGGTATATTTAGACAGCCACCAGACCCCCTCCACCTTCATTTTGCTAGACTAAACAAGCAGTTTCCTTGCATAAGACAGGCCCTCCAGTCTCCTGATCATCCTAGCAGCTCTTCTCTGGACCTGAGTCTGTTTGAATTCACTTTGCCTAAAGATGGGTGACCAGAATTGAATGCAGTATTCCAGGTGAAGTCTCACCAGTGCCTTGTCCAATGGCAGGAACACTTCTCTGTCTGTACTGGAAATATCTCGCATGATACATCCTAAGATCTCATTTGCTTTTTTCCTGGCTTCCTCATTGGTGGCTCTCAGTCATTCTGAATCCCAGACTGCCATTGAACAATTGCCAAGGTTTATGGATAGTTAGCATAGGTCATCCAATCAGGAGCAACACCATGTCACTTAGGTCACCAGTCAATGAGTAGCTAATACCCATTGCAACTAGAGGCTGAAATTTGTTCACACCAACTATTCATTGAATAATTGCAAACACTGGACACATTCAAAAAGTCACAACTGCCTCTCCTAATGGAGAGGAAGGGTAGTCCAAAGGTTAGACCCCAACTTTGGAACATGGGAGTCCTGGGTTAAATTCCCTGCTCCCTGTCAGCAAGATCCACGAAGGGGACTGACAGAGTGGAACTGTCACATGTGGGGGAGGACAAAACAGCTGGCTCCAATTAACCAATCTTCTCAGAGGCTGGGAGGTGGCTGGGCCTATATAAAGCAGACCCAACTCAGTCCAGGAAGGAGAAGAAGAGAGGTAGTGCCTAAGGAGACTGAAGGAGTGCTAAGGGAAAAACAGCTCCAAATAGTAGCAGGAGGAGAGGAAGGCCTATGTTGGATAGAAGGTACTGAGTCAGGGGACTGTGGAACACCAGCTGGGGTCTGCCTCCTTGGGAAACTTTGGATTTGCCTGAGACATAAGAGAACTACAGAGAAATGGGACTAAAGGTTCTGGTGGCAGATCATGATGAGCTAAATATGGCTACACCTTTTTGTAATTATGCCTACATTCTCTCTGGCTCCCTCCCCCCACACCTATTTTTTTCTGTGGTGCCCTGATCACCCTGGCCTCCCAGGCAATAGCTTGTGGACAGGGACTTGGGCTCAGCATTGCAGTGCCCAGTTTTAGGTGCCCTGCTGCCTAATGGAGTCCACATGCCTGAGCTAGGTGCCCAAGTTCCCTGTACAATGGGTGGGGAGAGCTAGGTGCCGAAGAGTGGGATCCCCGAAAGCGAGCAAGCTGTGTGAGAAGCTGCCTAAGCCAGCCAATAGGAAATGCTGAAGAGAGGGGCATGGCCTAAGCCTCACCGCTCAGAAAGATGTCCTGGAGTGAAGCCCCTAAACCCTCTTCTGCAAAAAACTGACTGTGCTGCCAACTACCCCTAGAACCTCTAGCCCTGTGGTTCAAGCAGGATCTGGGAGACTCAGTTTCAAATCCTGACCCCCACCTGAAGTAGCAAAAGGATTTGAACCTACATCTCCCCTCTCAAACCACTGAGCTTCAGGGCAGGTCCCTCCTTAGTGTCTCTTGTTGGAACTGTTTCACTCAGTATAAGTAATTAGTCATTGGAACAAGGATGGGAACTTGGGTGTCCCACAGCCTGGCTGGGTGCCCTAATCCATAGGGTATAGACTCCCTGTCACTGGCCCAATGGGCAGGGCACTCTCCTGAGATACAGGATACCTGGATTTGAAGCCGGCTCTCCCCCATCCTGGGTGAATGTTCCAACCACTGGGCTAAAGAATGGGGTGGGGTAGCACCACCTCTTCCTCCAGCTGGTTTTTGGGTGCACCCTGATCAATGAGGCAGCCTCTGACCTGGCCTACCAGGAAAGGTCCCACAGGTGAACGGTGGGCAAATGCCTACTCTGAGAACACTCCCCGGACGTCTGTGTGAGCTCAGCACCCAGCCATCAGGACTGAGATGGCCGCGCACAAGCCCAATGGCAGATCTTTATGCTCCTGAGGGCCTTTATTGGTGGAAATGTACCTGCCTAGGGAGTTTTGGCACCTGCAGAGTTAGGCAGCAGCTGGGCAGGGGTTTTGAGGATGTAAATTTTGGACTTAGGCACCTAAATGCCTTTGTGAGTCTGTCCCTTAGCCACCCTGGGCCTCAAGTCCCCGTCTGGAATCTACAGTACGTCCCTACCTCCCAGGCTGCTGTGAGGATCAACACGTGGAAGGTTGTGAGGCGCTCAGATGCTGCAGTGATGGGGGCCATTTAAGTGTCTCTGTTTCAATTCATGACCAGAAAACAGCACCCAGCATGGAGAAATTCTCTGCCGTGAGGACAGCTAGCACTAGCTGAGTCTAAAGTAACTGATGCCCTTAGAGTGCTTTGAGATCCTTCCATGCAATATGCAATTCACAGAGCCAGATCTGGCCCTCACACAGCTCAGCAGTCAGTGGCCATTATGAGATGGCTGAGAGTAGAATTTGTCCCACTCGTGGTATGTCATATTGCACCGTGAGTGCAGCACATGTAGGTTATACCCAAATGGGTTGATTGGGGGAAATGGGGGAACAATTGTACCGGAGCTTTGAGCTGAGGGCTCTCCCACCAAAAAAAGCCTCTGACACCTGTGTAAATGAGATGAAATAGGAAGGGGCGAGGCTCCAATGAACATAACATATTGAGGGCCCCAAATTTCTCTCGATGTGCCTGCCTGAGCTAGCATTGATCTAGCTAACTCAGGTATCAAGGCAGAGAAGATGCAGCAGGGTGGGCCCTGGATACATACGTTCCTCACCCTGCCAGTGTCCATGCCACCACGTCTGCATGGCTGCCTTTAGCCATGCTGGCTAGAGGAAAGCTGCCCATCCTGCAATCACACCTCCGGTCCAGTGTAGACACACCCTTTGTGCCCACTCAGCGCTAGAGACGCTCCATTTTCCTTGCAGGCCTTCCAGCTTCGGAGTCCTGTCTGGCACTGCCCATTTTCATGTCTGTCTGTTTGACTCTCCAGCCACATGCTGTAGGATGTGGTGCGCCTAAGGCTAAATTTCCGTGTATTAGTGCGGTCTATTTCTGAGCATTTCTGTGGTGTGTCCCTCTGCCCCGCTAGGACTGGAAAGGGAATGTGTTGTTCTTTCAGTATGCGGTAGGTGTCTCAGCATTTCCATATGTCCAGACACACTCCCCCTTTACTGTGTGCTCTAGCACTATGGTGCCAAGGCCTATATAGATTTGTGCCCATTAGAAGGAATAATTTTTCTCTCTCTAGCAAAAGGGGTCAGACTGGGCACAAAACACTACCCTCCCCCAAAGGCCTTTCCTGATCCCAGAATAGTTGGACTTACCTGTCCAAATGCAGCAGTGAAGTCTGGGGGTGGCAGTGTGGTTCAGCGGGTCCAGCCCTGGCCTGAGAGACTGGAAATCTGCCTTTTAAGCCCTTTTCTGACCCAGATCTGCTGTTCCATCTTGGGCTGGTTACTTTGCCACCCTGTGTCCATTGAAACTGTGTGCTATTTGGGGCAGGGACTGACTTCCGGTAGACAGTGCCCAGTACAGTGGTCCTTGATCTCCTCTGGGACCTCTACATACAACTATATAATAGAGTCCTGCACTTAGGACAGAAGAATGCCATGCACTGTTACAGACTAGGAACCGAATGGCTAGGAAGCAGTATAAGTAGGGGCATTGCCAGCAGATCGAGGGATGTGATCATTCCCCTCTATTCAACATTGGTGAGGCCTCATCTGGAGTACTGTGTCCAGTTTTGGGCCCCACACTACAAGAAGGATGTGGAAAAATTGGAAAGAGTCCAGCAGAGGGCAACAAAAATCATTAGGGGGCTGGAGCACATGACCTATGAGAAGAAGCTGAGGGAACTGGGCTTGTTTAGTCTGCAGAAGAGAAGAATGAAGGGGGGATTTGATAGCTGCTTTCAACTACCTGAAAGGGGGTTTCAAAGAGGATGGATCTAGACTGTTCTCAGATGACAGAACAAGGAGTAATGGTCTCAAGTTGCAGTGGGGGAGGTTTAGGTTGGATATTAGGAAAACCTTTTTCACTAGGAGGGTGGTGAAGCACTGGAATGGGTTACCTACGGAGGTAGTGGAATCTCCTTCCTTAGAGGTTTTTTAAGGTCAGGCTTGACAAAGCCCTGGCTGGGATAATTTAGTTGGGAATTGGTCCTGCTTTGAGCAGGGGGTTGGACTAGATGACCTCCGGAGGTCCCTTCTAACCCTGATATTCTATGATTCTATGAAATAATAATTGTCATCAATAGGTTTCAGTGTAACAGTCCGTTGAGACAAAAGGGAGCTGCTGAAGGAACCCAAACACGGTCACTGTTGCCTGTAAAGATATAGGGCTAGACTCTGCACTGTGCTGAGTTCCCACTCATCCTAGCTGAGCAGGGAGCTGGTTACAACTCCTTCTTCCTTTGCTGAACCCTGGTCCATTGGGGGCAGCTCTAACCCACACCAGCCATCCCAAGGCACAGCCTGCTAGCTGAGGATGGCCGGACTGCAGTGTGCTCCAGCCCTGCCTCCTCCCTGCCCCAGGATGCTATCGGCTGTGGGGAGAACTGTGGGGAGCTGGCCATGCTGGCTTTACAGCTGCTGAGATCTCCTCCATACTGGGAGACTCCCCAGCTGAGATATCTAAGGCCAGATTCTGTCCCCTGTGCCTCACCAGCCCTTAGGCAGAGTTGGTTGGGGAATGTGGCTCCTTATGGTGTCCCTGGTTACCGTGAGCTTTTAGTTAACACACTAATACTCACTGGGCCAAATTCTGGATTGACACCCTCATCCCATGATGGCCAGGGCAGTTGTGTTAATCAGAGCAGACTGGGGAGCAGACCAGGCCCCGTTTCATGCACTGAGCATGGCCTATGGCTTAGTTGATGTATGTGACACTGCTAAGCCAATATACAAAGAAGGTGCCTTGCAAATCCTTCCATAGACTCGTCAGTTGCTCTGAAGTCGTGCTTAGGAGGGTGGAGGGGATCCGTCCAGGATTGTCAAGACTGCTTGGGAATAAAATGCCCCAGTGAGCAAGTCACATCATTACCATCAGGAGGGGAAGATCTGGAGAAAGAAGCAAACTGGGAAGGGTCTGGAGACAGTGAAAGACACTTGAGTGGCATAAAATCCATGTGCAGAGAACTGCATCAAACTGGTCACATTGCTGCTCAATTCCCAGCCAGACATTTCACCTACGTCAACCCCTGTCTGCCACCAAGTGACACTTGGGAGAAATCTTGCACTGCAGTGAAGGTGTCGGAGGAGCCGCATGAGGTGCCCAGCACTGGCTCTCTCTGCCTCTCCCTGCCTGACTCCTTTCCCTCTCCTTGGTGACAGCACACAGCAGGCTGCAGTTCAGCCCCAGCCTCCCTGCTGTTGCAATGCACTGTGCCTGCAGCGGCAGGGCCAGCCTTTGGGGCCCACATACCCTGCAGCTGGAGTTCCCTGAAGACTGAAGATAATAGAGATGTTGGGCCTAATCTCGGCCATTCCTTTGGGGGGAAGAATGTTCCTAGCACTTCTGGGAGCAAAGAGGACTGTGGAAGTGGAAGCTGGGTGCTAGGGCTGAGAGCATGCAATTATCTGCACCCGTCTGAGCCCCTGCCCCAGAGGGCCCAATCTCCTTGTTCTGCATGTGTACAGTTCTGTACTCTGCCGGTTCTTCATGGTCTTCCTAGGAGTTGCCCAGCACTGCCTCTGGGGGCCTGGAAGGACCAATGCCAAAGTCCCTTGCTTTGCAGGGCTAGTGCAGGGTACCCCAGGGCTGGTTGACTGCTGCAAAGGGGGGCTGGCCCCTCCACTAAGCAGCCAGTTACAGAACAAATGAGAACTAAGGGGATTGCTGTTGTCACTTTGTGCTTTGCCCACTAGACAAGACTGCCTCACTGGGGTGCCCCTCAAAGAGCAGGCATCTGTGGCAGCTGGGGCCCGACTCCCATGGGCCCCTCCAGGAGATAGTGCCCCCACCCTCCTCCTGGGCAGAGGGAGCTGAGTTGGCAGCTGGAATCCCCCCATGCGCACACACTAGCTTTTCCCCCTCGGTGCTATTTCATTGTGTGGCAGCTAGTGAAAGGGGCATGTTCCAGATTGAGGCTCAATGACACAGCCGTTCTGTGCCAGCTTCTAGGCAAACCAAAATGAAGGTGGCATTTGCTGCTGCTCTTAACCCTCCAGCCTCGGGGGGTGGCATAGGCTCAGCCACTGGCAGCAAGGGGCTAGGTCCTCAAGGCAAAGCCCACTTAGGTCTGCTTCCTCCAAATGCCAATGCTCTCTGCTCCTTCTTCGAGGCACCTCGTGGGGTCTGTTATCCAACGGCTTTGTATGGGAGGCCATAATGGGCCTCCCAGTGTCTTGTCTCCCTCAAAGCCTTCACCAGGCTTAGATTCCAGGGTTGCAAGTCACCTCCTGTATCCTCTGAAACACAGCTCAGCTTTCAGCCATCTCTGTCAGCCCGAACTCGTGAGCACGCACAAGGGACTGATGTGCGGGAGAGCTCTGCTGGCCGCACTGACCTCGTAGGCAACTGCCTTGCAATGCAAAATCTGCATTTCTTGCTTAGAGCTGCTGGCACTCTGCCACAGACCTTTCCAGGACCTGTGTCATCGTGCTGGGAGCCAGCACTCTTGAGCTATAGATAGTCTCATGTCTGCAATGGACATACATGAAACCTGCAAAATAACTGTGTGAACATTCAAGTCTGAGACGAAAGGGGTCTGGGAGGTTTTCGGCACCGCAGTCCCGGAGAACAGCTGGAACTGATCTCAGCTGGGGCTGGTGGAGAAGACCCTTGGGTTTGTAACGTGTATTTTGGGGGGAATGCTCAAATGGAGCAGAGGGATTGTATTGCGGCTAGAATGGCGTATTGTATCATAATGGCAGCCAGGGTTTCTCAACCTCAGGGTCGGGACCCAAAATTGGATCGCCGGAATGTTTCAGAGGGTCACATGGCAGCTCCTTTTTGTCCTACAGGGCTGGCTGGGCTCGCCTCTCTGCTCCAGGCACTGCAACCTCTGGGATCCCAGCACCACTCAGGTTTGGCCCTGTCATCATGACAGGAGTCCAGGAGAGCCAAATTTGAGTGTGTGGCTCTGTACCCCATGAGCCAGGTCACAGCTCTACTCTCACAAAGGTGGGCAGGGCCAAACCTGAGCAGCGCTGCAACCCCAGAGGTTGCAATGCCCAGAACAGAGAGCTACACTCAGCCAGCCCTACAGCACAGGAGCTGCAGGAGCCGCCACTGTGGAGTGAGTGCTGGGCAGGACCCAATGCCCCAGGGAACAAGATCTGACCGAAACCACCCCAGGACCTCCACCTCCAGGCTATTTACTGGGTTGCAACTGGCCATAAACATTTACTAATGGGTCCTGAGAAGTGTTGCCAACTTTCCACTCGCACAAGACCGAACACCCTTGTCCTGCCTCACCCCTCCTCCGAGGCCCTGCCCCTTCTCTGAGGCCTCAGCCCCGCTCATTCCATCCCCCCTCACTCACTCACTCATTTTCACTGGGCTGGCTCAGGGGGTTTGGGTTCAGAGGAGGTGAGGGCTCCAGCTAGGGCTGCGGGCTCTGGGATTGAGCCAGAGATGAGAGTTCCAGGATGCAGGAGGGGGCTCTGGGCTGGGGAAGGCAGTTGGGGTGCAGGGGGGTGAAAGCTCTAGCTGGGGGTGTGGCTCTGCTGTGGGGCTGGGGATGAGGGATTTGGGGCGTAGGAGGGGGCTGCGAGGTTTGGAGTGCAGGAGGGGGCTCTGGCAGAGGTGTGGGAGGGTGTGGAGGGCTCTGGCTGAGGGTGCAGACTCTGGGGTGGGGCTGGGGATGAGAGGCTGTGGTGATGGAGGGGGCTCCTTGCTGGCATTGAAAGGTTTGGAGGGCAGGAGGGGGATCAGAGCTGAGGTAGGGGGTTGGGGTGCAGAAGGAGATTAGGGGTGCAGACTCCGGGCAGCACTTACCTCAAGCAGCTCCTGGAAGCAGTGGCATGTCCCCTCTCCGTCTCCTATGCAGAGGTGTGGCCAGGAAGCTCTGCGTGCTGCCTCATTCGCAAGCGCCACCCCTGCAGCTCTCATTGGCCAAGGTTCCCCGCACAACTGGTCCCTATAATACATTCGGCAAACAGAGCCATTCTGTTAACAGCACCTATTGCCGTTTGTGACTACAGCAGGCGTCTCAGCCCTGAATTCTTTCCAGAAATCCTTAAAAGAACAACATGTTCCTTGTTAGAGCTGTGCTGTCAATGAACGAACAGACGAAATGCTGCTCTTGCAGTCCCGTTTGTGTGCACCTGGGGGCAGCACAATTGCCATTTCAGATTTCTCCATTGAGGTGTACCCATGCCCCTAGATGAGCAGACCCTGGCACAGGATGTTAGTAGTCATAAATCTTATGCTATTCCTTATGCTGAATTCTCCTGCTTTGTTTCTGGGGGATTTGTGAGTAGGACTTACACATGAGGGAGGTAAGGTACATAGGAACCTAGGAATTGCCAGACTGGATTAGACCCAAGATCCTACTAGTCCAATACCCTGTCTCCAACAAGGGCAAGAACCGCACAGTAGGTAGTTGGGGAATAATCTGGCCCCATGAAGGTATCAACCAATCCCCTAATAGTTAGAGAGAGGTTCAGCCCTGAAGCCGGAGGATTAATCTCCTTTTCTTACACCCCTTTTTTAGCATTCATTATTCTATCTCTGGTTATCCTTGTTATCCATCCAACTGTCTGATCCTACCTTGAATCTTGCTAAGTTCTTGGCCTCAGTGACATCCTGTGGCAATGAGTTCCAGAGTCTTACCATGCATTGTGTAATGGATTGCCTCTCTTCCAAGGACATGATTCATCCAGTTGTGACTTGGCATTCCGGAGCTATCACAGTGAATAATTAGCATATTCTGTGAATGATTCTAGGAATGAGACATCCCTCCCTGTGCCTTCATCTGCATCTCAAGACTCTCCAAGAGTGGATCTCCTTTTACAGAAGCAGTGAAGCTTAGCATCCAAGACACTGGCCCATGAAACCCGTGTCCTGTTCCTAGCTCTGCTACTTATCTGCTGGGGGGCCTTGGGCCAGTTACTTCAGCTGTCTGTGCCTCTATTTCCACTCTGACCCCTTGTCTATTTAGACTGTAACCTCCTCAGGGCAGGGGCTGTCTCTTGCTAGGAGTCTGTGCACCACCTAGCACAGCATGGCTCCCAGAGTGGCTAGGACCTCTAAAAGCCACAGTTAATAGTACGTTAACTTGAACTCTGGATGTCTAATGCCTGGATGTATTTTTCATAGATTCCAAGGCCAGAAAGGACCCTTGTGGCCATCTGGTCTGACCCCCGGTATCACACAGGCCAGAGAACTGCCCCCGGAATAATCCCTAAGTCAGATCTTTTGTAAAAGCATCCAATCTTGATTTAGAAATTGCCAGTGACAGAGGATCCACCATGACTCTGAATAAATTGTTCCAGTGGGCAATTACCCTCCTTGTTAACAATGTATGCTTTTTTTGGTACTATAACATTCTTGTAAAGTTTTGAACTCCCACTCTAGTGAGATGTGCTCTCAATCTGAGCACCAGCTTTGTTAACTTTTTTGTCTGGGGAAGTGCAAATGATGTGGCCTCCATCTGCTCAAGCCATATCATGCCTACCTGCATTGTGTGCGTATGACAGTGTTTCTTCATGCAGTGGTGGTCTTTTCCCTTATGTGAGGGTCTTTGTGGTGATGCGGAGTAGGTGGGAACATTGGCAAAGGCCTCTCAGAAATGTGACGTGCAGGCTGCATCAGACGAGATGTGCAGTTGGCTATGATGGCCTAGCATTATGGGGCATTTTCACAGGACTAGTCCATTACTATGCCACAAACACACAGCAACTGGAGGAATTGTGGATGCAGGATATTTTAAATACAGAAATGTCTATATTCTGCATGTATAGGATCAGAGTATCAAAGCACTCCAGTATCAACAAAAAATGCATCGTAATGCAGGGCTTAAGTCTTTGCTGCCTTCCCCAGGCCTTTAAGTTCTGTGATGAATGAAGCATAGCCCCTTTAAACCACACTTACACTCCCCTGTCCTCGTCAGGGCTACTCTAAGCTGTGCCTGGCTGCAACTGCGCCCAGTGCCAATAGATCACAAGGGCACCCCAGCCATGGCCTCTCTTCCCCATGGTGCTCCGAACATACCCCCCACTCTGGAGATGCAGGAGCGGGTAGCAAAGAGCCAGTGGCCCTATGCTATGCAAGGATTTCCCCCACACCAGGACATTCCATGGGGTGACCAGCTATGCCAGCTTTGTGGCTTCTTTGAGAGGCATTTGTGGAGAGGGTCGTGATCTGGTACCTACTGATGAAATGAAACCATTGATTAGGTTTAGACCCCACATGTGCAGCGGGCTAGAGAAACCATTCATTTTTAATGGCTTGTTGTTTCGCCTGGCCACTGCAAAGGTGATTCTGCTAAGGTCCTCGCAGCAAGGGCTGCAGCGTAACATGCAGACCTGCTACGCAGCCCACAGGCTGGGAAATGCTGGGCTGAACTAACTGTCTCAGGGCAGGTATGAGGGAATCCCTCGGAGCCCTCCCCACAGTATCAAGCCCCTGGAATGCAGTGAAGGAAAGCACAGTTTGAGTCCCCCCAGCCTGCTAGAAAGATTAAAAGACGGTCAGAGGAGCACTGCAGACCTTCTCTTCCATCTGTCTTCTCACTTTTAACTCTACTGATCAGAGAGGAGTGCAGCTGAATGGAAAACTGCTTGTAGAGAACAGGCCCACACCCCATAACCCTGAATTCAAACTGCCTTGAATATTTATAGGGCACTGGTTTGGAAGCTGTACCCAGGTCCAAATGTTACAACTGGCTCTGATCTCTCTGATGGGCTGAACCAAACTCCTGACCTCGGAACACTCCTGCACACTGGGGTGTTCGATATTCAGACCCCACAACTGCAATCCAGCCCCTGGTGAGTTTTGCCTATTGCAGATATGCTGATTGGGGGGGTGGCAGGGATGGATGGAGAATATTAAGGTGAGCTATTGTCATTTACCAATCACTTCACATGTTGGGTAGAAACAAATGAGCCAGAGAAACCCAGAACTTGAGCTAAACCTCTGACATTCCGAATGGTTGGATGAAGTTTTTGGTTCCCTTTTCGAAGCTCTGCATTTCCTGGCTGCAGTTCGCACCAGAAGGGTATGTGCCAGAATACCTTGCACAAGGTTCTTCCCACAACACTTCCACCCCAACTGATGCCAGGCAGAATTGCAATTCTATCAAGCTGGCCTGTTTCCACAAGACTCTCAATTCCGGTTTTGGACTTTTAGGAGGTTCGTATAAGACTTCCGTGAGCTTACGCTGAATGAAACAATGAACCTTCTGAAGTCACCCATTGTTAACATAAACTATCAAATTTTGTTTGATGAGGCAAATATTTATGATTAAAATAATCTACTATCGGACAAGAATGACTTGCAATAGCCAAGAGCACCACACTCCTTAAAGAACATGATTTGACAGAGAATCCAGGATGGACCATAAATTCCATTTAACTGGTTTCCAAACTATTAAATATATTCCAGATATTTTTCAGGATCTTCCAAGAGATGAATTAGCTGCCAGGACCCTGGAAATTCAGCAGGACGCTAATTATTGAGAGAATAATGCTTGTCACAGTCATGACACTTGTCAAGGCTAGGGGATGTCTTAGGAGCTTAGTGTAGGGAGAAGGGTCCAGCTCCTCAAAGGGGCTAGGCACCTAACTGTTATCAAAATCAGTTTGAAGATCCAGGACATGGAGTCTTTCAATCCAGTATTCCTGGTGTGACTCTAGCATGCAGCAGAAGTGACCCACAGTTGTTACCATCAGATGCCTATCTGGGGGTTTATGGGAAATGAGTTGATGGGCGTCCCAGTTCCTACTGGCTGGATGTCCCTAATCTTGAAACAATCTGCCTCCCTTCTTTGTAGGCTCAGTAGAGAAGCCAATGATTCAATAGGACATGGAGAATGCATTAACCTTTGACCCTCCAAGATGATCCTCGCAGCTCAAGACTTAGGCACTTTGGCAAGGAGCTGTGAGGCAGCGTGTGCTGCTGCCTCCACCCCCCCATGCTATGCCAGTTCTGTACAGAGAGGATTTCAGGTTCCATGGCTGCCAGTCCGGCAGGACTCATGACCGCCAAACTCATTAAAAAAAACATTCAATAATTGTCAATGCTACTGCGGCTCAAGAAACAGCTAGGAAGAGTGTCTGTGCATGAAAGCCACCATGACTCTCACTGCAAGAACAAGAACACGGCAATTAATAACGCCATGAGGATCAACGCAGACTTTGAAAAAGGAACCACCTGTAGCAATAAGCTGCATCATACTCCTCACATATAGGTCACCTTTCATCTACAGATCTCAAAGGTCTTTCCAAAGGTAGGAAAGCATTATCACTCCTATATTCTCACAGGGGGAACTGAAGCACAGAGCAATGATGTGTCTTGCCCAACGCCATTCAGTAGATCAGTGGCGAAGCTGGGAACAGAATCCAACTATCCTGACTCCCCATCTGCTGCCTGGCCTGCTAGGCTTTACTGTCTCCAATAGGCACAGAGGTACAATACCTGCCCCTCGAAGGTTGTTTTTTGCTAAAGTTGCTTCTCCGCAGATTAAGGCCCTGGTAACGGGCTCCCCTGTGCAGCACAGATGCCTGCGGAAATGTCACGCTTCTGCACAGGGTAGATTTTGGCTGGTAAGTGATTACGCGCCTTCTCACTGATGTTCTCTTAGGAAATTTTATACACACGCACAAAGCAAGGAAAGCTGCGGTGGCAAGCAGGGAGATCTGTGAAGCCGAGGGTGGCAGTGATAAACCTCCTGGAAAGCATGGCAATTAATCTTGTGATGCTGTGAGTCAGCCTAACCCAGAACCACAGCCCGGCGCTGGCAATGAGGCATGTTACTGACTCCCGCCCCAAGGAGTTAATCTCAGCTTTGGGGACTTTCAAATGCCATCAGGCTTAGGAGACATTAATTCCGAGGACTAACACCGAAGGAGGCATGTTCAAGGGTGAGCCCTCTGCAATGAGATGTGCATGCACGCTGACAGCAGCTTGCTCGCCTTTGGAACACGTGGCTGGATGGCGGGCAAGCACTTGTGTGCATATCACTGGAATGCATGGATGGAATTTATGCAGCCTTTGCAGAGTGTCCTGATCCAAAGGATAATGCATTAAATAAAGTGACACAAAAGGGCACATTTCCAGTGGGCCACGCCTGGGATAAAGCACTTCAGTTAATATTAACACTGTGAATTTAATTCCTGCTGGGAAGATCTCTCTTCCCTCCCAAAAATCTGCAATGCTCCCCTAAGTTTGACAAGCTTTCTGAGGCAGAACCTCTTCCAATTTAGCCTTAGGCATGAATGCAGTTTGCAGTTTTGACAGCAGATGTCTCTCCTATTATGATTTATCAAAATGCTTTAAATAATGCAAACATATTTACATGAATAAATTCCAGCTTCCGAGCGCGTTCGTCACTCAGGGACTCGGATCGCACCTGATTGGTTTTTGGCTTCCCCTTGGATATAGACAGGGCCGGCTCTAGCCATTTCGCCGCCCCAAGCACGGCAGCACACAGCGGGGGGCGCTCTGCCACTCGCCGGTCCCGCGGCTCTGGTGGACCTCCCGCAGGCGTGCCTGCGGATGCTCTACCGGAGCCGCGGGACCAATGGACCCTCCACAGGCACGCCTGCGGGAGGTCCATCAGAGCCGCCTGCTGCCCTCCCGGCAACTGGCAGAGCGCCCCCTGCGGCATGCCGCCCCAAGCAAGTGCTTGGTGCACTGGGGCCTGGAGCCGGCCCTGGATATAGATGTGCAGAGCCCAGTGGAGGTGCATGAAGTGGGGCAGCCCTCAAGTGCAAGGGAGGGAAAGGGAGTTCAGCCCAAATAGTGCTTAATCAGTGCGTTGAATATTGTAAGTGATTGTGGCAAGGAACTGACCCTACCTTCGCACAGCCTGACAATTTCATGGGCCTGTGGGCCTATGTTTCTGGGCAAACAGTATTATGCTGCTTAAGTTCTTTTCCTGTAAAGGAGACTTTGGATGCTTTCTCTTGTGGAACTCCTTAAACAAGGAGTGCATTCTGCCAGTGAATTAGGTTCCTTCCCTCCCACCCAGCTGTGTCCAATTTTTTTAAGTGTGACATGTACGCAGCGAGTATCCAGCGGTAATGCAGAGGGGTGACTCAAAGGCAAGGCTGGAAGGGCTCGTGCTGCAGCTGGATGCAAATCCCATTAGGAGAACGCCCCGCTTCAATCTGAGGCAAGTCTGTAAATCTGTCTATTTTAAACACACAAAAAGATTGCAGCACACCTGCCTATGCTGCTGTGATGTGAGAAGAAGTGGCCCAATTAGAGCATAGCACCTAGCCTTGCCGTTTCCATGGCTTCACAGTACAGTACTTCCGTCTCTCGAGGCCATCAGTGCAGGAACCAGCATCTTATCAATGATCATCCTGGTTATAAGACTCTCCTAAGCCATACCTGCTGAAGCCTAATCTCACTAGCGATGCAGGAGAAGATCTTTTCCCACAGGAGCCGTACGCTGATTTCCCACTATAATTTGGGCCACGTTCCCGTCTCCGTTTTCATAAACAGCATGGAGAAGGCAAAGCAAAGGCAGTGCGCTGCCCCAGTGCTCCTTTAAGATGTTCCCATTTTTTATGATCTTGTGAAAACTTGCTCTCCAGTGCACAAGGGCCCTTCGAAATGTAGCCATTTCTGAAACCGGCGTGGTGTAACCCCATGTAAAAGAGTAGGGAGCAGATCCAGGGGGAAGCCTAGGTTAGCACACACAGCACAAGCAGTTGAGTATTCATCCATTCATCTTTAATGGCCTAAAGAATGGGAGTCCGGCCGGATTGGAAGGCTGAACCGTAGACAGAGAGAGAGTGCACAAGCACATCTTCCAGACGTTCTTCGGCTTGGGTCTGATTCTCCCCGGGCAGAACATGAGTAACTGCGATTGACTTCAGAACTGGACCCCTTGCATTCTGCACAGGAAATTAGACTTGAAGGACCTAATCCTGAAAGGTGCTGAGCGTCAGCAGCCCACACCAAAGGCCACTGAAGTTCAACTGTCCTGCTAATGGTGTCCTTGCATCTCCAAGCAGCGTGGGTGGGGTAATGAGAGAGTGCATCAGAGAGCAACGGGAGCTGGCCATGCACAGATGGAGAATGTCTCTGTTTGCAGACATGTGGCTGAATGCAAGTGGAGGGAGCTCTTTATGTTTGACGTCTGCCTGGTCCCATGCAGTAGTCAAATTGCACATTTTCTGTCTTTACAGAGAGGGGCCTGAACCAAAACCTCTCATCCAGACTCTGGGGTATGTTATGACTCTAACCAGATCCCCAGCTGAACTTTGCAGATCTGTAAAACCCCTCTCATTCTGGGAGGGAGCTTCCAACCCTGGGTCCAGCTGTGGATGCAGGAGGTTGAGTCTTTTCTGGTCAAGCAAGGTACACTGACCCTTTCAAGTCTCATAACTGGACAGAGGAGCCTAATGCAGCAACGCCATGCCGCTGCACTGAGTATTATAGGCAGAGTTGCAGCAAATCCTACAGTTAAGGTTGCCTGACACTTTCCATTGACTATGAACTGCCAATGTGATGTGGCCATGAAAGAGGTGAATGCAATCCTAGGATGCATCAGGTGAGGTATTTCCAGAAGAGACTGGGAAGTGTCAGCACCGTTATTCGAGGTACTGGTGAGATCTTATCTGGAATACTGTGTGCAATTCATGTTTAGGAAAAATAAATTCAAACTGGAACATATGCAGAGAAGGGCTGCTAGGGTGATCCGAGGAATGGAAACCTACCTTACGAGAGGAGACTCGAGGAGCTTGGCTTGTTTGTCCTAACCAAATGAAGACTGAGGGGAGATATGATTGCTCTCTAGAAATACATTAGAGTGATAAATGCCAGGGAGGGAAAGGAGTTATTTAAGGGCCAATGTTGACACAAGGACAAATGGATATATACTGGCCATCAATACATTTAGGCTTGAAATTAGATGAAGGTTTCTAACCATCAGAGGGGTGAAGTCCTGGAACAACCTTCCAAGGGGAGCAGTGCAGGGAAAAAACCTAAGTGCCTTCAAGACTGAGCGTGATACGTTTATGTAGGGGAAGGTATGATGGGACTGCCTACAATGGCATATAGCTGATCTGCAACTACTTGCAGCAAATATCTCCAATGGCCAGAGATGGGACACTAAAAGTCACTCCAGAGAATTCTTTCCCAGGTGTCTGGCTAGTGGGTGTTGTCCACATGTTCAGGGTCTAACTGATTGCCATATTTGGGGTCAGGAAGGAATTTTTCCCCAGGTCAGATTGGAGGTAGGTCACCTTTCTCAGCAGCATGGGTCGCTTGCTGGGTTGAACTAGTATTAATGGTGGATTCTCTGTAATTTGAAGTCATGAAACCATGATCTGAGGACTTCAGTAACTCAGCGTCTGTTATGGAGTGGATGGGTGAGGTTCTGTGGCCTGCAATGTGCAGAAGGACAAACTAGATGAAAACGATGGTCCCTTCTGGCTTTTAAAGTCTATTTATCTATATGGCCTTTTTTTCCCTCAACACTTTCCATTATGAGGCTTTTTTTTCTTCAGAGTTGATTATAACTTTGCCACACTTCAGCTGTTCACCCAGGCTAGGTGTCTGACTCAGCCTGACTCTTTTATTTGGTTTTGGGTGGCTTTTTTTTTTTTTTTTTTAGTTTAAGCAAAAATGGTTTTGTTAGTGCTGAGAACAAAGCTGGAGAAAATACTTTGTTTTCTCCACACTGAAAAACTCTTACATCCATTTTGTTGAAAAGCTTTAGCACCTCCATGATTGAAATCTGGCAGTGGAAGGGGGCTGCCCTGGTGTCAGGGATGTACCTTTTTCTTGTTCCAATGAAAATCCCACCCAAATCTGGCCAAGTTATAAGCCTCTGGAAATGGTTGTTTACATACACTCAAGTAGAGGATTGCTGGAGTTTGGCAGCAAACTTCTCCAAAGATTCCATCTGGGCAGAGCATGCTGTATCCCTACACACCTCCAGTGTGCTGGCAGTCTGTGCATGCACCATCCCCAGCCAGCCCCTGAGCATGCTCCATCCAGGGTCTTCTGCAATTCTTCTTCCAGTGGCCAAGGGCCACTGTGGTACCACACCCCAGACCTGAGAGCACTGAGACTGTCTTTCCACTGCTCTCATGCTTCCTCTGCTGTCTCCTAGACAGAGTGGATAAGCAGGAAGCAGCCAGACTCAAAGGGGGAGAGGGGAGAAACAGGAAGGGGGCTGGGAGGGGATGGGAGCAGAGCAGGATGGGGACAGACACTGAAGGAAACAGAAAGAGATAGGCTGATGTAAGGACATGGTAGGGGGCAGAGGCAGAAGAAGGCAGGTTAGGAGGGGAACGGGGACAGAAAAGTCTGAAAGCCTAGAGCACACTTCCCTCCAGAGCCTGGAACAGAATCCAGGATTCTTGAGTCTCAGCCTTCCTCTGCTGCCAGCAAATATCTGTGAAAGCCACTTGCAGTGTGTGCGGCCCCCTCTAGTGGCTGGTCCACATAAACAATAACAGCCTTCTACTGCTGCCAGTTACTCTGTTTGCTCAAGCAGTAGAAATCTGTGTGGTGGATCTAGTGGGTCCAACCCTGCTGATGATCCATGTGGGTGCCAATATGACGCTGCCTGATAGAACTTCTTTTGTCTCTTTGCGTGCTTTTTTAAAAACTTAGGGAATTGTACATGAAACCCCATACATTAAAAGAACATTATTAAGGTTGCAAAGCCAAGCACTCCAACGTTAGGAAATGCCAAATTTAAGGTTGGCCATGCAACCTTAATGTGCCCCCTGGGGTTTATTCTTTATGATACAGTGTTTAGTCACATAGTGGTTTTTTCCCACAATTCAGTGCATAGTTTGGATGCTGCCCAGGGGATGAATCAGGGCGCCATTGTTAACAAGACTGTTCAGGACCCCTGCCTCATTCGTTGCAGAAGCTGGATAATGAATGAAACAGTAGAACTGCAGGAAGAGAAGGTGTCTCATAGTGAAGGCAGCTGAATGGTCCCTTGGGGAACTGGATTCTATCCATGCCTGTGCCACAAAGCTCCTATGTGATGCTGGGCAAGTCACATCAAATGTTTCACAGGTGGCTACTAACTTGTGTTCCTCATTTTCTGGGTGCCTGGTTTGAGCTCTGGGGTCTGATTGGCAGAAGCGCTGAGTGCTCACAGCTGCAGATGGAGTTGATTGGCACGGTGGTTGAAATTACAGTGCTAAGTACACTGGCAAATCAGGTCCTATCTGCTTCTCCAGTGCCCAGATACCTTTAAAAATCTGGCTCTCTGTGCCTGTATTTCCTATGTGTAAAATGGTGGTAAACCCTGCCACTCGGCTCACAGGGGTGCTGTGAAGATAAATGTTTGTGGAGTACTCAAATACTGCAGTGATGAGCACCACTGAAAAGCCCACAAGGAAACTGATAATTTGATGTTCAGAGCAGGTTTGAATCATGGGTGGTAAAGAAGGCCTGGGGCCACACACTGAATTAGGATTATAAAAATTAAATCTTGAATAGCTACCTATCCCATGAGCACTGTCCATCCTGTGCACTGCATGAGATCGGAGTCCTGTGCAAAGACAAGCATGTGAACATGTAATATACAGAGAGACAAGGTGAGTGAGGGAATATCTTTTACTGGATCAACTTAATACATAGGCAGCCGAGGGCCGAATAAAGGTTGCACAGGCAACCTTCATTCTGTATCTCCTAACACTGAACACTTGACTTTGCAAGCTTGACATTCTTTTAACATAGCTTCCTGTGTGCAACATTTACCCACTTACCTAGCTGGACGTTTCTCCAAGACTCACAGGCCAGGTCCCTCTAGAGATAGATGCCCATCAACACAGTCCCAGCTCAGGAGCTATTGTTAATATTGTGCTTTGCATATCTGTGTCCTTATTGCTTCTTCCATTGAGTGTGCACAGCAGGAGTTTGTGTCTGTGTGTGCAACACACATCCATGCATACCCCTTGAGTCTTTCTAATTTTGTTCTCTCTCCTAGCATGTGTATGTTTATCAATTGCTTGTTCAATCTGTGTATCCAATTCACTAGCTAGTAACTGACTTGCACTCTTTAGCATCAGGTTCTAGTAACCGCACTGGTTAGCACATGCACAGAGCGCTGTGCAAATATTAACCGATTCATTGTCACAACACTCCAGGTAGGGAGTAAACCTCACCCCTGTGTGACAGTGGGGAAAACTGAAGCAAGGTGAGATGACGCAACTGCCTATGGCGATGGAGCAATTTTGTTGGCGAGGTGGGATCAGAACTCACAACTTCCTAATACACAGGTCTGTGTGCAGGTCACTCCACCTCACCATTGTCTTCCTTTGTTCTCATGTGTGCATTAAACTTGTTAGCTCACTGAGGCACTCCCGGGAGAGCTGCTTCTCATTTTAATTAATATCCCAGTGGTGCATACTGGCATGGTGTTGGCTTTAGTGAAGAACAGAGAGCAAAGGAAGCTGTTTGCTTTCTCTGAACAATCATAAAAGATCAGCGTAGAGAGCCACTGTTCTAAACGAATACACCTTAAACCAAACTATGGGGCAGTTCCAAGGAAATTTGGGTTATCAGAGAAAGGTCTCCACCCTTCATTAACATTTACTTAATTATCCAAACCCTTGATTATCTGAAATCATTCAGTGCCTCTCCCCATGATATTCAGGTAATTGAGGCTGTAACTTTTTCCTTTACATACCTGCCAAGCCCTGAACTCAGGTCTCTGTCACTATTGTTGATGGACTCACACGTACAGTAGGTCGGTGAACACAGCATACACCTGTAGCTGGTAGTGATTAGAATTGCAGGGGGAAAACAGGATCTGAACTCAGTTCTTGGCCCATCAAAGTTCACCTTTTACACACAATAGCCTTTCCTACTAGAGCCACTGTTTGCGTAGCAAAGAAAAATGTTCCACCTGTGCTGAACAGAGCATTTCACAAAACCCCTCCCCTATCATCTCATCTTGTCAATTGCTGTTCAGCTCAAAAGAGATGTGAGACAATCTGTGAACACCTTTAGAAATGGTCAGGCCAGGAGAGAGAGCACGTTTAGATGCAGGACTGCTCCAGGAGAAAAAGAGGGAAAAGCTGCCGAAAAATCAGAGTAGGATGTTCAAACCATAGCAGTGGCTTTCACCTACCATGAACTCTACAGCCATATAGTGAATGTACAGTCAGCCTCAGCAAACTGCACTGGAGTCCTGGGCTGTCATCCCTACTGCTGAAACCTCTGGCAAGTCCCCTATACCTAGCTCATAGAACTGGAAGGGACCTTGAAAGGCTATTGAGTTGAGTCTAGTCCCCTGCCTTCACAGCAAAACCAAGTAGCTTGAGACCTGACAGATTTTTCCCCAAAATCTCTAAATGGCCCCCTTAAGGATTGGACTCACAACCAAGGGTTTAGCAGGCCAATGCACAAACCACTGAGCTATCCCTCCAATAATGGCAGAGACTAACTCCTCCCCCAGATGACTAACCTGCCAGCTAGACCCTGACAACTGCCTGGCTCCTCCCTTCTCACAGCTGGCTTGGCCACCCTCTAACTCCCAGCATGCTCCATAACCTCCCTGCTAGGCTCCAGAAGTTCCCAGCCTGGACTCTGCACGGCCTAGATGTTAAACACTCTCATATCACAGATGTCATCCACTTGGGATCTAGGTAGCAAGCTACAGGCTAAGATTAGTGCATCAGAGAATTGCCGTTAGATTCCCTTAGTTGCATTATTATGTATCAGTGATGATCATGGGCAGCAGAAAAGGATCTGGGGGCTATGGTGGATCACAAATTGAATATGAGTCAACATGGTGATGCAGTCACGAAAAAGGCTAATGTAATTCTGAGATGTATTACCAGGAGAATCATATGTAAAACACAAGAGGTAATTGTTCCACTCTGCTCGGCACTGGTGAGGCCTCAGCTGAGGTAGTATATCCAGTTCTGGGTGCCACACTTTGGGAAAGATGTGAGCAAGCTGGAGAGAGTCCAGGAGAGAAAAAGTGACAAAACGTTTAGTAAATCTGACCTGTGAGAGAAAGTTAAATACTGAGTATGTTTAGTCTTGAAAAAAGATGACCGAGAGGGCTCTCTTGGCAGGCTTCAGGTATGCTACGGGCTCTTCTAAAGAGGACGGTGATCAGTGGTTCTCCATGTCCTCTGAAGGTAGGACAAGCAGTAATGGGCTTAATCTGCAGCAAGGGAGATTTAGGTTACGTATTAGAAAAAAATTCCTAACACTTAGGGTAGTGAAGCCCTGGAACAGGCTTCCTAGGGAGGTTGTGGAATGTCCATCACTGGAGGTTAATAAAAACAGGTTGGACACACACCTGTCAGGGATGGTCTAGGCTTACTTGGTCCTGCCTCAATACAAAGGCTGGACTTGGTGCCCTCTCAAGGTCCCTTCCAGCCCTACATTGCTGTGATTCTGTGACAATATGTGAGTTGTTACCATAGGTGCTGGAACTAGGGTGCTGCCGCATCCCCTGGCTTGAAGTGGTTTCCATCATAGACAGGGTTTACATTTTGGTTCAATGGATCTCAGCACCCCCACTGTACAAATGGTTCCAGCCCCCTAGTTGTTACTGAGGGGAAGAAGGAGCTGGAGACTGGCTTCTCTCTGTGCGACGGTCCTGCCATTTGATTTGGGCCCATCTCTCTATGCTGAGCTCTTAAAGGGAAGTCAGGACATGAAAGCCAAATTCACCATGATGGAGAACAGGGCCAGGCCTCATAAATTAATATAAATAAGGTGAATGGGAGCGGTAATTGTTCTAAGATACAGATCCTTTTGCCACTGGGATACCAGCTCCTGGCCCACATTGCTAGTGATAGGAAGTTACTGCCTTGTGAAGGCTGCGTGGAAGGCTATGGGAAATTATTGGAATTGTGCAAAATTTCTCATTTCACTTGTCAGAAGGGTTCACCTATGTTGCTCTCTAACTCTTGAGCTTTGCTCTGAGTTCAAATGAAGTTGGAATTCTGAGGCAAACTGCAGTTAAAGACACTGACTTTCACATTAAAACTCTGTGAAGCTGTGAATTTCACAAAATTTCAGTGGAAATCATAAATCAACATTGAGTCTCACAGACCGGGCCACGGCGCCATTGGAATAGTCCCCTAGGTACTCACTCAGAGTGGGTGTGGAGTCAGCTGGTTAGATTTAGAATGGGTCAGTTGAATGGTTTGCAAACCTTTCTGCAAACATGGCTGAAGATTAGTGTTTGTGGTGGACCGTGCGCCTAGGTGAGCTTGGTGAGATTGCACATTTCTTGTGGACATTTCTCGTGGTCTAGGAATGAGACAGTGGGTCTGATCCCAGTTCCTAAGAGGCTGCAATCAACTTCCCAAAAAGCTCCGCCATGATTGGCTGTACTCTCACTGGCAGTCTCAGCTTAAAGCCTGGGGGTTAAATGGGCCATGGAAACTCACTCCCTCTCTCCTTGAGAGAGCAGGTCCCTCTAGATCTAGGCAGCATCAGGCATTGATTGGACAGGGTGCAAGAAATGTTGCACTTCTTCTGCACCTGTTCTGGGGTTAGACAAAGGACTTTGCTCTCTGGGGCTGTCAGTTCAGCAGCTTTCACCAGCTGTGGGGGAAGAGAGGAAATTTGGTTTAAAAAGGGAAAGCTCATAGGTTTTCATCTCTGTTGGCTCTGGTGCTATTGAGATCCTTGTTAAGAATTGGCTTCCCTGAGTTTAGCAGGCTGAGAAATGTGTTGAATAAATTACTTTTGACACTTACTCCTACATTTCCAGCCTTGCCCAGGACTTAGCCACACGGCTCCCATTTAAGTCAATGCGAGTTATTAAGGTCAGTGGGAGTTGTGTGGCTAAATCCCGTCGCACGGCTTTGAAAACGTTGAGGGAAGAATTCTCCCCCTTAGCCACCATCAGGATTCGTCTCACACCCGCATGACCTATTCTGTGGAGCCCCGGCTAGCTAGTTAAAAGATGGTTAGGCATGCCTTGCCGTGGTATCTGGGCATCTGACCAAATTTCAGAGATGCTTTCAGGCTAAAAATCACACATTTAAAAAAATCTTTACCTACATTATAAAAACAAGCGCCACCTTTTATTATTAAACGGGACAGATTTTTTTTTAATCTAGGGCTAGATCCTCAGCTGCTGTTAATGGGCATAGTTCCCTGCCTGAACCCTATGTTTCTTGTCTGTTTCAGCTATTTCATTGCTTTGCACACTTCACTCACCATGGAGGTGAAAATAAACTAGTCAGTATCTCTTTTGTTTCTAGTCAGTTTCACTTTGCCCTCCTTTTGTCCTAGCACAGCGCAGACACTAGGAGGGGATGTTTATATTAACAGCCCTTTTATCTGGGCTTTTAACAATTCCATCAAAACACTCCTCTGCTTTGTTCTCCTCTGCTCGTTTTTCCCCAGCCTACATTTCGGGCTGTATTTGACCAGACATGTCCCTTTCAATATGACAGGCTCCAAGGAAGAAGGGATCAGTCTCTTTGACAGGAACTAAAGTCCTGTTTGAGCTGGATTACATGCTAGTGTTGCTTAACAAACACAAGCATGCGGGAACGAGGCAGCAATGCGGAGCCATCTTTGCGCAAACCTGCCCGGTTGCATTCTTCACTTTCCCTGTGTCCAGCTAAAGGGCTGAGCTTCACACAGCTTAAAACCAATGGAGTGAGGGGTTTAAAAACACCCACCTTTGCGTGACATATAAACCGTGGTGATTTGTACTACAGAAGCCCTAGCGGGGTTCAGGGCCCCACAGTGCTAGACCCTGCCCAGACACCTAGAGACAGTCCCCGGTCTGAAGAGCTCACAGCCTAGACAGACCAAAGGAAAAGTGACTGGCACAAGGTCCCGCAGCAGGTCAGTGATAAGAATAGACTCTGCGTCTCCTGAATCCCAACCTTGTGCTCTGGCCACTGTACCATGTTGTCACTCAGAAATGAGGGGAATTTGCATCTGGGACAAACTAGTGCCTTGTCTGGGACACACTGAAATCCTTGGGAATTCTTCCAGTGTTGTCAATGGCCATGGGATCAGGCCTTCAGATGGTACCTTCTCTCTGACGGCTGACGTAAAGCTGTCTCACGGCCCCGATTACAGAACGGACCAGGCAGTTCCCTGTCAGACCTCAGCAGCTTATGGCCAGTGGCAGGATGGCTCATAGCCTTTGTCATTTTGATCTTGGCTCGCAGAGCTGGGGACATGGTTCTATTTAGACCTCTCCCCTCTCCCAGGAGCCGATAAAACTCCAATTATGCAAGTCTATTCCTCTCAAAATAGCTTTCCGCGTGCACCTCGTACCTGCCTTCTGTCTCTTCCGTCACTGGCTGCAGCGTGGTTGCCTTCCCATGCCATGTATTTTCCCATTCCCCCAGTAGCTGCGAGCAGTGGAACAGCCAGTTTGGCGTGTATGAGCATTGCAGGTGCATGTTCCTTTATCAAATAAGATTTCACAGGTCCTACTGACAAAGCTAGATTCTCTACATCTCTGAGAGTCCAAGGGTTGCTTATCGCCCTATTCCGCTGCTCTTTGTAATCCATTCGTTGCTGGTCCTCACTGTGATTTCCATGCTGCAGGGATCAGCAAAGTGCACAGCCCGCATGGGAGCCTCATCAGCCAATGCACAGCAAACTCTAGAACAAGAATCTCCAAGAAGTGCGAAGCTGTGGTCTGGCGCAGTGTAATTGGAAGCATTCCTTCGCGGTGTCTGATCAACACATTAGCAGGGGTGGCCAACCTGAGCCTGAGAAGGAGCCAGAATTTACCAATGAACATTGCCAAAGAGCCACAGTAATATGTCAGCGGCCCCACATCTGCTACACCTCTCCAGCCCCAGCGCCTCCCGCCCACTGGCAGCTCTGCCAATCAGCGCCTCCCTTTCCCTCCGCACGCCCGCTGCAATCAGCTGTTTTGCAGTGCACAGGAGGCTCTGGTGGGGAGGGGGGAGGAGCGAGGGCATGGCAGGCCCAGGGGAAGGGGCAGGGGCCTTGGGGGGAAGGTATGGAGTGGTGGCAGGACCTGGGGCAGAGCAGGGGGTTGAGCAATGAGCAGCCCACAGCACATTGGAAAGTTGGCGTCTGTAGCTCCAGCCTTAGAGTCAGCGCCTATGCAAGGAGCCGCATATTAACCTCTGAAGAGCCGCATGCAGCTCCGGAGCCACAGGTTGGCCACCCCTGCATTATAGTCACAGCAACACTTCCTCTCTCCCACCCTGTGTCTGCCCTGTGTCTTGAGATAGGAAGATCTGTGGATGGGGACTGTCTCTCTAGGGATTTCCAATAGCACCTGGCCCGATGAGGCCTTGATCTTGGCTGGGGCCTCTGGGGGTTACTGTAATAATTACAAATAATAAGGTTTTAACCAGGGCTTTGGAGCGGAACCCGGAGCTGGAGCCCGGAGCTGCTCTGGAGCAGTGCAGCTGCAGGTTTTTGCGGAGCTGGAGCACAGCTCCAAAACCCTGGATCATTGGTGGTAATTGTCCCAGTCTGCTTGGCACTGATGGGGCCTCAGCTGGAGTACTGTGTCCAGTTCAGGGCATTGCGTTTTAGGAAAGATGTGGACAAATTGGAGAGAGTCCAGGGAAGAGCAACAAAAATGATCAAAAGTTTAGAAAACCTGACCTGTGAGGGCAGGTTTAAACAAATGCTGGGATTGTTTAGCCTTGAGAAAAGAAGACTGAGGGGGGACCTGATAACAGTTAAGGGCTGTTCTAAAGAGGATGGTGATCAATTGTTTTCCATGTCCGCTGAAGGTAGGACAAGAAGTAATGGGCTTAATCCGGAGCAAGAGAGATCTAGGTTAGATATTAGGAAAAACCTTCCAACTAGAAAGCGTAGTTAATCCCTGGACCAGGCTGGACTAGGCTTCAGTTGTGGAATCCCCATCACTGGAGGTTTTTAAGAACTGGTTGGACAAACACTTGCCAGGGCTGGCCTAGGTTCACTTGGTCCTGCCTCAGTGCAGGGGATGGGCTAGACAGCCTCTTGAGGTCCCTTCCAACCCTACATTTCTATGAAGCTATGATTTAATACAGTAACCATCACCATTGTCAGTTTCCTGATTTTTCTCCCTTCTCCACATTTGTATGTCCCCAAACTGCATTCTAAACTCTTTCTGTACCTTGTTCTTTATTTTCCCTAGGCTTTGTCCATTTAACCTAGTTACTGTTGCTATTACAGTAGCACCTAGAGACCCCAGTCAAGGATTCGGACTCCAGCAGATCAGGTGCTGTACAAAGATGTGGCAAGAGACGGTCTGTGCTCCACGGAGCTCACAGTCAAGGCCTCGCCAACATCATTTTAACCATCAGCACTTTTCAAACCAATGAAGTTAAACAGGTTCAATAATCCTTGTGGATGTTCCCATTTGGGTTCAAGAGAAGCTGCTTGCAGTTTAACTTACACCTGTTCCTAACTGGCTTACATCAGATGGCAGTGAGCCTGGCTTAAACTGAAAGGGGAGCATCCACCCAGGGGGCTGCGCATTTAACTCAATGGGTTTGAAATCACACCTTTCAGTAAACAGTACAGCTCAGCATGTAGGTCAGGCCTCAGTCCACTCCCCTCTTTTTTCTCTTAGATAAGCTGCATTTTCTCCTGCCTTCCCTGCACGATCCCTTAAATCCCTCGTTCCTTTTCCTCCCCCTCTCGCTGCCTTTTTCCATGTCAGTGGTTTTGCTCCTTCCATTTGCATTGCTTGTCCGGGTCGCCTGTTTTCATCCCTTTGCCCTCTCTTCCTTTGTCTTGTCCTCTGTCTTTGTCCCTGTCCTAGTCTCGCTCCCTTCTCCTATCCCACTGCTCATATTCCCTCCCTCTCTTCCCTGCTTCCTCCTTCGCTTCCGCCTGCTCTTTCCTTCCCGAAAATCCCCCCAGTAGTCAATTTCCCCTCACCTATCATCTCATTTCCTCCCAGAGATCCTCCATCGCTCCCGCCCCGGGCTGTCCCCACATACAGCTTTCCCTCACCAAGTGCTTTATCCCAAGTCTTACCCCTGCAGCAGGGCTCGATGTTTACAGAGCACTAGCCAGACATTAGCTAAGCCTCACACCAGCCCTGGGAGGTCGGCCCCTTGGTTCCGCTCGCAGTCCTTTCTCTGCCCTAGGAAGCCTGGACAAAGCTCATCAATGGCCTGATCCTGCTACCTCTTTGCTCACCCACATAAGGGCTTGGCAGGATCTCTCCTTTGTGCAGCTTGCCCTCATTATCTGCCCCTGAGGAAGTTCCCAGAGGTAGAACTAATGGAGCCCAGCAGCTCAGCCCAGGGCAGGTGCAGGAGAGACTCCTCTGGGGACACTGATTTGGCACTGCCCCAGCATGGGCAGGGAGGGGCACCCAATGGCAGGGCATGCAGCCGGCCCCATGGCACGATTTTGCCTGAGCATGGCAGCAGTGGAGAGGTCTGGGGTCTGACTGATTGTCTGTGGTGCTCTCTGAAGCTCTTCCAGCCACCAAAGCTCCACCCACCCATAAAGCTTCACCCACAGCTGAAACACCTGGACAGAAGAGAAACAAAATGTGACGCCACTCAAGTTCCTCTCCAGCTTCGGTGTGCCTCTCCCTGGGCCGCTTCTCCTGGCTGGCCCTAGTACTCCTGCTGGCCATAGGAGGCGCTGTGGTGCACCAGAGCTACTGCAGATGGGCACCTGGCATTCCTCTGCAGCCACGGAGCTGCCACCTCCTAGCCACCTCCTTCACCAGTCCCTTCTCCTACTCCTGCTGGCCAAAGGCCTGCTCAAAGAGGGGCTGTCATAGCTCGAATGGAAGGGCAACAGATTCAGGCTATTTTGAACAAGGGGCATCATTTACTATGGGCAAAGACCTTGGTTTGTCCCCTCCCAAACTTTTCATAGGTCTATATGCCCCATTCCCTGCCCCCTGCTCCCCCGCCCCCGCGTGCACACACGCACACACACACACACTGCTACTTTGCGGGCTGTAATCCCATGTAATGTTCTATATCCTGACACAACTCCTCCTCCTCCCCTCCCCGGCCAGTTTTCTGCCCTGATGCCCATTTTGAACCAAGTGAGCTGTCGCAGGTCACTCGAACACACCCCCAAAGCCCAGTGTGGCGGATGCTAAAAGGCCAGCTAGCTTAATGCATACATGCGTGGGCTTGGCTGGCTCAACTTGTGACGCTCTCAAGTCTTTCACTTCCAGATCACTCTTTGCCCCCATCTTTGTTACCGTCTGTCTGATGTTCAGGGGTGCAAGCGAAATGAGATGGTGGGTGTCAGTAGGGCTAGTGCATGGTGCTGGGACTCAGCAGACTGGGGTGCTTATCTCATCTCTGCTACCGACTTTCCACGTGACCTTGGGCAAGTCTCTTCTCCCTCCCAGCCATGGTCAGGCTTGTTTTTTGAGACTTCAAGCTCTTCACAGCAGGGAGTGTCACTCACTCTGTGTGGAGCCCTTACATGCGACTGTAGTACACTAATAATGTTAAATCGAGGGCTTAGTTACTCTCCTGCTATGCTCCGGCTCCCTCTGAAGGAAAAGGGGACCAACTATAAAGGTCAAGGGATGGTTTCAGCAGGAAAAAGCTGTGGGGTTTGGTCAGAATGAACCTACCAACAATCCAGCTTATGTGTCACAATCAAGCCACGCTACATGCTGTAATCTTCACATCAGTAAATCAGCCCAGGGTCAGGCGCCTGGTCCCTGCCTCGAAAGGAAGCAGACCCCACGTCCTTTGCTCGTGCTTTCCAGCAGCTTTTTGTGCCAAGCAATTCTGCCTGCTTTTCTCCTCGGCGGGTCCCTGGCGTGGCTTTACCAGAGCCAATCCCCCGGTCCCAAGACTATGAGAGAGAGAGGCAGTGTCACAGCTCATTAATATATCTCTTGCAGTGCCCACCACTTCTGCGCAGCTCGTGCACACCTCGTTCGCCTTGCTGTGTCACTCTGGTAAACGGGCCCCGGTAACATCCACGTATTGACCTGAATGCTTTTCTCGAGGGCTGCAAGGGGGAGGAGAGGCGGATAAAAGCAGCTATTAAAATATATGTGCACCAGTGCATGGGGGTGGAGGGGTGAAAAAGCACTCAGCCCCCATGGTCTCATGCCAGGGTGATTGCCTGGCCTGTGATCTGCTGACAAGGCACTGGGCTGTGTTACAAAGGAGACAGCTACCTTGTCATTTTGTTTCCTTTGTATTAGCTCACCACGATTTTGCTCATCTCACTATGCGGCTGCCAGCTGCTGGGATAAAGTCATTATAATACTAATAGCCTCTTCTAGATGGGAAGGCTGGGCTAGTGGTTACAGCTCCAGGTTGGGACCCCAGAGAGTTGGCTTCAGTCTGCTTCTACCGCAGTCTCCGTGGGAACATCTACACAAGAAGTGGCGGCTGGCAGCCGAGAGTCTCAGGACTGGGGTCAATGGACTTGGGCTCACGCTACAGCACTAAAAATAGCTGTGCAGACTGTGGCTCAGACTGGAGCTTGGGCTTTGAAACCTAGGGAGGAGGGCTTCAGAGCCCAAGCTGCAGCCAAAGCTGCAACATCTACATGGCCATATTCAGCACCATCGCATGAGCTCTGCAAGGCCACATCTGTCAGCTAGACACTCGCAGCAGCAGCCTGTGTGACCCTGGGCAAGTCATGTAGATTTTCCATGTCTCAGCTTCTCATCTGTAAAATGGGCTGATGGTGCTCCCTTTGTCTGTTTAGATTAAAAGCTCTTCGGGGCATTGATTCGTACACACGCATCATTGGGATTTGTTGTTTCTGAAGTGTCCCCAGCACCTTAGGGGACATAGGGTCTAAAGATAATTTAAGGGCACATGCTGAGCCCCTGCTGTGAGATACTGAGCACCCAGGCGCCTTGCACAGGCTGATCCCTATTGCGGGGAGGGAAATGACTGCCTCCCATAAGCTGTTGGTCTAATCAGGAATTTGAACCAGGTGTTTTTCTCCTGTAGCCTGTGCATTGCCATAGAGGATGCAGGAGTGGGCCCAGCTCTGGACCATTCTGTCTGAGGTGTTCTATGACTGTGGTGCCTGAAAAGATAAAAGTGAATGGATGAGGGGGTCCCACTTTGTGATTGTCCCAGGGCATGGGTGGGGAAAGGGAATCTCATATATCCCACTCTGGGGTCCCTCTCTTGCAGACCTAGGGAGAGGACCTCTTTTAGGAGATGGTAGGGGAGTGGGGAAAACATGGAGAGTAAGTATATTTGGAGGCAGCACAGTCCACTCTCACTGGCTCCCCCAAGATCAGTACAGCCAGTCAGGAAATGGGATTCTTCCTCATGAGAAATGTGAATGAAAACAACAACAAGTTATTGCCATAGAAAATTGTGTGAAACTTTTCATGTTTTCACTGCAAAACTGAACCCTGACTGCTGGGTGACAATTTTCAGTTTTGCTGGCCAAAAATTGAAACGTTTTGCATGAAAACCTGGAAAAAAATTAGATGAAATGGCCATTTTAACAAAAAAGAGCCATTTTTCAATGGAAAATGTCACTGTTGGGCTTTTGGGGATTCTAGGCAAACGCCTTTGTTTTTTAGGTCTTCTAAATCAGTTCTTGTGCAGTTCTTTCTTCTGTTGGTAGGAAAATGTACAGAGCCTAGCACAGCAGGGTCATGGTTCATGACTGGGATTCTTAGGTGCTAGCAGAATACATACAATAAAAATAATACCTGAAGCCTATCCAGGAGAACCAGCTGCCCCCCTTCCTATGGAAAAAACTAGTTTTTTTGTACATTTCTAAAGCCAAAATAAAGTTGCAGGCTGCAGGCCCATAGCGGCAGAACTGGAAGAGCCATGGCCATCTTTGTCAAGGGCAAAAACGACAAAGAGAAATGTTTGGTGGCCATCTTTGATGTGGACAACAGTTCCCCAGACATGTTATATTGGAAGGCCAACAGCTCATAGAATCTGTTGTGATAAAGATACGGGTTGAGATAGACAACACAGTGCAGGGAATACCTTCCATTCGCTTTCATAGTGTGGCCAAATCCCCTTCACTGCATTGAAAAGCTCCCCCAAGAAAAAGAGAGATGGGGAATAGGGGGTTAGGCACTAGCCTAGAACTTGGGAGACCTGGGTCAATTCCAAGCGGTGAGAAATAAATAAATAAATAAATAAATAAAGCCACAATAGCAATCGGTGGCAGTTCAGCTGTGCTGCTTTCTTCTTCAGCGGCAATTCGGTGGCAGATCCTTCCCCCCAAGAGGGACCGAGGGACCTGCCGCCGAAGAGCCTGATGTTCCGCCCCTTCCCTTTGGCTGCCCCAAGCACCTGCTTGCTGAGCTGGTGCCTGGATCCAGCCCTGGTCAATTCCTTGCCCTGTGCCTCCATTCCCCAGCTGTAAAATGGGGGCAAATAGCAATGCCCTACCAAACAGTGGGGCTGTGGGGATAAAGGCATTAAATATTGTGAGGGGCTCAGATCCAATGGTGATGGAGCCATAGACGTACTGATGATAGATAGAGCTCCAGAGAGGCGCAGTAAGCAGGAGAAAAGTCTGATATAAATCAATATAAACATCAAGCAGAATATAATAACAACAAAAGCCCATGTCCTTGGCTCATGGTAGCACTGAGGCCAATGGAGCAATACTTATGGGCACTGGCTGACAAAGGAAAAAACAAGCAGCCTGGCATTTGTGCTACCTACGTTCCCACCTTTTCATATCCCTGAAAAAGGAGCAGAGTAATGGTGATGACAGAAACGGACAAGCAGATTCAGAAATCTGGTGGGTCTGGAACTCTAAAAGGAGCCCTCATGCTTCTGCACACTTCATGGGTGAGGTGAATAATTCCCAGCAAAACACGGAGCCGCGGGCCTTCGAACAACCATCTGTGGCTGAGCAAGGAGAGAAGCAGGTGAGGCAAGAGACTCTTTAGCCCAGCTTGTGTTGACGAGTGCTCATGAGTGAGTTTGCTGATTTGAACAATGACACCAAGATGCAAATAGCGCTGCATTGCTCAGCAACAAAGTTGCACACAGCAGCGCTGACCATGGGCAGACTTTTAGAGCTCATGCTAGCTATGGGTCACAGTTCCCAAGGGTGGAAAACAATACTGAACCATGAGGGAGGCTAATGGAGCCGAGCCTCTGGTCCCAGCTGACCAGGTCTCAAGGAGTAAGCTTGAGTTTTGAAACAGTGGCATACTGCCTGGCCCAGCTGGCAGAATCTGAACCCAAGTCAGGGAAAGGGAACCACCCAATGTGGGCCCAGAATAGTGTGAGAATACCAAGTTGCTTAGGCAGTGGCTGGTGAAGAAGATGATGTCAACAGCAGAAGAGGAAGCTCAACACATCTGTGTGAAAGCTGAATTGGAAGAAAAAGAGAGCGCTCTGAACTCCTCCATTTGAGGAGGCTGGGCACGCCCAGACCGTGGCCCCCACCCCAAGGCCCATCCCCACTCGCCTCCTCCCCCCGAATCCCCACCCATGCTCCAACCCTGCTTAACCTCCTTTCCTGAGGCCCTTCAGCCCACCCTCTTCCCCAAGGTCCCCCTCTCCCGCCACTGCTTGTGCCTCTTTCACACACACCCAGGTCTCTCACTGCTTGCACGCACCACTTTACCCCCTCCCCTGCCCCCCCACTTGCTGGCCAGCCAGCAGCTCATTACTCACACTCACCTCTTCAGCCCCTCCGCCAGCCCCCCCAACTGCCACTCACCTCTTGGGTCCCTCCCATGTGGGCAGAGCCGGGATGGGACGAGGTGGAACGAGGGTGGGGTCTTGGAGGGAGGAGGACTAATGGGAGCAGCAGGGCCTCAGGGCAGAGTGCAGGTGGGGCTACGTCCGGGGCACCCTTTCAGCAGCAGTGCACTCCAAAGGGATCAGGACGGGGCTCAGCCTCCCCTGGCCTCTTACACCCATCGTCCATGCTCTGAAGGCCTACTGGGATAGGTGGGCATGAAAGAAGCAGGCAGCACCAGGAATGATGCTGTGGAGGAGACACGGAGAGACAATATGGTGAAGGCAGAGGACACTGGGAGAAAGCAGAATCCAGACTTCCAGCCTTTATAGCCTGAACAGGACATGCTGGGGAAGGAGTTACGTGACAAAGCTGATGGCTCGTGAGAAGAGAAGAATAAAGGGTGTTCCATGGAGACTTAGGCCTTGTGTATGCTGGGCCCTAGTGCAGATTACAGAGGTGTGACTTGCAGAGCACACCAAAGTGTTGGGCACTTTCTGATCTGTGTGGACACTGGTGCTGCAAACTACATGGGGCAGTCAGCGTGCAACAACTGGCGTGCTCTGCAATTCATGCCCCTGCAGTCCACACTGCAGCACCGTGTAGACATTGCCTCAGGGCTAGACTCTCTTCTGCAGCAGGAATCAGCTTGGCTCAGGAGACAGCAGGGCTGGCTGGGGGATGGTTACCACCCCGATTCTCTGCTGCAACCCCACTCCCAGAGCCGCTCAGAGCAGCTTCCAGGCTGCTCTATACCAAGCTCGCTGGCTATGGACTGCAACACAAACCTGCTATAGATTTTTAGAGTGCTTTGCACTCCATCCACATCCCTTTCCCCCAATACGCTCCTTCCCCCCTCAGTTTGCCCCCAGCAGAGCGGTATGGGAGCTGGCTTTACACCTGCTAGGAAATCTCCCTTGCTGGGGGAATTGCCAGGAGGGAACTCAGAGGAGGCTTCTGCAATGGTCTGGAAAATTCATCTATAGATTCCAAGGCCAAAAGGGCCCATGTGATCATCTAGTGTGACCGCTTGTGTAACAGGCCAGAGAACCCGATCACCAGCGAGCAAGTGCAGGTCCAGTGACAGCGTTAATAACACTGACGGTTACAAAAATCATGAGACCGATTTAAAAAAAAATCATGAGACTTTAAAAATAATAAATGAGGGGCTCTTTTCATTAGCCTCCTGGTTTCACACTTCCAGGCTTTTCTCTGTAGCCAGATGGAGTAGAAGCATACTGCTTTTTTCATTAAAAGCTGAGAATGTCAGATAATCACCTTAAAAAAAAACCAACTATCATGAGCATCATGAGAAACTGGCGAGAGCTGGCAACAGTACAGTGGGAAACATAAGTAAAGGAAAAATGAAGCTGCTCGGGATTGAACTGTGGTTATGCATTATATTTTCTCTCCCTTATTGGCCAGTAGTTCCTGCCATTTATTCTTAGTCTTGCAGTTCATCTGCGAGTATAATTTGGACTCCGCAATTCAAACTTCAAGCCCTTTGGATGGGCCACATAAGTCACATGGTACCATATATGGTTCCTGATTGGATGAGTGTGACTCTGAGATTCAGATGTCTGGTGCGGATACTTGTGGCTGTGGATTTGAAAGTTGCTTCCCAGGAATATTGTGCAGCAGTTGACGCTGTGAAGAACATGCCTGCCAGCAAATTCATTGGCTACAATATTCATGGAGACTGAATGTGAAGGAGGTGTGAACACCATTGAAACCAATTCTATTTTATTTTATTCTATTCGGTTCTCAGCATCCACGGACCTGAGCGCCTTCCAATAGTCATTAAGTGATGTGACTAACATCTGTTACATGTGGCTTGTTCTCTCTCCTCAGGAGGAGAAAGGCGTGTGCAGTGGATGATTTTGCTTCAGTAGGGTTCTGTTTGGGGGATTTTTGATTTTTTTTTTAAATGCCCACACTGCTGTCTCTGGATGTTAGAGAAGGTCGGGTCAGAGACGTGCTACCCAAAGCAGAAGGTGGGTCAGTTTGCAATGGACCTTAGTTCCTATGGAAGCTCATTCGGCAGGCTGGGATCAGCCCTGAGAATGCTCTGTCTAGTGCCTTAGGGTCTTTTAGATGCCCTGGGCCCAGGCCATGCAGGGTGCAAGTAGGGTTGCCCGCTGTCTGGTTTTCGACTGGAATGCCCGGTTGAAAAGGGACCCTGGCAGCTCCGGTCAGCACCGCTGGCCAGGCTGTTAAAAGTCCAGTCAGTGGCGCAGCGAGGCTAAGGCAGGCTCACTACCTGCCTTGGCTCTGCGCAGTTCTCAGAAGAAGCCTGCATGTCCTTCTGGCTTCTTGGCGCAGGGGTGATCAGGGAAGCTCCATGTGCTGCCACCACCCCCAGCGTCGGCTCCTTAGCTCCCATTGGCTGGGAACCGCAGCCAGTGGGAGCTGTGGGAGCAACACCTGCAGGCATGGGCAGCTTGCAGAGCCCTCTGGTTTCGCCTTCGCCTAGTGACCAGACATGCTAGCCGCTTCCAGGAGCAGCATGAAGCCAGGACAGGTAGAGAGCCTGCCTTAGCCTCGCTGTGCCACCAACCAGGAGCCTCCTGAGGTAACCGCTGCCTGGCGAGAGCCCGCACCCCATACCCCCTCCTACACCTCAACCCCCTTCCCCCGATTGGAACCTCCTCCCGCACCCTAACTCCCTCATAGATCCCGCAGCCCAACCCTCTACTCCTGCCCTGAGCCATATGCTGCACCCAAACTCCCTGCCAGATCCCACACCCCACACTCCCTCCTGCCAGCCAAACCCCTGCCCCAGCCCTGAGTCCCTTCCCGCCCTCCAAACCCCTTGTCCCCAGCCCAGAGCCCCCTCCTGTACCCCAAACCCCTCATCCCCAGCCCCACCCCAGAGCCCGCACTTCCAGCCAGAGCCCGCACCCCTTCCTGCATCCCAACCCCCTGCCCCAGTCCAGAGCCCACTCCTGCACTCCAAACCCCTTGGGCCCAGCCTGGAGCCTCCTCCTGCACCCCAAACCCCTCCTCTTCAGCCCCACGCCAGAGCCTGCACCCCCAGCCGAAGCCCTCACCCCCTTCTGCACCCAACCCCCTGAGCCAGCCTGGTGAAAATGAGAAAGTGAGTAAGGGTGGGGAGAATGAGCGACTTAGGGAGGAGGGCTGGAGTGAGTAGCGGGGACTTCAGAGAAGGGGTGGAGCAGGGATGGGGCCTCAGGAAGGGGTGTGGCAGGAGCAGGACAAGGGTGTTCTGGTTTGTACAATTAGAAAGTTGGCATCCCTGGGCCCAGGCCAAGAACTGAGGATTCATTTTCAAATGGAATGACTATTTGCAGGGGCTGTCTTGCAGTATTTGCTCAGGTGCAATGAGAACGTCACTCACAAGAGCTCACATGCAGGCGGCTCCTCACTCCTTTGGGGGCAGGTGATGCTGCAGTGGGTTGGTGCACTCGCCTTTCATCTCTAGAGCTGTGTGCTCCCCTCCTGTCCCACAGGCAAATGACTGACCTGGAGTCTCTCAGCCTGGCCCTTAACTGGTCGTTTCGGCAATTGCTAAATTGTCACATGGTTTGGCCCAATTGCCAGGCTCTGCTCAGGAGACTTGCAGGACTGGACTAGTAGGAGGAGGCTGCAGGGGAAGACTGAGGTGCATTAGCAAAGCTGCCTGCAGAACTCATGACTGGAATAACAGGGGTGGCTGCGGGTCAAGTAGCAAGAGCAGAAGCTTGAAGTCCAGGAGAGGGGGAGCTGCAGGCCAGGGCAGGGCTGTCAGAGCAGTGTGGGGGCAGCTTGGGTGCCTCCTGCCTGCAGAATGCCTGGCTGAAGCCAGCACTGTTCTCTCTCTCTGTGCCATGACCACTAAATCCACTTGCAACATTTAAAGAAAAAAACAAGTGTGTGATTCATGATGGCTAACGGCTCCAGTGTGTGGATGAACAGCAGTGGCAACAGGAGGTTGCCCTGGTTCCAGTATGAAGAGTAACCAGCCCCGACTGGTACCCGTTGGTGCTGCTGGCTCCCTTGTACAGCAGGCACTATGTACAAGGATGGATCCAAACACAAAGTGAATGCCGGAGCTGCAGATTCCACCTCCCTCCTCTTAACACAGGACGAGGCCTTGGCATTTTCCCCACAGCGTCTAGGATTTAGTAGCTTCCTTATGCCGTCTCAGGCCGACCTATTTCTCACCAATCCTGACTGGTCTGGCCTGAAAGCATCTTGCCGCAGTGCTGAAACCAGCCTTGACGCAGCAGTGAAGCAGAAGCAACGATGGTTGCGATTCCCCCTCTAACCGGGAGCAGCCATGGATTTGTGTAAACTTTCAGGAGAGCAAACGCTGGGCAGACACAGCGCCCCAGCCAATAGCCTGGATACCGTTCGGTCTGGAGAGAGAAAATGAACTCGTCCATCGCTTTGGTTAATGAACAGCAGCCAGAGCAGCAACCTTCCCAGCAGGTGGGAAGGTTCATTCAGAGCTGCATGGGAGGCGGAGTCAGGTGTGGGGCAAAGGGCTTGTCAATCTTCTGTGACCTCAGTCGCCTTGTCTTGCGAGATAGATCTCTTTGCTGTGCTTTGTCTGATGAGCCCCTCGCTTACCGTGCAGACTGAGCAACAGCCTTGCAACACACACACGCACACTCACACATGCACATCCACACGTAGACACACACGCACATAGCTAGATCATGTTGCATCTTCCTACGCTCCGAAAGTAGCCCCTTCTCATTCTGGGAGTGACACTCAATACCCTTTGCCTTCCTGTCTAATCCACCGCACACAAGGAATGTGCGATTCCCTTCACACCCGTCAGCAATTGCTGATGTAACCTTCCTGCATCCTCTCACACCCTGGATGCACCGCTCTGTAGCATTTCATGCCAAATCCCAGCAAAGAGCGGAGCATAGAAACTCTGGTGGATGGGAGGCTGAGGGCATGACATGCTGGTATCTGAAGACTAGAGCTAGAAATACTTCCTTCCAAGCTGCCTGTGGTGTTTGTTACATATTCAAGGGTCGTCTAAAGGGCAATCTTCTCCAGCTTGGTAATTACAGGCCAGCGCTAGTGGGTAAGGCGACTCCTTGATGCTACTAAAAATCATAGAGGCCGTGGGGTGTTTGCACACCCAGCTGTTTGGAACACTCTGGTTGACCATTTCCACAGCATCGTGTTTTGGGGTCCTTACCATAACAGAAAGCGTTGATGACTTGCAGAGGGTCACCTGGAGCCATCTGGCCCTAGGAGAGGGATTACAGGGACATCAGTGAAATGCCGCCAATATTTCCACAAGGACCTCCCACAAAAATGGTCCCCTTCACTGGTGATATGCCCTGTGGGTACCAGGGCTTCCTGCGCTGCAGGAGGAGGAGGAAGGAACTTGTGTTCCCTTTTAAACAGATGCTTTCTCGTAACTAGACTGTGGCAGGATGCAGTATCACTGTGTGAACAAACCTGAATTAAGCTGCACCTTGATAGGGTCGGTTAGAGGAATTTGCAGCATCTGATGATGCAGGACTCTGCTCCACTTGTGTAGTTGGAAATGGGAGGTACGTGGGGTCAGGACTTTCTATTGGGAATCTGGGGAGATTGTCTCCTGAAAATTTTTTTGCAAATACCTGCTGTGTGGTGCCATCTGGTCTGACAACAAAGGTGCTCTTCAGAGCTATTTTGAGGCACCCAGGAATAAGTCAGCATTGCACGGAACCAAACAAAGGATGGGTCCCTCCTAACCTATCTGTGATACCAAAAATGAGCCACCTCTCAGAGCAGAGCTTCACAATATGATCATCCCTTTTCTTTCTTGAATACACCGATCAGCAGTGAAAGGGTGGCATCGGTGGGGTTCAGCATTAACAATGCCTTGACATGAATAGGCACAGGGCACACTTACCTTTGTGCTGTTGGTTCAGGCTGTCTGCAAACTCAGGCACCAGCTAACTTCTGGATTTCATTGTGATGCTTTTCTTTGCAGTAACTGGTTTTTTTGTAAAAGAAGAAAGCTCACAGCTGGAGTACAAGATCTAGGCTGATCTCCTGTATAACCCTGGCCAGAGAACCCACCCAGCTCAATAACTTCTTGTGGAGTTGCACCATCATTTATGGAAAGGCAGCAAGGCCTCCAGTTGGAGTTTGAAGACTTCAGGTGATGTAGTACTCTAGGTAAGCTGCCGTCAGAGAGGAGCAGTGACTTGCTGAACCAATGCACAGTGACCTGGTTTTAGTCTTGCTCCAGACAGGTAGTGACGCCATCAGAGGCAGAGAAATCACCCCCATCACTCTTTTCTTTAACCTGGTGGAATTTTACCAATACATTTCTGGAAGCCCCTCCACCCCAAGAGCCTCCCTCCTTCATATCACTCCTTTACATCCACGTTCTGCCACCAAAGGGACAAAGGCAACTACTTGCTAACTGTCTCTAGGTTCTTGCTAGATGATATAAAAGACAGAGCTAGGATATTTAACATGGGACAAGGGGAAGTGAAAAAGCCAATAATGGGCTGGAACTAGCAAGCTAGGAACAGTTTCCAGATACTGCGGGTATGTCTATACTGCAATCCAAGGGTGGGCTCGCTGCTGGTGTAGAGATATACTCCTTGGAGCAATGAAGCAGTAGCAGCACGGGCCCTGGGTAATTACTTGGACGGCTAGCGCCCACTGAAGCCCATGTTGCCAAAGTATCACTGCTCCACTACCAGAGCTGGCTAAATTAACACTGTCACTGGCATGGCTAGGTGAGCTGCAATCTCACCCCCAGATTGCAGTGTTTGGATGCTGAGGTTGAGTAGGCAGGGGAAGATTGTCTACAATGAGGGGTTTGGACTGATGTAAATGTGTGCTCCACCAACATGCCACATTTTATGTTGCCTTGGTGCACCTACACAAGAGATTTGCACTGGTGCAAAAGTCCTCACTGTAGACCAGCCCCAGGCACCAGCACTGGAGAAGCTCAGGAGAGCAGATAAAGGGATCTGCTGGGTGCATTCATGCATTAGCATTAGTGCAGCTTCCCCTTGAGCTCCTTTGCAGACCATCGATTCTAACACCACCTCTGGCTCTTGGCACCTCCCTGCCCAGCCACCTGCAGAACTGAATTGGGCTGTGGCATGCACCCATTTCACCAGAAGTGTTGCTCGGTAGCATTTGAGCAGGGCACCCAATGTCAGAGATGCCATCCGTGGCAGCCACCTCCAGCCTAAGTGCTGGCAAGTGCTGCAAACCCCCACAGGACATGGGTAATGGCGACTGCCTCATTCCTCAGCGGCATCGCTTCAGCAAGTTTGGCCAATGCATGCACAGGCTAGCGTTTGCAGCCGGCATGCCGTGTAGCAGATGTCAGCCATCTCACACACTCACACAGTGATTTGCCATCTGCATGCTGCACTGGCTGAGCTCCCTGGGTTGTGTGTGCGCCACACACAATGCACGGGGGCCACCGCACTCGTGTGTGTCATGCAAGGTGAAGCTGTTAGCCCCTACCCCCCACACTGCTTGATGTCCATGCCACTGCTGCTGCACCTGCTCCGCCACCGTCCATCCGTCAGCCTCACCTTCCGGGTGGCAACAGTCTGAGTGTTCAAGCAGCGGTTTGCACGAGTCTCAGCACATCTTCACAGAACCATGCAACACCAAGAGTGGGAGGTTGGCCCATGGATTTGCTCCTCAGTTCTCTGTTTTCACCCTGCCCGCTCTCAGCTTTCCTTCCTTTTCAGAGCTCTAACTTGACTGCTATTTCCCCCCATCTCCTGTCCTGGGCCCCAAATCACCACAATAGGAGGCTTTTAGTCTTTGCAGGTCCTTCCTCAATCCTGGATTACCTTAACAGGAGACCCCCCAGGGTCCTGCAAGATGTGGGGACAGTGGTTCAATAGGTGGCATTCTTTCTCATGAGCGCTGTGCTGAGGGATCCTACTGTATCCGGGTCATAAACCCGCTCCAGGGCTGGACCCTCACCACTGCCGTCACCAGGGGCGGCTCCAGGCACCAGCACGCCAAGCGCGTGCCTGGGGCGGCAAGCCATGGGGGGCACTCTGCCGGTCGCTGCAAGGGCGGCAGGCAGGTTGCCTTCGGCGGCATGCCTGCGGAGGGTCCGCTCGTCCCGCGGCTTCGGTGGACCTCCCACAGGCTACTGCCAAATTCGCGGGATCGGGGACCTCCCACAGGCAAGCCGCCGAAGGCAGCCTGCCTGCTGTGCTTGGGGAGGCAAAATACCTAGAGCCGCCCCTGGCCGTCACTGGCATGTCTCCTTGAATCAGTCGTGCAGGATTGGCCCCTGTGGCAGGAACGTCCTTCGCTGACACTGAGCAGGAATCCAGCCCCGTCACTGACTCACCCATATGTCCCTTCTCTTAGCTCTGCTGCTCAGTAATACAAACCGAGTGATTAATCAGCAGACCACCTCCCTCCTAGCCGCTTGCTCATTTAATGACAAACATCCTGGAGCTGGTGGGTCCGGAGTTCTCCCTTGGAGACCTCGCAATGAGATGCTCTACCAGATGGGTAGGGAAGTCCCAGCACCAGAAGGTTACTCTGAACCGGAGTGAGGTGGTTGCACATGTGACTTAGAGAGCAGTTGTGGACAAGGGGCAGGCCTTACTGTCTCTCTTCAGCTTCCTCCTCCTGCAGCTGCCTAAGGGCAAGTCTACACTACACAACTAAGTTAGCCTAAGTTACATTGATGTCCAGCCCCCACAGCAATTAAATCACTTTGGCATGTCCACATTGGGCTTCTTGTGTCGGCAGTGCACGTTCTCACCAGGAGCACTGGTACCGATTGTACTGCCAGTGTAGAGCAGTATGAAAGACAGCAACAGTCGATATAAGCAACACAACGTCTACACATACGCTGCGTTGACTTAACAACATTGACCAAAGCGCTACACCTCTCGTGGAGGTGGAGTCATTAAGTCGATGTAGTGGGTGACTTACATCAGTGGGAGCTGTATTTTAGTGTAGATGCTAACAGAATAGTGTATATGTTCCCATTATCATCACGATGGCCTCCTGTGGCTACAGTTACTGCCAGTCGGGAAATTTTCCACAAAATGTTTTTCCATCCGAAAACGCCGATCCGTCAAAACCGATATTGTTGGAGAAATGCACCAAGTGCGGCTAAGTGGTCTCCAGTCCAGGCTGGAATTTCTGGTAAAACCCACAGAGAAGAGTAGCCAAGAGCCTGGGGACTAGAGAGTCACCTCGCATGTAGAAAGCCCCAGGCCTAGACCCAGGGTTTCCCTAACCACCAGACTACAGGTTCAGCCTGGCCTTGTAGAGCTGCTCTGCTTTGTAGATAAATAATTAAATAGTGATTGGGCCAGAGACTCTAGCTCAGTGATTTAGGCACTCAGCTGGGAGATGGAGACCCCAGTTCAGATCTCCGGGTCTCTGACATCCCACCGGAGTGCCCGAGCCACTGTTCTGCCGGGTATTGCGGAGCTGGGCTGTGCTCTCTCTCTCCATGTAAGATTTCAAAAGGGCTCATTTATGTTCCAATGTGGAACAAAAACCAAATGTCAAAGCCGCAACCCAGATTTCTCGTTTTCTGGCCAGTCCCAGCTGCAATCTCTGGTGAGTCCTTAACATCAGGTGGTGCCATCTCCATCCCTTGTTCTGGAAGTCCTCTCCATCCTGGCCCACTGTGGGCTCAGAGGGCTGGCTCTGCCCTGATGCGACCCTTTAAAGCTGCTACCCCTGAGACCAGCCTGCTGCCAACCAGTGCGGCTGGCAGAAGGCGCCTGCCATACATCAGCTGTTGCAGAACGGGCAGCCAGATCCCTTTACTTCCCTGTTGAATATTAACAGAGCAACAGCAGCGAAACACCTGAACCATTGTTCGCCCAGCAAGACTGGGCCTGGCCAGACTGCCTGCCCGCCGCCTGCCTTGCCATGCCCCCTAGAAAGGACACTTTTGAATAAAAGACCTGAGCAAAAAGGACAAAGCACAGCCAGGCTGGAGCCTGTGAGCTGCTGGAACACCCCTGGGGCCCCATCCTGCAGCACTGAAGCCGGCAGGGGGTTCACTATTGAGCGCAGTGGGAGTGGGAGCAGGCCCCGGCGCGCTCGGAGCGAGAGCGCCATCCGGCTCAGATGAAACACACTTTGTTCAGAGCTTCCTGCGTCCTGCCCGCGTTCCCCACGTCGCTTTGTTTCTCCCAGGGAGGGGGGCGTCGAGGTTAAAATGAGGTCAGGCTGCTAATTGCGTCAAAGCGTCAGGCTGGGAGTGGGGAGTCAGCAGCCAAGCTAATACAGCAGCAATTTAGAGCCCAAAACAGCAGCAGAAGTGAGAGAGAAGGCGTCGGGTGAGGCCAAAGAGAAGGGCAGTGAGAATGGGGAGAGCAGAGAGGACAGGATGGAGAGAGGGAGAAAGCAGAGGAGGAGGGTAAGAAAGGAGAGAGAAAAGGAAACCAGGAAGAGCCGTTAGTCACTCCAGTGATGAGCACTATGGAAAACCATAGCTAGATACAGAGGTGTGTATGGGGAGGGATAGGTGGATGGGTGCATATGGGGGGAAAGAGAGAAAGAAAGAAAGAAAATGGATGGAGAGAGGCCCGGGGGAAGCAGAAGAGGAAGGAAGAGCTCAGCCAGGAATCAGAGCTGAGGAGAGTGAGAGGAGAGAGAAAAAAGCAGCGAGCTGCAAGACAGGGGCTGTGACGCTCGGCCCTGACAATCCAGAGGAACTGCATTCCCCACGCCGGGGGGCGCTCAGAAGAGATTGACCAGCCCCCTACCCCCGGTTATGCACCCACCACTGTGGAACTCACACCAACCCTTGTAGCTACCCATTAGACAGCTAGTTAGTTTACCTTGAGCCACCGGTGTTGTATCCTTACCTTTTCTTTCTCCTGCAGCCCCCTCATCTCCAGCCTTTTCTTCTTCTTTTTTTAAACACATTTGTCTGGCAACATTTATTCTTTATATGTCCTTGCTGCTGAGGGCTCATGGGTCCTTTAGCCTCCATCTGTGCATAGATTGCTTGCTGGTATCTTTCCTATTATTTTACCAAGGGTAAAGGATCGATGGACTGGATAGAAACTGCCAGGATCACTGCTCTTTGCCTTTTGAAGCTCAGTAGCACATTTGCTTTCACCCTCTCCACAATTGCACTAGCTGCCCCGATTTTTTAAAAAATAATCATCAAAGAGTTCACTGAGTTAGGTAAATTCCCTTAATGCCCTAGAATGGAAATCAAGCCAGCTGCTCTTAGTAATCCCCAATGTCCCCTTACTTTTCCCGAAGCCCAACTAGTTCCTTATTTTTTAGCGGTAACTCTTTTTCCACATTCTTCATGACTTCCTCGTTGGCCAGTCCTCTTAGGAGAAATCCCATGAACTGCTAAACATCAGGCAGGTTTGGGCCAACTCCTAATTTAATCTGAATTGAATCCACACCCCTCTGCCTACAGCGTGTGTATGTGTGAATAAAATGCTGATGAAAAAATGCCACTGCTGGAGGCAGAAACTCTCTATTTATTCCCTGAACAGGTATACTGAGGGGCAGCAGTGCAAGCTCCCCTCCACCTCCCAAAGCATTGCATCTCCATCTTGCTCCAAAGGGAACCTCCAGGGCCTGCGAGGCTAGTTCCGGCCCCATGGCTCACTCAGTCCTCTCTGTTGAGCCTGCCAAGAAGGAAGCCAGCTGAGTGTTTGTGTGCTGTGGATGCTTGTCTACTCAGAGCCGGACTCAGGCCAGCTAATGAAGTGCTGTCAGCCAGGAACAGCTTTTGCTAACTTGGCTTGTACTGTCTAAGGTGAGTGCTCACCACTCCCTGCACCAGACTGAAGAGTGGTCTGCACTCTTGCCTACGTGTGTGAAGCTATGTCACCCTCTAGTGGCTGTGTCAGGGAGGAACCAGGCCCTAACATTGCTGCAGCTCCAGGTGATTCTCCTACCCCCTCAATGTCCCAGGCAACCAGCAGGAGGCACAACGTGGGGGGAAAGTCCTAAATACACCTCTCAACCAATGCCTGTTGCATGACCTTGCACTCCCCAGACTCTGCAGAACGGGGTTTAAAGCGATTCACGGGACTAATACGCTGCATGTTAACAGTCTTAAGGCCAGAAGGAGCCACTGTGCTCAGCTAGGCTGGCCTACTGCATAGTACAGGCCAGAGATTTCACCCAGCGAGTCTTGCAGCAGAGGGCTTTGCTCTCCCCCTGCGGTGTGAGTGGACCCTGGCCAGTATGGCTGAGGTCAGGTGTCTCTCAGCACTGACCACAGCTCCTGTTCCAGTTGTGGTTCTTGCAGTGTCCTTTCTAGCTGCTGCAGCTCTACGGCTCCTGTGGCTGGGCCTGGACCCCACCCAACCAGCTCTTCTCTTGCCTGTCAGCTCCTTTCTCCAGCAGTTCTGTTCATTTCAGACACCCTTACTTCCCCGTTGCCTGTGACCCTTTTCCGCCCTTTGATCCTTATCAATTTATTTTCCTTCCTTCCACCCTCTCCTGTGTGCAGGCTTTCCCCCTGCCCTCCTACACCCGCCCCCTTGCCCCGCTTCCAAAGGAGAAGGATCCAAAGACTTCCCATGGTTCACTTGCCAGTCCCTCTCACTCTTCCACTCACAGTCTCCCCAGGTCCCTCTCTGTCTTCTCCACCAGTCCCATCTCCCCAGCCTCAGATTGAGGCTTCTTTCACCCAACCACGCGCCTCAGTCCTGACTTCCTTCTCATGTCCAGCCCGTTTAGCTGCAGCTAAATCTCATCTCTTCAACCGGCTGAGGATCCCCTCAGGCTGCCAGCCCATCTGCCATTGTCCCCTCATTTTCTTGCTCCCAAGGTTCTCCTTCCACCCTGGTTGTTCTCATGGAGACAGCAGCCAGGCCAGCCCCGAGAGCACCAGCTGGGACAAAAGTGTTCCCCAGTTGTCCTCAGCAGAGCAAACTCTGAATGGAAAGCTCCCATTTGGGCACTGCCCCCATGATCATGCAACATAAGAACGGCCATACTGGGTCAGACCAAAGGTCTATATAGCCCAGTATCCTGTCTGCCAATGGTGGCCAATGCCAGGTGCCTCAGAGGGAACAAACAGAACAGTGATCTATCCCTGGTAGCCCATTCTCAGCTTCTGGCAAACAGAGGCTAGAGACACCATCTCTGCTCATCCTGGCTAATAGCCATTGATGGACCTATCCTCCATGAATTTATCAAGTTCTTTTTTTTAACCCTGTCATAATCTTGGCCTTCACAACATCTTCTATCAAAGAGTTCCACAGGTTGACTGTGCATTTGTGTGAAGAAATACTTCCTGTTATTTATTTTAAACTGGCTGCCTGTTCATTTCAATGGGTGACCCCCAAGTTCTTGTGTTCCCTTCCTCCCAAATCCTGGATTTCTCAAAGACAGCCAAGCTCTATGGCCAAGGGCTAAAGGGCATCCAGTCCATGGTGCAGGCAGGCCCAGCAGCTGTGTGTGACATTCAGGAGGGTGAGTGTGACAAGACGGCACAGCAGGGCTGGATGTGAACTAGAGGTGAAAGGCTGGGTCACCTATGGCCCATCACATGCTGTAGAGGCAGTGCAGTCCAGGAGGTACCTGACTCAGGTGCTGCCCTGCTGCAGCTCTCTAGGCTGCAAGTGTTCCAGGGCTTTTCCCCTTCCTGGCCTTCTCTTTCTTGTTCTTAACCCAGCCTGATCAGTGGGAGCCTGATGTCTGCGCACACAGGAGCAGGCACGCCTCCGAACACGCGCTCCTGCATAGGAGAGGCATTTGTCTTCCTGGTACGCTCTGGAAATCGCCAGCTGGAGCCAAGCAGCCGGGATGCTATTCGAGCCACGCTGAAGGCCCCGCTGACCATCTCTCGTGCTGCGACAGGGACCGAAAGCGGTGGTGGAGCCAACAAGAACGAGAGAACATGCAGCTGGTGCTACCACCTGTGCCTGTCAAGCGGCAGCCAAGCCAATGGCTTCCCCTGGGTCTCCAATGCCGAGGAGTGCGGGGAGGGGGAGGAGAAGCTCAAAAAGCCAGGCCAGAAAGCATGCGCCGTGTCCCTGGCTCCAGCCCGGAATGCATCAGGGAAGAGAATGATCATTATAATTAATGCCAGTGGGCATGGACTACTCACTCGCTCAACTGTGGGTTGATTCCCCTCCCCTGCCCCCGCAAGCTAGCTGGCTAGCAGCTCCAAAAATCAAACACCTGTATGGTAGCCAGATCTGTACACTGCTGCTGCACCATCTGCAGGGCCCGGCCTGTGCCAGCTGCCTTGCACAGGGGCTGCGGGAGGGAGACCAGGAAAGGGAAAGAGGCCTATAATCCACTCGCAGCATGTCCCTCCCCTCCCCCATGGCTCTCAATCCTCGTCTCCCTTTGAAGCTGCCCCAATGTGGCTTCCAAGGCTGAATGTGCTGGGCGCAGCTCGAGCACACACCAGGGCTTCACTGCTGGGCACATCTCTAGCTGCACGTGTGTTTTAGCAACACGCGCCCCATGAATATTAGCTCTGCTGGGGGCTAAAAGGCGCTCCGCAGAGTGCCCCGGGGCCTCCGCGTCCGACATCAATCACATGCACACAAATCCAGAGTAATGCTCTTGACTGCCTCTGCATTTACACTGGTCTCACTGAGGTCAGGATTTGGCTCCATGACTGACCCAAGGGCAGGCTGTGGCATGACTGACCATACCTCTGCAGCATTTGCCCCCATCCACCCTGGAGCACGGGGACACAGGGAGGGAATCAGGGCTCAGAGAGGTATGTGGGGCATAGTGACTCGCAGCGCTACTCATGGGGTGAAGCAGCGTAGGCCGCACCCCAAGGTTGGCTGTCCTTAGCTCCTACTGCATCCATCCTCCACGTGATCTAGCGAGTGACCCAGGCTGCAAGCCGCACACACTTGTTAATTATCCCCAAAACAGACTCACCCCTTCAGAAGTGCAGAGTAAATTTGTTTTATTGAACATTCAGCTATCTAAACTTACTCACTAAAAAAGAGTTCCTGTTTCTAAGCATCCGTTTTATCCTTGTCTTGACAGAACCAGTCTAAATACAATTATCTGTGGCATGATTGCATTGTTATACAAAAACAAATGGCATGAACTGTATGGATAAACTCTAGGCAGGTCTAGCTGGTCAAATAGTCCCACTAAGGGAGATAGCTTTTAACCAAATGACTCATATGATTAAATACGGTGAGATTGAACAAGTGGTGGCATTCTTCCTGTTGTGTTTCCTGCCATGGCATCAGGGGCTCGGGACCCTTATGTGTTGGGGCACCACTGGAAAAGCCTGCGCACTTATAGGTGGGCTGGGTTGGGAACTGCTCCTGCAGCAAATAGCTGTGAATGTCTGGACCTCGCAAAGTGTAACGGTAAGGAGGAGAGACCTTGGTGCAGCTGTTTGTTAGGAAGGAAGGAAGAAAAAAGATATCGGCGCAATACTGCTCTGGCCAGATTCCACTCCCGGTGGAGTCAAGGACAGCCTGCCCATTGACTTCACTGGGAGCTGGATCAGGTCCCCAGCATCCATCGCCAAAGCTGGAGATTTGTGATAAGGGACCCAAGAAACAGCGTTACAGTCCTGCTCCTCACGCGACTTTAGACCCAAGCAGGGTGGGAAAGGGCCAAAGGCAAACACGAGAAAGCTCATGGGTTGGACACCATTTATTTCGTTTGATTCCTCTTTCAGAAACGCACCAGTCACACATTACAATATGTCCATGAAGATGGGGCTGTCAACACACTCAGTGTTGACGCATCTCTACTCCCATTGTGGCCAATGGTTACCTAGTGGGAGGTGATTTCTAGGTAAACACTGAATACCTCTGAAAACAACACCCACCATTTCCAATCAGATTTGGCCTCAATTTACACAAGGGACTGTAGTGCCGATTCCATCACCTGGTACAAGTCATCAATTCCCCAACAAACTCACCACCACCACCAACCCTATGTCAGTTTCCAAGGAGTCTGTAGTTTGGTTATCCACATGCTACCTGTAATGAAAATTCTAGTGATCAAGCTTAGCACAGTTTAGTTTAGACTCCTAAGTATATTGTAACAAATCCAGATTTAACACAGTATGTATTTTGCAGAACATGTGCTATTCAGCTAACCAGTTAAAAATGTAACATATGCAACCTTAGGGGAAAAAATGATTGATTGCTCCATTTGCACTGGCAAACATTTACAATTCACTCATTTATTTTTTAATCTGCTGATAAAAAATAAAAGCAAAACAAAAAAACTAAAAAAATACACCCCAAACCCTGAACGCCAAGAAAGGCAAACTTAGGAAAATGCCATGACACAAGAAGTGACATATTCAAAAGGGACATTTTTTTACGTTTTTTTTTTCACAACTGCGTGCAACAGAAATGGACAGAAAAAAACGAGATGTAAATCATGACACAAAACATGCATTCATTTTATTCACAAAACAGCCTGGATCGCTAAAACATTACAAACAGCATTTCAATTTACTGATGTAGAGAGAGCTGGAGAAATGGGGATTTGAACATAAGAGAAATATTAGCTTTCAGAACTGCTTCAGCACAGGTCCTGCAATTTTTTTTAATTTTTCTTTTAACTTCAGTAAGTTTATAAAAATGATTTCTACAAGTAAACCATTGCAATTAGGATCTTGTTTCCCCTGTATGCAGTATTTCTTGTTCGATATTAATAAACTAACAATGATTTTTTTCCAAGACTGCTCATTTTGCAGCAATTTTTCTTTCATCTTTAATACCAAGCTTCTTGCTGGTTAAACTTACACATGTGAATGGTTAGGAAAAGGGATACTACATCGTTTTAAACATATTCGCATTTATAAACATGAAGTTGAGGCATTCTAGAAACTATCCACTCTATTTTATGATGGGAAATAATCAAATAAAAAGTATAAATGAGGGTGTAATTAAACAACTGTGCTAAATTACAGTAGTGCTTATTAGTAACTAGATTTTAAAAGGTTACTGTAAATTTACATTCTCTACACAAGAACTGCATCTTCCACACATAAACAACATCAACACCAAAACACAAAAAGAAACTGATTGTCCATACTCTGTCTATTAAGTCTTGGTACTTTACAGATCCATTTTTTCATTATTATTTGAAAAGCAGTTAAATGTTTTACTAGGACTTGAAGATGTTAAAACAAACGCAAAAAAAATATATATATAAAAACAGGAATGAAATCTGCGAGAAAATATTTTTGGTTCTAAAGAGACACAGGTGCATCCATTCATTTCAGCCAAAAAATTCCTTGCCTGAGACAACACAAGCAAGCAGTGACATTGCACTTGGATGACAGAGCTTTGGAATTCTCATTCCTACTGAAACCATCTGAATGCAGCTCCTGTAGGAAGCATCACCTTCTGGAAAGAAAGAGAAAAGAAAACAGGGACACGTTAAGAGTCAGGTGCATGTGGGAAACACAACTGCTACTAAATACATCTGCTCTGCACACAGCCCTTGGGCCGGTAACAGAAATCTTTCCTCGTGAAATCAGTCCCATTACTCCTCAAGGATGAAATCCCAGCCCAAGGTCCCGCTTAAGCCCAAATGAGGATGGGTTTGTAAAATCTGGCCCTGCGTACAGGTTGTTAGGCAGGGGAGGGGGTCCCCAAGAAGCACCATGTTTATACTAAGGACCTTGTCAAAGAGGTATTAGCCCGCAGTAACGCTAATACAATCAACTGGGTAAGTTGATTACAGGCAGCTAAGTAAAAGCAACATATGACAACATGCAGATTTTGTCTGGAGTGCACTGCCCTCCCTGCTGGGGCACGTTTGGCACTCACATTTCAGTGTCTTTGGGGTTCTGTTACTATACAGCTGGACTTGTCCTGCGGGGGAGACTTACGCCTTTTAGCAGTTGCAGCCTTTGGTGGGGGGAAAAAAGAGAAAGAAAAGTCCACACAAAAGAGGAAAATCTGTATTGGATGGGAGATAACATATCTGCTTTGTAATGCAAGGAGGGAGGGAATAGCTTAATGTAGGGGATCAACCCACTCCCCCCTTTGGAACACAATGCACAATTCCTCCTGTTTCAGGCTAGCCACTTCTCCCTCAACCATCCCATTGTCTGCCTGCTGATTAGGGCACAAAGGGAGCCAACAACTGCTCAGGAGCCCAGAGTGCTACACTGTACCAGGGTGCAGGGAGCTCTGCCTTCGCTCAGTAAGTCCCTCCCACTGTCCTGGAAGGCTGGAGGCTGCCTGACGTACCCTGCAGCCCCCAGGCACGATCTGGAATGGAGCTCACCACCCCTGACAACCAGTGGGCCAAATCCTGAGCCAAAATTTTGAAACCCAGCTGCCCCAGGTCAAGCTCCTAAATCCAAATGACAAGATTCCCAAAGGCGCTGAGCACCCATCAAATCCTATTGAAATCAATGGGGGCTGCAGGTGCTCAGCTCCTCTGAAAAACAGGTTGTTCCTAGATAGTCCTGAATATGGCTCTAAGAAGCCTAACTTTAGGCCTCCCAGCTTTGAAAATTTGGTCCCCAAGGAACAGGATCCAGCCTCGCTCAGGCAAACTCCCATTCACTTCAGGGAGACATCTGCTTGAGTGTGCAAGAAGTGAGGGCTTCAGGATTGGGCCCACTGAGAAAGGCTCAGCACACCTCAGAATCTGGGCTTGTGTTTGCACATTAGTAACTGGTGAGCATGCTGGCCCAGAGGCCCTCTGTTCTTTACAAGAGCATCTTGTGCAAAGTTCTCCTTAGCCTCCACTAGCCTGGGAAACGCAGCAGGCACTGCCAGTCCTGCTCAGAGCCACGTTCAGCCCGTTTCTGGAGCACGGGTCCTGCCTGCGCTCTCAGCGAAGCTGTGGTCAGCTGCTGCCGTCCTCCACTACAGGGAAATCCCCTAGTGCAGACTCAGCCTGTAGGCGCTTTAATAAAAAAATTATGCATTTCAAAGGCAGGAAAAGAAAGAGTTGGCCTAAGTCTGCTCCGTCACATCTGCACACAGATTCATAACAATCAGCTGGGCTAGTAACTGAAGCTAATACCTTGGGATCATGTTTTCCAAACCCCGTATTTCTGCTGCATCTTTTAAACAGTTCCTTACAAAGTGAGATTCCGGTGACATCTACTAATTAGCGTTCTCGTTTCAAATGAACAGCATTTCACTGGCAGTCACTCTCAACATCTCTGCCCAGCTACCACACCCGCATCTTCAGTGACAGAAAGGGAGGTTTGTTTTCAACCAGAGGCAGAACGGTTATTATTTGGCTTTCAGTGCAGGTCGCACCTCAACCCTCGTTTCCCGCTGGGCGATGCCACAAGGTTAGGGTTGTGATATGGACAAAAGGACCGCTCGGCATCAAGCTGAGACCCAACAAACTCACTGTGCCTGAGAACTGCCTGACCTGTCGCTGCAACATCGGTTTTTAATATGAAGAAAGGAAGCGTGCCTGCCTGGGAAAAGGATATCTCCTCCACCCACAAGGGCTCATCTTAGAAGGGTTTCACTCAACAGACCGGGGGGAGGGAAGGAGCTACAGAGACTGCTTGCTCCGAAAGGGCATCTGGAAAAACAGCTCTGTGATTGTTCCAGCCGTCCACTTACTGTTCCAGACACAATGGAACAAGCTCCTACTTCCCCTGTGTCTGATGTAGATTACAATGTCCGGCTTCCACTCAGTCGGATACAGAAAAGGCAGGCCAGCCTTCCCAGTGCAGCTGGCATGGCAAGGTAACTTTCCTTTACAAAGCTACCCTAGCCTCATGCTGATTGCTGAGCCTGCCCCAAACCTCCCCTTCATTTCAGGCCATTCAAAAACAGGCTAGACTGGAGCACTTTGGGAAATCAGCAAATTAGAAAACGAGGGACAGAGACTAAGATGGCAGAAATGAGCAATGCAAACGGGCCTTTCTGGGCACCAGTCAAACAACACGCGCATTGAATCATGGCTCATGCCTCCACATTTAAATGATAATACCTAGTGTTTGCTGTTCAATGGTAACACGCTTTACCAAAAAGCTCACAAGCATTATCACCCATGTTACAGATGGAGAGATGGTGGCACAGAGAAAGCTGGGACTTGCCCAAGATAAGGAACAGAGTAAAGACTAGAACTATGTCTTCTGCCAGTCGGAGACCTTACTCTCTGAACCACACGACCTTTATTAAACTCCATCACTTAAAAGGACAAACTAGCAAGAGCTCAGCTTTACACCGCAGTCTCTTGCATTTATGTAGCGTCTGGGAAATGCAGCTCGTCTATAGTACCGTTCCAGTACTTAGTACGGGGTTTGATGGGAAAGAGGAGGAATGTCTTCACACAGTACAGTCAACCTGTGGAACTCCTTGCCAGGGGATGTTATGAAGACCAAAACTATAACTGGGATTAAAAAATAATTAGAAAAATCCAGGAGATAGTTCCATCAATGGCTACTAGCCAAGATGGTGGGGGAGGCAACCCCATGCTCTGAGCATCCCTAGCCTCTGACTGCCAGAAGGAGGGAGTGGAAGACAGGGGATGGATCACTTGATGATTGCCTGTTCCGTTCATTCCCTCTGGGGAACCTGGCACTGGCTGCTGTTGGAAGACAGGATACTGGGCTAGAGGGACCACTAGGCTGACACAGTATGGCTGTTCTTATGTTCTTATTAATTTCAAACTGCAAAAGGCTTGTGAGCTGGCAGAAATTAATTATCTGACCTAGGACACTGGGGCCAATACCCTGGTTCTTGCAGAATGCACCATGGGATCTTTAAGCAGCCATAAATGGTCAAGTCCTCTGGTTTACATCACCTCTGAATGCCAGCACTAGCAACACTGAGGGAAGAGCGCTGCACATGGGGTACCCTGAACTTCACCTGCTGATCCTTGGGTTTTGCTTCCAAGTTCAGACCTGGTTTGACCCTTCTGAGATCCTACCACATCACAGCGCATGGGGAGAACTAGCACACATCAGAGGAGACCAGTTTTGAGTTGCACCTTTTAAAGAAGAGACCGTCAGGGAGACAGCATTAGCTAAAGGAACTGAACTATGAAAGCTTTTAAAAGCTCACATTGTCCTGAGGACCCACTGGTGAATGACACACAGCAAGACAGAGGAGTGTTCACCAGGATTACAAGTCTTCCAGCCTGGATACTGAGGGAGATCTCCTACTCAAGAGGCTTATGCTAGGCTCTGCCTGCTATAAAGACAGCAAGACAGGAAACTTACCAATGCCAGATGAAACTTGCTAGCACGTAGAACTCCCCAGGGGCAGCGCAGGGATTCTGAGCTGGTGGAGATGGAATGCAGGAGCCAAATGTACCAGTTAAATCCCTCTCCTTCAGTTCCTGCATAGCCAAGCTGGCTGAGGCTACTGATGGGGAACAGCGGGTTCCCACAGGACAACTATGAAGTGCTGCAGCAGCACCCAAGTGGACAAGGACAGGGTGGGCTAGTGAGGAACAACCATCTTCACCCCAAACTGGTTCACTGGCACAAACACATTCAGCCTCTGGCAAGGCTTGACAAAGTGTGTGGGGGGGGAGAATGACCTGCCCTACAGATAGCCCCCCTCCCTCCACTCCTGCACCCTCTTTTTCTGCCCAGGAGGAAGCTGTGGTATTTTTCTAGAGAACGGTTTATTAGAAACCCACCGGGGCCTGACGTACCACAAAATACCCTATGGCCATCCTGACATGGCGTGAGTGCTGCTTCCATCCCTGCAGGCAAGGAAGACGCAGGATAGGTGTTAGGAAACACCGGTTCCTGATCAGATCTAAGTGGGTTGTCCCCAGAGGCAGCAGCTGGGTTTTCCCCCCTTCCTCTGAAGCATCAGATAGGAACTATTGCCAGGGGCTGCATATTGGATTAGATGGACCAATAGACTTATCCAGCAGGGCAATTCCTATGTTGCCATAAACCCTCAATCAGGTAGCTGCCTGTCCATGCACGCTTCCCTGACTCCACTAATCTCCTGCTAGAGGAGATGGATGCTAAGGCCATGGCTACACTGGCACTTTACAGCGCTGCAACTTTCGCGCTCAGGGGTGTGAAAAAACACCCCCCGAGCGCTGCAAGATACAGCGCTGTAAAGCCTCAGTGTAAACAGTGCCGCAGCGCTAGGACCGCAGCTCCCAGCGCTGCAAGCTACACCCGTAGAGGATGTGGAGTACGTGCTTCAATGCGCTGCCGCGGCAGCGCTTTGAAGTGCAAGTGTAGCCATACCCTAAGAAAAGCACTTCAACAGTACAGCACAAAAAGGCAAACTGATGGAGGAGGCTCAGGGAAGAGGCTGGTGCAGTCTCTTGAGAACCAGTGTCCTTTGCCCAGGACTTGGTGGGAGACCACTTATGGCAGCAGCAAGTCAGCACGACGGGGAATGCCAAAGCATACGCTGATGATGAGCCGTCCCGGCATGGAAGCTGCAGGCACTCAGGGCTGCATGTTCATAGGGGCCCCAGCACAGTGTCCATTTTTGTGCCACTAACTTCTGGTGTGTGCAAAACTCACACACTTTTCAGCCCAAACACTTGTGCGGTCAAGTGTTTGTATGGGCAAAGTCACTTTGGGTTGTTTTATCTCCTCTGTAGATGTGGAGCTCGGGGTTTGGCTCCCCCCTTGCCAGCCTCAGGAGGAAATCTGGACTCTGCCAGAGGCCAGCTCAGCAGCACCTTCTTCCCTGTCATACAAGGATAGACAAACCAGAACTGAAGGATCTGCCCAGGCACAGGCGCGCAGGGGCCCTTCAGGGACTGGATTTATGTCCTAGAGCCTGGACAACTGCCAACTTGAGGCTCAGGTGCCACCAGGGATTTTCAAAGTTGCCTCGAGAGGAAGGACTAAGCATTTTCCTCTAGCCACAACTCACCCCGCTTTGGGGATGGGGATTCTCGTCTTCTCAAGCTCCATCCAAATGCAAACACTCAAAAGGCTGCACAATACAGGACAGAAATATGACCTGCCAGAGCGCAAGGCAATGGTACTGCTGAGGCAGAGTAGAGGCCTGCTGGCGGCTGAACCCAGGAAGTACGGAAGCTCTGAGGGGCCTATCAGAACCACAGATGTTCTGTGAGTTTGCACTCTGGCCGTAAGATGACTCATGATGGTGTGTGTCCGCTCACACAGTGGTGAGAGCCTAGCCATGTGAGTGTGCTGCGTTCTGACCATGCTCACAAGAAGGGCAGTAGCATAACTGCCAGGCACTACCTGGGACCTAGAGTGGTTCCTCTGCTGTGCCCACAAACAGTTAGCGAGTCCCACTTCCCAAGGGGATCCCACGTGAAACCCTCCACAATGCCCTGCTCTGGCCCTAGCAGCTGAGGACCTATGAAATAGCTGCCCAGATTGTCCCACAATCCACTGGTGCAACCTTGGCTGGATAACATGGTAGGCTGTGCTCAGGCCAACCCAGTTAACATGTGCCTGATGCTGCTGTGTAGATGTGCTGTGCCCATCTGCATGTTGGATTGGTGGGATCTATCTATGGCATAGACAGTGATGATGACTACAGTGTTTTCAGAAGCAGGCCCACCCACATGGGGGCTGCGTAAAACAGAGAGAGGTCTCGGTCAATGGGAAGGGAAGGTGTGCAGCACCATGCAGGGTTGGGCCCACAGCAAGCTGCTTTGGCTTGCTCACAAGACGATAAGCCAGTCCTGCCTATGCAAAGCACACATCTGATTTCCTGGGCAAATTTATCTGGGGGCTGAGCAAGCACCACAGCACAATCATTGTTCCTCAACAATTTCTGCAATTTGCAATCAAATCACTGGAGGAGGCAAAAGGGCAATCGGGAAAAGATGCTTTCGTGCTAGCGACATATCTGGTCAGCAGTGCCATGAGCGAGCGCTGCCTTGGGAGCAGGGCTAGCCCTGGGCCCCAGCCGGGAGTTCAAGAAGAAACATCGTTTGCAAAAGACCTTTCGTTCATTCCCTTTGAAGCACCTGGCAGTGGCCACTGTCAGAAGACATGACACTGGGCTAGATGGTCCATTGGTCTGACCCAGTGTGGCCGTTCTTATATTATGTTCTTACATTCAGATGGCATCAGAGGAGTCCAGCACCTGCTGTCTATGGCCCTGCCCATGCTATGGCTTGAACAACAAGAGCAGCAACCCTCTTTGGAAGCGTTAGCCAAGACCGGTCCGATGTGGCTGTTGATAGCAGAGCATCACTGAACAGTCAGGGAGGGGTTATTTTAGGCGACGGACAGCTGAGCTGGGCGCTCACTGTGCTCCTCACACCCACTGTGATCGACAGCTCACTCTACCACCGCACATGAGGTGGCCACAAAACCATGGTACAACCACGTTAAGCCAAGAGAGGTGCCCTTGCCTGGGAAGAGCCCAAAGTACTGGCCATGCGCAGAGGCTGGTGCTTCCTCGTTCCTCATTCACTATGTGTGGGAGGCTAGGGTGCAGCTGCAATGAGCTTTCCTGTCCTTTCATTCTTCATCTGACATGGCCTAGTGGCTCCCTGTCCCTCAGACAGTCTGACGTGCAGAGGGAGGGTAAGGACGATGCTGAGATGGGGTTTATTTTATGCCACCATAAAGACTGAATGTGATTTTTTTATCCACAGCTGTGCTCCTTTCGTGTGCTATTGGGAGGGAGTTCTTCTGGAAAAGCTTCTGTCTCCTCTCCTCACCTCAACCACCAGGGCCTTACCCCACTGCAATCTTCCTTGACCAGGACAGGCTAGCAGGGACTAAAGCCCATTAATGCCTTCTCTGCCTCAGCCGCAGGGGTTGTGCTAAATGGCTTGAAGTTATTCCACTCACTAGGAGTTGAGCAACCCCATCGTTCCCAGTCCCTATTAGCCAAGAGGGCAAGAGACAAGGCCATAGGATCAAACCCAGGCCTCGTGCTCAGCAGCCCAGAATCACTGCACGGCTGGGTTTACAAAAAGCAGCAGACAGCCAATCCTGGCGTTAGGATCTGGGGGCTCTCCAGGATGTTAGTCTCTGTCTTTCTTCCCTCCTTTCCCAAACGCTTTCCTCTACCTACTCTCTCTTCCTATGGCTAGGGATGGCTACTGCCCTCCATCCCACCACTTGGTGGCCAGGCAAAAGGGGCATGGCAGGTCTTTCCCTGGGTTTGGACATGCTGCTCTCTGTTCGGCAGAGCTAGCACAGCCCCCACCAGCACGTTCAGACAGTTGGTGACCCCTTTGAATTAAGGTCCCCTCATAAAACTGGGGACCAATGTGGTTCTGAAGCCCTGGGCCATGAGTTCACCAGGATCCCAAAAGCCAGCTCTACAGATAGCTCAGGAGGTGCATGGACCCCCCCCCCCCGCCTCCTTCCCAAGGGACTAACTTTCACTGACACCCCACACAGGCCTTTTGCTGCTGGGGACACAAGTGCAATCAAGAGGAGTCACAGGGGCCACAGATGGCATGGAGTCAGGGAGGTCATGTCTCTTAGTGAGGATATGCCTTTAAACATAGCTTTCTTCCCATGCCCTGCGTTGCCTTGTTCCTAAGGGCTCTGTACTGAGGGGCTGCTTGCCTGAAATGAAGTGAAGCTTGGCAGTGCACAGCCACGCAGACCCATGGTACATGGACACACTCCCACTGCACAGCAGGCCCAGGTTTCTACACAGGCAGGAGAGGTGCCTAAAGTGCGAAGATCCCAGGGGCCTCCCTCACTTCCAGCAGCCTGCTCTGCAGAACATAACATTTGGAGCAGCTCAGCTGACAATACTGAACCGGGGTTCAGGTGTGCCGATCTGAAAGGCCGATTCAGGGCTTGCTTTGGAGGAATACGGATGCTAGAAAGATCAAAAAAATCAGGTCAAAGATGAGTCTGGAAAGGTTATAAGAGACCCAATCCAGAGAGGTGTCAAGCACCCCTGACTCCCCACGGTAGTTGTGTGTGCTAAGTACTTACTCAACCCTGCTCAGGATGGGGCTCTGTATAGAGAAGGAAGATGATGAATGAGTCACGTAAGTGCTTAGACTCATCTATTGAGCAAGCCAGTGCCTGGGCAGAGCCCAACTCACTTCAGGTCCCAGTGAATCAGACCTGTGTGCACCAGGCATTGAACTAGAGGTTTTTTACGACTCATTGTTATTCAGAGCTGTGTGAACACCACTGCAAACGAACATATCCTAGGCAATGAGCTGATCTCTAACCCTTCACTCCCTCTTTCTATTTGCCCATTGGCATGTGCGAATGGTCATCTAGGTCCCATGGTCTTGTTTCTGTTCCCTGATTGGATAACAGAACCTTTTGTATAACAGGAGAGGTGACTGAAAGAGATTTCAAGATGGCCACATATTTGCACTTGTATTCACAAGAGACCTGAAACTTCCACACACATTCTTGTACAAGGTAGAGGTGCCCAAAGGTCACCAAAAATTAATACAGAATGTTATGGATGCCGTTGAACTGGATTCACAGAGTTTGTTCAAATGAGTATATGTGAATATTGTTCTCCAGCGTTTGCCCAGCCAGCTCAGAAAGGGAGGAAGTGTGGCTTTTGAGAGATTTTTGAAGAATAACATCAGGACACACAAGAATAACATTGGGACAACACATCCTTGTCTAGCCATCACCAGCAATGGAGAAACAGCTGTTGGGGCACAGAGACCATCAGCAATGCCTCTGCTCTTAAAACAGGAGTCATGACTACCTCCAGAGGGTGCTACCAAACCAAGAAACTGAGCAGGACACAGTGATGTTGCCTGAATTTGTTGCAGTGCTTTGGCCAATGGTGACAGGTGAAGTTGGTGAAGGTGTAATCACCAAATAAATTGTGCCGAAACACAGGTGACTTCCTAAATTTGTCTGACTTTATGGAGATGACAAAGTCTAAGAGGAGGATATTTTCATCAGGAAAGAGACAAATAATGAAAGTTTCAGAAGAGGCTGAGTTCTGTAGTGCTCCACCAGGCTCCACCGAGTGGAAGAATGCACTGGATCGCCTTAAAGAGCATGAGAACTGCATCTCTCACTGGCAGGCAGCTCACAGTCTGCCACCCTGTCTTCACCTATCTACGCACATGGACTGCAAACTAGGTGAGCAGCATGAATGAGAATGCAGTTTCTGGGGCGACATCATGGAAAGAGTGGCCATATATGTACCTACAGCATGTGAGGTTTTGCCCTATTTTGGTGACTGTAAGTTCCTTAATTCTCCAAAGGATGGACTCTCACCTGAAACTTTAGAGCCAATAACAGCTATCAATCCATTTCAGCCTACGCATCTAATCACATCTGGAAATCCTGTTGAGTCACTTGTCCTACATCTAAGTGTTATTCCAAATTCACTCGGAAAAGAAAGTGACTCGTCCACTCGGAGGCCCCAAATCATAAATTAAAAGCCCGATTCCAGTGACTCTGATTTCCCAGTCAGCCGTAGAACAGGAAACAAATCAAACGGGTGAGCGTTTGAAGGGCTCCCCATGCAATTTAACTTCCATATAACTCATATTGCAGGAAGAAAACCCTCTTCAACCTAATGCAGGCTGTGGAATCAATTGACCTGCTTTAGGACTCTTCAGAAGAGATGAACTTTTTTTCCCCCTCTCCCTTTTTCCAGATCACTGACTCAGCAAATTAGAACAAGAATATAATTTAGCAATACAGCGGTTTTTGAAAGACACCGGTCCCCTCCCACCCCCACCGTCCAAATAGATTTTTTTCCCCTTCACTATTCATTCAGATCTGATGCTAATTGAAAACTTAGAACGTGGCTAAGAAAACAGTAAGTTTTCTCCTTCAGAAGACGTCAGAGGTTGCATAATATCCTTGCAACCTGGTACAACACCTTGCTGCCTCAGCTGAAGCCGAGGTGTCTTTAACCTTTGTTGGCTTCACAGGAGCAATCTTCAGCAGCAGGAGGAAGGCACACAGCCCTGAGCGGCGCTCAAGCTACCAAAAATCAACCGTGAATTAAATGGAATATACAGAGCACAGAACACTCACTCATGCTTTACCCATTTCTGCTCAAGAACCAGAGGGGAGATTCAGTTCTCTCGTATCCGCTCAGCTCTTCCAGGTCAAGGTTGTATCTTTGACATGCAAGGGATTGCTTCTGTTGCTACCTACATCACTTTTGTGCTATGGCTTTATAAAGCGCTACACACATCCCTACCGAAACAAAACTAACACAAGAGAATCAGAAAACATCTCTGGTCAACAGAACATTTCCAAAGAACAGGTCTTCTGGGATTTCAAATTCAAGCGAGAAACTGGACCCTGGGTGAACTGTGCTTCCACAGTTGAACATCAGAAGTCCTGGTCACCCATGGTTAGGAGATTTTATTTTAAAAAGCCAAAATACAGAGATATGGTAAGAGTACCTGATGATACAAAATGCCCATGCCAGGGATTCCCCCAAGCCCTAATTTTACTGACCTTTCCTCATTTAAGGGATGGAAAAAGTAGTGAATAGATGCATATATGTTGACGTTAATAATAAAGCACGGTAGTTCATTGTCATCTCATGTCTGAAACATTTCCAGAGGCACTGTATGCTCCTAACTCACACCCAACTTTTCACATAAATTCAGTTGAAGTTTACTAGGAACAACTGAGTTCTGACCTTGCTCCACAAGGCTCTGGTTGAATTTCAGGCACGTCTGATAACTCAATCCACGCTGCCTTGTATATGGGCTCCAGATTAATAACCCATCTGCCCTGCACTAGCACTCAGTCAGGAATCAGCTTCACAAGCCAGAAGGATATGTTGGGGCAGCTCTTTTTTAACACCAAATCCTGCAGTCCTTACTCAGACTAAACTCCCAGTGATCTTAAAGAGCGTTTGCCCAAGTAAAGATTAAGGACCCAATCCTGAAAGGAGCAGCACACCCTGGATTCTCACTGGATTCTGCTGGCTTGCAGCAGCTCCCAGGAGACACCCTGCACGCTCCAGTACTGGACACTGAGGAAGCCTATCAGACCTGGCCCACAGTCCAGACATAAAAAAAGAAAAGATCAGGGGCCAGATTCCATTCCCAGTTACACCAGTGTATATCTGGAGTAACTCCTCTTTCTTCAATGGATTCAGATTGGTGCCACCAAGCTCAGAATCTAGCCCTAAGTAAGCTTAGGTTGTCTCAGCACTGGACATGTTTCCCAAACAAAGTGGCCATTCCACATCTGATTACACCAACTTTCAAGAACTCATCCCCTAACAATTTGCACACAGCGCAATCATTTTCACAGGAATTAACCACAGCCTGTTTCTTCCCTTTCAGAACAAGGGGCAAACTAATTACTACAGTGGAACACTAGTTTGGAAAAACAGGTTTAACGCATTGATAATGGCAGGTAACTGCCTTGAGACCTGCCCTGAAAAGCCAGGAATTTAGGGCCTGATCCAAAACCCACTGCTGTCCACAGAAGGATTACCACTGACTTCAAAAGGCTTTAGATCAGGCCCTTATTCCATGATTCACTTATTGGCTCAGGAATTGTACTAAGTAATGGCTAGCTAGCTGGCAGGTACAATAGTGAGACACTCCCCCTGTTATAAAACTCAAAAGCCCCTACAGGAGTCAACAGAAAGGATACAAATCTACAGAGGGTTGTAATCATCATGGCAAGACCTATTTCAGGTGATATTACTGCTAATTACTAATCAGAATTCAGTCGATCAGCATGAGGGGATTGCTGACAATTTGTGTGTGATGCTAAAGGTAGGAATTGTTAAGAAGAAGAAAAAAGCCCCGGGATTTTATCATCTCTCTCAACATCCAAAGGACAGCAGACCAAGAGAAAGGTTAGGATGTCGGACTACAGCCAGTTACCTCCAGCGCTGCAGACGGCTTCTTTTTGAGTTCCTCACATTTTCGGAATTTGCAAATCTGGTGGCCAGTTTTGCGATTCCTACAACTGCTGCACTGCTCGCAGTTTATCCGTCTTCGGCACGGAGGGCACATGCCACATCTTTTCCGTTTCTTTTTCCCAGAATTGATGGCAGATGCCAATTCATTCTGCATTGGGTACTCTGCCAAGCCAGCCATATGGAGCGCGCTCTCTGCCAGAAACACGCCAGCAGGGGTCATAATGAAAAGGCCTGGGTTTATGGGAAAAGCCCCCAGGTAAGGAAAATCAGATGGGCTGTTCATTGTCTCTGCAGCTGAGACCGCTTCCATATCAGAGATACCAGTCCCGTGGTCATTTGGTAAAGGAATGTGCTCCTGTACCACTCTTTTGAGCATATCTGTAGACTGAGCAAACTGTTGTAGGCTGATCTGTCCTTCTGATGAGATTTCTGACGCCCTGTCTGATTTGCTCAGCATACTAGAGATGTTTTTGTGCTTTGAGGTAGAGTGACTTTTATCCACAGTTGCTTCATTGCCATTAGCTAAGGAGGTTCCTTTCTCTGAATGTTCGCTTACCAAGCTGCTGCTGCTGAAGGTGGAGTAGTGGGAAAGCGGACGCGATTTCTTAAGACTTTTGTTCAAAGGTTCACTTATGATCCCACTTTTGTTCCTCCTCTCGGAGTTGACAGGGGGTTGCGAGTCCTCTTGGTTATTTCTGTCCAACATGTTGGGCTTGTTATCAGCGTCTTGAGGGGTGCCCGAATTAGACATGGTGTTAAAAAAAACCAGAACCAAACCAAAAAACCAAACCCCACTCGCCGCAGCAACTAAACAACCAACCACCAAAAACTGAAATAATTATAATCAACGGGGGAATCCTTCTAACGCTGCTGCAGGAGTCTTCAGGGCAATGTCAGTGCAGGGACATCGTCTGCGGGGCTGGTACAAAACATACGGCTCTGGAAGTAGAAAACAATAGACAGTTAGCAGTGACACAAGCGACCATGCTTTCCAAAGCCACTCTCCAGCTCCCTGCAATGAAAGCCTGAGCTCCACTAACAATGAACCGATAGGGCACAGACCTAGACTGGGATCAGTTATTCTACGCTGTTACATTTAAAGGGTCACCAACATGGATTTCAAAGGAACGGTCTGGCCTGGCTGACTAGCAGCACCCTGCACTGCTAATGCTCCAAGGATTTGATTCCCCTTTCCCACTGGGGGAAATGAGGAGGAACCCCACCAAAGCCAGCGGCCCAGATCCTCTGCTCCAGCTGAGCTGTGTTTGGCACGGGTCTGTAAAGTGAGGAAAGGTGGCATTGTCACCTTTGTGCTGCTCTGATTCTGAAGCTGCTAACCTGGTCCCTAGAGCACCACTGAATCTATTTCCTTCCCACATCCCCAGCAGCCATTCTTGCAGCTGAGGATCAGTCAGACACAGTGGCATCTTGTCCATGCCCTCTTTTCCTAGCCACATACCCAGGCAGACATATTTCTCTTAAAGCTGGGCTTGAGGTTGCCAGATCAGAGCCAGGGATTGGCCCAATGGCATTGCACTAGGGTACAGCTGGTGTGAGAAGAGAACCAGGCCCCGACAATCTAATCTGTTTTCCCCATTTATGCGGATTCATTTTCCCTTGTCTCACCCAGCTCTGGCAGCGACTAAATGGGTCAGTCTGTGTTTCTGGCCTGACTCCCTCTCATGTCCTCAATCACTGCCCAAGCGCTGCTGCTGCTCGAGTAGGTCCTGGAGCTGCAGGGGGATTGCTGCTGCTGCTGCTTTTTTTTAAGAATGAACGCTTGCCTTGGGAGTCAGAGAGGAAAGTGACGAGACCATCCCGTGATGAGAACGTCCTTCTCCATGCTCTATAGCAGACCCCAGAGATCTGGCCGACACTGAGCTGGTGTCGTGAAGTGAGCTCTAGGGAAGTGGTCTTCAAACTGTGGGGTCACCAGGGCTGGTGTTAGACTTGCTGGGGCCCAGAGTTAAAGCTGAAGCCTGAGGGCTTCAGCCCTGGGTGTTGGGACCCAGATTACAGGCCCCCTGCCCAGCGCAGCAGGGCTTTGGCCCCCCCACCCAGGGGGGTGGGGCTCGGGCAGGCTCAGACTTCAGTCCCCCATCCTGAAGTTGTGTAGTAATTTTTGTTGTCAGAAGTGGGTCACAATGCAATGCAGTTTGAAAACGCTGCTATAGTGAATGAGTCTGCAGACAGCAAAGCCGATCGGAGAAGCTTCTTATGGCCACATGGGCCTGATTCTGATCTCACCTACACCAGTGTAGCCCCACAGCCTCCAGCTGCATTCCTCCTTGTTGTATACGGAGGTCCTGGTACTGCTACCCTCAGCATTGAGTGCCCGGGTACGTTTCCTGAAGGATGGCCTCCCCTGGGTAGTGCCTGTGTCTGGGTCGCTGCAATACCGCAGCAGGCACAAGTCAGAGCACTCACCCGCCCGGCACCCATCTGGAGGAGAGTGGGAGGAGGAGCCACTCAGACCTGTGCCCACAACCCATTCTACGGGGGGTAAATGTGCTGGAGCGAATTCTGCAGGCACAACGTGCTCCCGCAAACAGGGAGGTCAGGGTCCAGCGTGGCTGCAGGGAGACTCATTAGTGCAAAGTTTGCCCCTCACACTCAACAGGCACAAAGCCAGAGTAATCAGACTTTAGATGAGAAAAGCTTAGGGGCATCAACTCCACATACCACCCACCAAGCCGGCTGCAGGGCCCCCGGGATGTCACTTCCTGAGCTGCAGGATGACCACGGCCCTCCTCAGGGGCCTCAGCCACTGGACAGGCCCAGCAGCTCCCACTGACAGCACTTTATCCACACTGGCCTATCAGAACCGACCTGTGGTGCCCAAGGGCCATGATGACCTCCTGCCCAGCTGTTCGGAAACAGGGGCGTAGCAGGATGGGACACTTGGATGGGCCCTGATTTGGGGTGGGTGGGCAATGACAGGGGGCAGGGGAAAGGGAGCAGGAGGGATCAAGGCTGCTTCCTGCCCACCCTCACTAGCTGGCCTTGCATGAGGCAATGAACACGCTGGCCAGAGGCCGCCTGGGGCCCAGGCACGCACCCGACAAGTGGGTTCGGGGCACAGAGGCTTGCCCTACTCAGCCCCACCCGCTCGGTGCTCCAGTGGCCAATCCCCTGCGCCCTGCTCCTGCTCCCTGGATGGAGCGCTGGGCAGGCAGAAAGCTTACAGGGAGTGGAAGGAAGGCAGGATCAGTAAAGAAAGCTACCTTGCTGAGGTCAGAACATGTAGGGATAAAGTGAGGAAGGCTAAAAGCCACATTGAACTGGAACTTGCAAAGGGAATCAAAACCAATAGTAAAAGGTTCTACAGCCACATAAATAAGAAGAAAACAAAGAAAGAAGAAGTGGGGCCGCTATACACTGAGGATGGAATGGAGGTTAAGGATAACCTAGGCATGGCCCAACATCTAAACAAGTACTTTGCCTCGGTTTTTAATAAGACTAGTGAGGAACCTTGCGATGATGGAGGGATGATAAACGGGAATGTGGATATGGAAGTGGATATTACTGCAACTGAGGTAGAGGCCGTACTTGAACAGCTCGATGGGACAAAGTCGGAGGGCCCGGACAATCTCCACCCGAGGATATTAAAGGAACTGGCGCGTGAAATTGCGAGCCCGTTAGCGAGAATTTTTAAGCAATCGATAAACTCGGGGGTTGTGCCGTATGACTGGAGGATTGCTAATGTAGTTCCTATTTTTAAGAAAGGGAATAAGAGTGATCCGGGTAATTATAGGCCTGTTAGCTTGACGTCTGTAGTATGTAAGGTCTTTGAAAAAATTTTAAGGGAGAAAGTAGTTAAGGACATAGAGGTCAATGGGAATTGTGACGAATTGCAACACGGATTTACTAAAGGTAGATCGTGCCAAACCAATCTGATCTCCTTCTTTGAGAAGGTGACGGATTACTTAGATAAAGGAAATGCGGTAGATATAATTTACCTAGATTTCAGTAAGGCGTTCGACACGGTTCCGCACACGGAGCTGTTAGTTAAATTGGAAAAGCTGGGAGTGAATATGAAAGTTGTAAGGTGGATAAGGAACTGGTTAAAGGGGAGACTCCAGAGGGTCGTATTGAAAGGTGAACTGTCGGACTGGAAGGAGGTCACCAGTGGAGTCCCTCAAGGATTGGTTTTGGGACCGATCTTATTTAACCTTTTTATTACTGACCTTGGCACAAAGAGCGGGAATGTGCTAATAAAGTTTGCGGATGACACGAAGCTGGGGGGTATTGCTAACACGGAGAAGGACAGGGATACTATTCAGGAAGATCTGAACCACCTTGTAAACTGGAGTAATAGAAATAGGATGAAATACAATAGTGAAAAGTGCAAGGTCATGCATTTAGGAATTAATAATAAGAATTTTGGATATACGTTGGGGGCGCATCAGTTGGAAGCGACGGAGGAAGAGAAGGACCTTGGGGTACTGGTTGATAGCAGGATGACTATGAGTCGCCAATGTGATACGGCTGTTAAAAAAGCAAATGCGATTTTGGGATGCATCAGGCGGGGTATTTCCTGCAAGGATAAGGATGTGTTAGTACCGTTGTATACGGCGTTGGTGAGACCCCATCTGGAATACTGTGTGCAGTTCTGGTGTCCCATGTTCAAGAAGGATGAATTCAAACTGGAACAGGTTCAGAGACGGGCTACGAGGATGATCCGAGGAATGGAAAAACTGCCTTATGAAAGGAGACTCAAAGAGCTTGGCTTGTTTAGCCTGGCCAAAAGAAGGCTGAGGGGGGATATGCTCGCCCTATATAAATATATCAAGGGGGTTAACGTTAGGGAGGGAGAGGAATTATTTAAGTTTAGTACTAATGTAGCCACGAGGACGAATGGGTATAAACTGGATATTAGGAAGTTTAGACTTGAAATTAGACGAAGGTTTCTGACCATTAGGGGAGTGAAGTTCTGGAATAGCCTTCCGAGGGAAGTAGTAGGGGCAAAAGACTTTCCTGGCTTTAAGACAAAGCTTGATAAGTATATGGAGGGGATGTTATGATAGGATCGTTAATTTGGGCAATTGATCTTGAATTACCACCAGACAGGTCTGCTCAATGGTCTGCGGGGAGATGTTGCATGCAATGGGTACTGAGTTGCTGCGGAGAATTCCTTCTTGGGTGCTAGCTGGTGACTCTTGCCCACATGCTCAGGGTTTAGCTGATCGCCATATTTGGGGTCGGGAAGGAATTTTCCTCCAGGGCGGATTGGCAGGTGCCCTGGAGGTTTTTCGCCTTCCCCTGCAGCGTGGGGCACGGGTCGCTTGCTGGTGGTGTCTCTGCAGCTTGAGGTCTTCAAACCATTTTTGAGGATTTCAATAACTCGGTCCTGGGATAGGGGTTGTTATAAAATTGGATGGGTGGGGTTCTGTGGCCTGCCTTGTGCAGGAGGTCAGACTAGATGATCAGATTGGTTCCTTCTGACCTATGAGTCTATGAGTCTATGAGTAAGTCCCTGCGCTCCAACTCCACTCCCCAGATGGAGTTCTGGGCGGAGCAGGGTAAGCACTGGGGCCGGAACAGAGTTGGGGCTGCAGGGGTGGGCATGGATGCTAAGTGGATGGGCCATGGCCCACCCAGGCACACTGGTGGCTAACGCCCCTGCTCTGACAGTGCCCCCACACCACTGCCCAGCCTGGCCCATTTGGCGTCACAATGTGGCGTCTCATCTGCCTTAAACCAACAAGCCCTGATTATTCCCAGCGCCAAGAGTGACAGCTGCGTTATCTCTTTGGCACGCTTCTCCCTGCTCTTGTCTATCCGTCATTCCTCCCTTTCTTCTAGGTGTTCTGCAGCGAACGTCTTATTCAATACGACTGCATGGTCTGACCCAGCTACAGACTCTCCACGGGTCTGCTGTAATTAAAGGGAAGAGGCTTGCAAATACAGGATCATACAGTCTTCCCACATTACATGACCTCTCTGCCAATGGACAGTCACCCAGACACAGCGGTACCAGCTCTTAAGTGAAATCTGGCAAGATCAGCGCGCCGGAAGACCATACTGGAAGAAAAGGAAGAGGTCCCATCTCACTCTAACAAGGGAAATGCCTTGACTCATAAGAGAAATGTTCCCACCACTGTACTATTATCCCTTTCTTCAGTGCTTGCATGTTGTAATGCAATGTGCAGCTATGCAGCCTTTCAGCTTGGAGGTCACAACCAGGGGTCAGGGCATTGTGACTGCCCTGTCTCCTCCCCCCACGTTAGTAAATGGGGATCCTGGCTAGTGGAAGGGGTGGGCCTGAGATATGGAGAAGGCTGAGGTGTAGGATATTAGCACTGCTGCAGCAATGACAGGACCAGCTCAGGTAAACTGGTGCAGCTCCCATGGAAATCTATAGGTCAAAGTCAGCAGTGACATAAAAGATGGTGAGAGGATGCACGTAAGGGATGAAGTAGGGTATCGTGCACTAAGCTGGAACTGAGTCAGCGTGCAAAGCCATAACTGCTGCTGCTGCAGTCAGTGGGTTCTCCAGCAGCACTCTGGGGTGTCGTACCTTTATTGCAAAAACGCCTGTAACTGGCATGCCAGGGGCCCGGAGGGGAGCAAAGCAGGAAAAGCATCTAACAAGAGGATGTGAGATAAAGTCACCCAGCCTCCTTATCTTACGCCCTCCTGTTACTGCTTTTCCTGCTGCCCCTCCCTCCACCACCCCCTTGGTGTGGAAGTCACACTTGTTTTGCACACCTACGTGCTGAGCAACTAGCACCCAGCCTGTAACTCTCACCCAAGCGCGACATTCTCGGGGCCTCAATCAGCTGGGTCTGGGAAGGGCCGTGGGAGGTCTTGGATGCGCTCAAACAGGGACGGTTCTGCTGCACAGGCAGAGAGGGTGCAGAGAGACCAGCATGAGCTGGGTGCTGTGGCAGCCTCTACAGATACCCCATGGGACAGGGGGATGAGCAGAGGAGCAGGGGGGTATCTCCTCATGGCAGGATCAGCGTGCCGGGAGACCACATTGGAGGAAAGGGAAGATCTCCCAGCTCAGCCAGGTAAGGGAAATGGATCAGCTAATGAGAGAAATATTCCTACCCTTCCTCAGCTCTCATGTGCTACAATTTCAAGTGCATCCATGCATCTTTGCAGCCTGGGGGTCATAAACAGGGCTTACTGGGAGCAAGCTGTGGCAACCCCCACACAAATCAATGCACCAGGAGCAGTCTGGCCATCACACTGGAAACAGAAGCCAACGTGGCGAGCGCAGCCAAACAGGGACAGACAAATCCAGCATGGACGCAAGGGGCTGCAGAGCCACTTATGGCCTCGGTGAATCAGTGCTAAGGGCTACATGCAAAGATCAAGCCCTATGACGCTAGCCCCACGGAATAGTTATACAGGGCCCTTCACTCTAAAGATGCCCAAGGAACTGGCAGACTGGCAGCTCAGATCTTGTTCCCCCAATTGCAAACCCCATGTAAACAGGCCTTGCACAAGGGACTCTGCAAAGTGAGGGTGGCACCCCTGGCAAACACAGGAGGTGGATGGCATCCACATCGCCACAGATCGGCACTAGCCCCAGATCCTTCCCCTGCCCCCTGGGGTAATTTGAGGAGGTTGCCACAGCACCCATGCCAGTTTCTGCACCTGTTCCCTGCCTATGCAGCACAACCGTCCCTGCTTCGGAGCATCCAGGGCCTGCTACAGCCCTTACTTGGCTGAGCTGATCTGGCCCATAGAAGCTGTATGCAATATACAGATGTGTCCACATGCAGCACACGCCAGTTCTGACAGGCAGTCAGGACTTCTACAGCCAATGGAGCTGATTTCCTCCTAGTGAGCAGTGCTGGCTGATAGCACTGCTGTTTATCTGGGAGACAGATGCTCCCATTGAATACAAAATGGATTGCTCCCCCAGCACCCCCAGTTCCTGCTGGGCTTCTGAGCTCCCCAGGAACAGGCATGGAGCTTAGGCGCTTCAGAGCTCATGCAATCCGGTGGCTACAACCCCTGCTGAGCTTAGAAGCGGGATGTCTTCGGATAATTAGGATGGCTCCGTAATTGGGATAACAGGCTGTCCAGCAGGCTGCTCCAATTAAGCAGCTTCTTCTCTATAGGCAGCTACCTCTGGGGTGGAAAGTGGCAGGTGTTGCAACGCTGTGCAACAGTTCAGCCCCAGAAGCGAGCACGAGCCCCACCTGCACTTGGAGCTGGAGAGGTAACGTAGGGAGGTAGAATGTAATTACCCAGCTTGCAATTTGGCTGGGACTCGAGGGCTAACATCAAGATGGGATTATTAACAACCCTGCACAATCAGGAACGTGGGTTTTAGGAACTTGTCATTAAACTCAGTTTGGGGATTCTGATCTCAACGGGCCTAATGTAGTAAAGGAAAAGGAAACCCAAGATGTTCTTTCTTGTGTCCACATTCGGGAAGCCTGCTCAGGGCCACAGACATGCTGCCTAGCCGGAAATCTGCAGGGCTTGTGCAGAGCACTGAATCAGGCCTGGTTTTACTGGCATGCTCAGCTCACATTTGCAGTCGCTATAAGTTTCAGTTGTAAACGACTTTGCTAGGGAACCTTTCAGTGCTCCTGACATTTCCTCTGAATCGTGCCTCAAAGTTTTGTTTGCCAGGAAGTGTCAGGGTTAGAACATTCATCGTGGAAAGGGAAGACACCCATGTGAAAATAGAGATCTCAAGTTCTCTGTAGTTCAGACCAATCAGGGTAAATATTGCACATTCAAAGAATGAAATGGAGGTCCTGTGGGGAAGGGCTGATTATAGGATATGGAACCTTGCATCTCTAGGTCACTGAATACAGCTTATTGACCGACACTCATTACCATGTCATGTCATGTCAGCATAATCAAAAAACACTATCCCAGCCAGCATCTTAACAGCTCCCATTCTTGTCAGTCTTGTATGTCTCTGTATAGCTACCCGCTGGTCAATACGTGTCTCCATCAGTTATTTACAAAGGCAGATCCTCTCTCATGGGCAGCGGTAATGGCCCAAATGCTACAGCAGTGGTTTTCAACCTTTTTCCATTTGCGGATCCCTAAAAACTTTCAAATGGAAATGCCGACCCCTTTGGACATCTTAGACATAGTCTGTGGACCCCAGGGGTCCCTGGATCACAGGTTGAAAACCTCTGCACTATGGCTAACAGCAGTGATCCGATCTTAATAATACAGGTGTGAACGAGAAGTAACTCCACAAGTAAATGGAGCTACACTAGCGTACCCTTGACGTCAGTGAGCCCACCAGTCCCAGGACAATACCACAGTATCTTTTGATAAGGGATGGTTATTACAAAGCATGAAATTAGGGGAATGATTTTAGGTGCTCATCATAAATGGTTTTTACAAAGGACAGCTAGATTGGAGGGGGGTTACTAGCATCTGAGCTGTTGTGAGATCACATAGGGCAGTGAGAATCCAGCCTCTCCCAGGCATGGGATCTGCTCCCGGACAAAGACACTGGCCACATCTCATGTGTATGTGGATGTATGGGTATGCACGTGTGCATGCCCACTTCAGCAGGCCCATTTGTATCTCCTAAGCGGGTTTCATCTGACCCCATTCAGCTCTCGCGTTAAGTGTAATTCAGGGGTCGGCAACCTTTCAGAAGTAGTGTATCGAGTCTTCATTTATTCATGCTAATTTAAGGTTTGGCGTGCCAGTAATACATTTTAACGTTTTTAGAAGGTCTCTTTCTATTCGTCTATAATATATAACTAAACTATTGTTGTATGTAAAGTAAACAAGGTTTTTAAAATGTTTAAGACACTTCATTTAAAATTAAATTAAAATGCAGAGCCCCCTGGACCAGTGGCCAGAACCTGGGAAGTGTGAGTGCCACTGAAAATCAGCTCGCGTGCCATGCCATAGGTTGCCTGTTCCTGGTATAATGCATGCATGGCTCAGATGGGCACTGCTTGGAGGGCCCTCTGTGTCAGAAGACAGAAGACACTGCAATGATCAATACAGATGAAACCTGAGGAGAAGGAGAGGTGGTTACCTATAGGCACCAACCTCATTGGAGAAAGAACAATAAGTCCCTCTTGCCCAGTAAAAACAATGGGGAGGGAGAGGACACACATAATGGCTAGAGGAGATAATGACAGGGTGAGAGAGACTTCTGGTAGGTCATTTAGCTTCTCCGAGTGGATTGTGACGGGAACAGATTTCGTTATCCCTGATAGCTGAGCATCCAGTCTAGTCCTGGTCGGCTCCATTGTGGTGAAGCCTGTCTGAGATGGGTAGGACTGGACCTCTCTGTTTCAGGGTCTTTGCATCAGTTGACTTCTCCTGAGGTTATCCGTGACGGTGACCCAGTTGTTTACAGTCTTGACTGTTGCAGCTCCTTACCCTACAGCCTCCCCACCTCCCAGTTAGCCTGCTGCTGCCCATCTTCTCACACGTGACCACACCTCACACATGACCAGTGCCTCATTCCCTCTGCTCCCCCAGCACCAAAACCAACACTCAGTGCTTGTCCGCACATGGAGCTCTTCAGGAATAGCTATGCCACTTGAAATCCACACCCTACCATCTTCCAGAAGAGCTTTCCTGGGGAGGTAAGCCCTTAGAGCTAAAAAAAAAAACACCCAGCAGTGGCTATTCCACAAAGGGAGAAGCAAGATATTGGAAGGGAAGATATACGAACCAGGATGGAAAGAAAGAAAGACAGCAACAAACTCAATGGTGGCTCTTGTCACAGTCAGGAAGCCAGTCCAGGCGCCGTAAGCGGCAGGAGTGTCTGAGGCGGCTGGCTTGCTGACCGCAAGAGACTGGCCTTTAGGCTGGCAGCCTAACTGAGGAGTGTGTCTGGGAAACAAAGGGGCCTCTGCAGCGACTCCTCTGGCCATCTGAGTTACAGCGCCAACAGGGAGCCCTGTCCGGTCTTTCCGGACAGTGAGAGAAGAGCTGTGATGGGGCGACGGGCGTTTCGGGGGCAGGGCTATCACAGGCAGTGGGCAGGAGAGGTGCAGCTGGATAAAGGAAGGGAGGGGTCTCAGGACTTTCCAGGCTACGTCTAGTTTTCAAGCTGATGGCCCCGATCCAGCAGAGAACCAAGTGGGTGGAGCTCCATGGAATTCCCTGCAGGCACTGGGAACTGCCCAGGCACAGGCCACGCTCTGTGTGTGTCAACTTTGTGGGGCCCAATCCCCATTTCCTGAGGGGATGTCAAACCCCAGGGACATCGGTGGCTTTCTTATGGTCGCTGCCCTGTGCTGGCTAGTGCACCCCCTTTCTTACTCCGTGGTGCCTCGTTGCTGGTTTTTTTAATGACCCTCCTCTTCTCTTTGCAACAATGGACCTTAATTAACAAATAATTCCATAACGAAAGAAGACATGGATCCCCCTGCCGCCCATCCACCCCCGACAGTTCCCCTGGCACAGTGTGTCATCTGGGCTCCGTCAGAAGGTGCTTAGTTTCAGCCAGAGCATTAAGTGTCATGTGACGCACCCATTCATTCAGGTCTTTATACAGGGCAGCTTAGCAGGCTGGAAAGATGCCAGGGTTAAAGGGGACGCTGTCAAGGTCGGGAGGCCCCAGATTGACCTTATCAGATTTAGAGCTGTTTGCAAAGGTCAGGCAGCTCCTGGGGTTCCTGTTTTAGCCCAAATGCTTTGGTGCTGTTATTCTATTGCCCACTCCTCGTCCTCCCTGCTTCCCCCCACATTATCCTGCAATGGCAAACAAGCCAACCATGCAGCCAGCCACAGCACACAACCCAGCCAGCCAAAGGCAACCCTGCAACAGTGAGCAACAGGGACACATGAGCACAGCTGCTCCCAGCCACGTCTGAAAGCCAGCATGGGGAACTTAAAAACATGCCAGCTCGTGATCCAGCAACCCTATGACAACAAACCAGTGCACACAGCCCCAGCACTCAGACCAGCAACCCTACAATAACAAACCAGTGCACACAGGCCTAGCACTCAGACCAGCAATGCAACAATAACAAATCAGTGCACACAGCCCCAGCACTCAGGCTGGCAACCCTACAACAACAAACCAGCGCACACAGCCCTAGCACTCAGGCCAGCAACGCTACAACAACAAACCAGTGCACACAGCCCCAGCACTCAGGCCAGCAACCCTACAATAATAAACCAGTGCACACAGCCCCAGCACTCAGGCCAGCAACCCTACAATAATAAACCAGTGCACACAGCCCCAGCACTCAGGCCAGCAACCCTATAACAACAAACCAACATGTATATAATGAAGATAAAGGGTGGTTGATAGGGAAACAGGTTTCAATGTCAAACTTCCAAAGATTCAGCATGTCTATGGTGAGGGGGTAAGAGCTTTATAAATTATTAAGACCCCTTGAGATTATCCTGCCAAGCTCAGAGCCTGGTCCTAGGCCACAGAGCCAGGAGCAAGCAGCTGGCAGAAGGAAGCACAGAGAAGGCAGAGGTGATTGATTTTGAGGCCAGTCAGTGCTAACTAAGCATCCCATCCTGGAGCCCTGCACCCTGCGCTGGATCAATGAGAGGCGCCTACTTGCAGCTGAGAGGGGGCAGGAGGGAAGTGTGGGCTCTGCACAATGAGCACTTCCTGCGGGAGATTTTGCTGCCTAACTTAGGGGGCCACCCACCCTCTGCCAAGATACAGCGTGACCCAGAGGGGACAAGCGGGAGCTGTGAGCCCACAGCACCATCACAGAAACAGCCCGAAAATGCAACCACACAAACCGCAGGCTTGGCAGCACTCGGATGGGGCTGCCCGCCGTTAACGGTGATGTGCCAGCCCTTGGCAGGCCTCCCCCAGGGAGAGAGGGAGCCGTTCCACCAGGTGCCCTGCACATTGGTTCCTTTTTCCTTCATCATCAGATCAAACAAAAAACCTCAAAGCATCTTTTCTCCACCCCTCCAAAACTGCTCCAGAATCCTCCAACCACCACCCCCTGAATCTGCTCAAATACTCCATCCCCCAAAACTGCTGCAATATCCCTGACCCCCATCCCAAATCTGTTCCAATACCCCTCACGCCCCAAAACTGCTCCAATACCTCCTACCCCCCACAAACTGCTCCAATACTCCCCAACCATCACTCCATGAAATCTCCCTCACTGCCATGCCACTATCCTCACAATGCCCAGATCTTGCCCCCACATGACTTTCATTACCTCTGCCCATTGTCCTCTGCATCCCCCACTGCTCCTGCCCTTCTCCAGTGCCCACACCCTGTGGAAGCTGCCCTGGGTAACGAGGGCATGGATGTGTTCCTACACAAATCAGTGGGCTGGGGGTTGGCCAGGGACTTTGCTGGGAGCCAGAGCGGCTGCAGTGGTTACGGGGTGATGCTGCTTCATGAGCGTTCTGTTGCTGTATCCTTTGGAAATGGGTGGGATATACAGTGCTCGGAGGCAAGGGGCAACTCCAAGCCCTACTCCAGTCCTAGGGACAGGTTCTCCCGATGCACTCACCACCACCGCTTACAGCTGCGCAGGAGGGATATGTCCCAGGGATGCTCTGCCCTAGGGGGTTCCTACACCTTTGTCTTGTCAATAATGGATTCAAAGCACACTCGGACTAGCCCCCACCCCTACTCCCGGTGTAAGTCCAGCTAGTGCTTTCTTCTCAGATGTCCCATCACACACCTTCCACCCCCCGGTGCCTTAAGATCAGGGCTCCCACATGCAGGCAAGCCATCATTGTGCAGTTTCAAGCCCCACAGCTGCTGCTTATTGCTGGGAGTCGAGCAATCTCCCCCAACCTCTGTTGCGAGGCAGAGAAACTGCAGAAGCCAGAGGAGCTGCCTAAGCCTGTGCTCATGAGAAATGAAGGATGGCCACAGCCACCTGCTGCTTGGTGGAGGTGACCATACGCTTCCAGCCATGATGGGGATAGCTGCAAAGCACACGGGAGGGTGCAGCTCAATCCAGAGCTGCTCTGTGCTCATGTATATGGCTTGCAGTACACGGATAACCCCTCCTCAGCCAGAGAGAGAAGACCTAGGTTGGGGTGGGGTTGGAGATTCCCCACAGACCTCCCTGATCTGCAGCATTTCAGGGGCTGTAGGTCTCTGCAGCTTTCCACGCCTGGCTCAGCTCTGTTAGAGAAGTAGAGTCACGGGGTTTACTCTAGGGATGAACTTGGCCCTGGAGGTGGCATTCCTTGCTGCAATGCTGGCTAAGCAGTGATGATAGATCAGTGCAGTTGGGGGCTCCAGATAAGAATTTCCTTGGAGGAAGCGGGAAGGAGCTCAGGAGCGAGAGGGAGGAGCAGAGGGCAAGGCACAGCTGCTCAGAGCCAGCTCACATCCAGTCTGCAGATGACCTGGCTTTCAGAGAGGATATCCCGGAGCAGAGCAGCAACGCAGTCAATGAGAATCTTGCAGTGGAGCACTACAATCTTATTCACAATCAGTGGAACCAGCCCTGTTGGCAATCCCCTCTTGCTTATTAGAGGTCAGCCTTTCTGGGCCCAAACCAAAACCCTGGCTCCAAACACCCCCAGTCTCGGAGAGGGGTCCCAACACCAGATTGGAATTCCTCATTACCACAGGCCAGATCAAAACTCTGAACCCAGCATCCATGAGCTTTGGGGTGCTGGAACCTCACAGTGGAACTGTCCCAACAGCATGGCTTGATCCAACCCCTAGATGAAACTGCTCACCAGGTATTACCTGGCAAGTGGCATGACACAGGGGACAAGGCATTCAGCTGACTATGTGACTGGGGTGAGACACTTGCCCTGCCTGTGCTGCCGGTATCTGTACCAGGGAGCTAACACTACCTACCTCACTTAGAGATCTGTGATGGAAAGAGCTAGATATTATTATTTCTACTCTGTGACTTCACCTTCAAGGGCCATTTATCCAGAGAGCTGCCCATGGCACGAGAGACACATGTGGCTGTAAAGACCAAGGCAGGCACTGCTAGAATGGCCCAAATGACAGTGCTTTCCACTCATTCCCAAACTTCCATCCAACATCACTTTCCGCATCAAAAGTGTCATGACCGGGGCTTGGGAAGTCAGGCCTAGTGGTAGAGTTGCCAACTTTCTAACCACACAAAACTGAAAACCTTTTGCTCCGTCCCTTCTCTTGAGGCTGCACCCCTGTGCTGAGGTCCCACCCCTGCTCACTCCATCCCCCCTCCCTCTGTCACTCGCTCTCTCCCACCCTCACCCACTGGGCTGGCTCGGGGGGCTGGAGTATGGTAGGGGCTGAGGACTCCAGCTGAGGAGTTCATAGTGTGGGAGGGGGCTCCAGACTGAGGCAGTGGGTTGGGATGTGAGAGGGGGCTCCGGCTCAGGGTGCAGGCTCTGGGGTGGGGCCAGAGATAAAGGGTTTGGAGTGCAGGAGTGGGCTCTGGGCAGGGGGTGGAGCTGAGGGGTTCAGAGTATGGGAGAGGGCTCCAGGCTGAGGCAGGGGGGTGGGGTGCTGAGGGGGTAAAAGATTTGGGCTAAAGGCTCAGGTTCCAGGATGGGGCAGAAATGAGGCGTTCAGGGTGTGGGAGGGGGCTCCAGGATGGGACAGGGGGTTGGGGTGCAGGCTCCAGGAGCGAGTTTGTGTGTAGGAGGGGGGTTCCGAGCTGGGGGAGAGGGTGCAGGGGGGTTGCAGGTTCCAGGAGGGAGTTTGGGTGTGGGAAGAGGCTCAGAAGGGAGTGCAGGGTACAGGTTCCAGCAGGGAGTTTGGGTGTGGGAGGGGGTTCCAAGCTGGGGCAGGGGGTTGGGGTGCAGGAGGAGGTACGAGGTACAAGCTCCAGGATGGTGCGGAAAGGAGCTCAGGGCTTAGGAGGAGAGGTGAGGTGTGGGGAGCAGATTCCGAGTGGTGCTTACCTCGGGGGGCTCCCCAGAAACTGTGACATGTCCCTTGCCTCCTAGGCAGAGTCGCGGCCAGGAGGTTCTGCACACTGCCTCTGCCCACAGGCGCTGCCCCTGCAGCTCTCATTGGCTGCGGTTCTCGGCCAATGGGAGCTGTGGAGTCAGCGCTCAGGGCAGGGCAGGGGCAGCGCACAAAGCCCCCATGGTTGTCCCTCCAAAGAGCCAAAGAGACATGTTGCCACTTCCAGGGAGCCGTGCAGAGCCATGTAGGGAGCCTGCCACCTTGGGGCCAACCGGACTTTTTATGGCCTGGTCAGCAGTGCTTAGCAAACAAAATCTTCCTGGAGTTTACCCCAGATACCAGTCATCAACCTCCTGTCCTGGTGCCAAAGCAGAGCTACAGCATTCTCTGAGGACAACTCTCTATGGAATATCCATCGGACACTTAATCTAATAAGAATCCTTCCTGCAGTGATATGATCTGTAGATCTCAAAGCACTTTACAAAGAGGAGCAAGTACTATTCTATCCACGGTACAGCTGAGGCACGGAGCCAAGAAGTGATTTCCTTCCACAGTGCTGGGGCTGGGAGGAGACCCCAGGAGTCCTGACTCCTAGGCCAGTGCTCCTCTTCCTTGGGTCAAAAAACACCCCAGAACTTAAATATTGTGAAGTCATAAAGGCACATTCGAAATCCAGAACAGCCCCTTTCTTCCCTCCCGCATCCAGGCATAGAGTTGCCACCTTGGATTTCTTTGTCGGAACAGAACTTGTGTTTGCATGGTGTGCCTCCTGGTCCCACTCTAGTGGCTGAGCCACATAAAAGATCGATGAGTCTGTTCCCGCCTCTTTAGCTCAAGCCATAGCTATACAGTACATGCTTTCAGATCCAAATTTGCCAAGCCATCCGGGGTCATCATTACCAGAAAATCCTAACAAGCCACAAAATGGCCCTAACCCACCCTGGCTCAGCTCATCTCTCTCCCTCCAAAAAGCCTCAGAACTTTAAGATGCGGCAATTGTCAAACGACAGACTAAGATCTTGCTGATTGTAGAAATCATTTATTTATAAGAGAGTGAGAGGGGGACAAGAGAGAATGCTGAGCTCCTTGTAAAGCACGTAAAGACGACAGATTGCGATTTCCATCACTCTTGTGCTATTTCACTGTCCGGGGACCAGCATAACTGAGAAGTAATCAGCCTCTTCAGGTGTAAAAACTCATCTTGAAAAATAATTTCCACTTTCCTTTAATTTTAAATAAATCAGTTTCCTTCTGCAGCCTCTGTTCTCTCAGCCCTGCGCTAAAGCTGCAGTAAAAGGCTCTCAAAAGAAGTTGAGGCTGAGATGCTTCCAAGGATCAAGAGGGGAAAAAAAAAGAAAATAAAAGTTCTGCTTTTTAGATGATTTCAGAGAAACTGTTTCCCGTTGTGCATTGATTAGTGGCTGTTCTGTGCCTTTACATTGTCTGATACTTACCAGGAATGAGCAGAACACCAAAGGAAAACAGACGTCTTTTCAATCTCCAAGACAAGGAACTAAAAGTCCATAATTGTGTACACTGCGGGATTTCTGTCCGTCCGTCACTTCTGAAAGCGCAGCAATCTGCCGCACAGTTTATCTACCTATCTGTCTATCTATCAAGGTGTCTGTAATGTGCTCGGTCCTATGGCATAAAATACAGCAATTCTCAAAATCATTGCTGGCCTAGAACGGACTGGTTTTTCATCCTTCCATTGGCTAGGAGCATTCCCTGTGGGACATGCAAGGGGTCCTTATTAGGGGAAGGGAAAATTGTGCAGGCCATGCGTGTGATTTTAGCTTCTTCTATTGGGTGGTAACAAGCCTTTGCAAAGGTTGTAGGTAGTTCCACTACCAAGGACCCTTTGGCAAAAATGTCCATCTCCCAACTCCTGAGACTATCACCCTGTCCTCTATCCACTGTAATGTCCCCACGCATCTGGACGGTTGCATAGATATGGTCTCTGCATTAATGAAGCCCTAGCCCATGAGGGCTTTGTATTGGAGGGCTGAGATTTTAAGGTGAATCCAAAACTCTACAGAGAGCCTGTGATGCGAGCATGATGTGCCTTCATCAGGAGACAAGCTGCAGCATATGGGACTAGTGCAGGATAACAGGAGAGGACATTCCAGCCTGAATGGGTTTAATCCAATTCAGGGATGGAAAGGCTGCTACTTTATTGAAAGGACATATCCAAAAGGCCCAATAATACATGCCCACCATGCTGCAAACCTAACGGAGAGGATGGGATGTTCAGTTTGTAGCCTAAAATGGGCATTCATTTCCCCTATAAAAAAAACTTACCGGTACTAAGGCAAAGCTGTTAAGTCAAGGCCTCAAAAGAAGGAACTGAACCCACGATAAAGATTGCAGCAAAAATCTCTTCATCTCTGTACCCCAGTACCCGAGCATACAGCCTACATTGGTTTCAAAGGAAGCTGCACTTTCATGTCCAAGGGAAAACTCTGGCTCCTGGTGATGAAATTTCAAAGCAGCTGTTAACAACTCCACAGCGCACAGCTCAGCTCCCAAACGTCCAACTTGTATGGCAAAAATCAAAGCTGGAATTACAATGCTTCTCTCCCACACACTTTCCCAGGTGAGGAAGGCAAAATAAAACTTAGCTATGACTTCTAATTACAAATACCAGTTAGTCTAAGCAAAGAGAGGTTTTGAGGAACAGAGCAAAGTAACTGCATGAACCTCACGCTGCTGGGTCCGTTATAACGTTGACCTGAAGACCAAGAGGGATCTGAATTTTGTAGAACTTGTGAAACCGTTTCTTATTGTTTGACAGCACACAGACTCCAACAGGGAAAAGACACCAATTGCTCCCTGTCAGTTTTTCGTCTTGCCCTGGCTGGTTCCATTCTCCTCCAATCCCATCCTGGAAGCAAGACAGATCCAGAGAAGGATGCAACTGACAATTCTAAAGGTATCATAGCTAAACGTCTCTTCGTATTCACTGTTCCATGAGAACCTGAGTGGTGTGTGCATCTAGCCAGTATCCTCCAAATGAGCAACCACCACTGCTGATTCTACAGGAGCCTTCCAGACCTGCAAAGGTTGCAATGATAAGGCACCTCTAGCCATTCTGAGCCAGGGGCAATCAACTCTGGTGACCTCTCTTCAAAGGCACATTTTCTGTGAAGACCCCAGCTTTGTCTCAGCCCTCCCATAAATGGGTGGATAGACATTTGGAATTTCAAGACAGACCTTGTGCCCATTTAACACACAGTGGTAACAGTAACAATTCCCCTAGGCTGAGTCAAGGAGATAATTCGTCCTGAGGGTTTTCAATCTTTAGGCTTGCAGTCAGAATACTGACTTAATAAGCTTTCAGACTGTAAGCTGTCTCCTAAATTGTAAAGGTTTTAGGGTGGGATCTGTGGATATTTGTACCATGTACAGCACTGAGCACATTGTTGATTCCTGGCAAATCAACGTTGCCATTAGCTGGACTAGAATTTCATCACAATTCAAGAGGGTCTCCTGCCCTTGGGTCATTGTCTGGAGCTCCTAGTACTCATTCCCAGATTCCAAGGGTGGTCTTCTTAAAGAGCAGTTATGTGACACAAATCATCTTCCAAATGCAGAGGGAAACATCACAAAAGACTGTGACAATTCCCCAAGTGATTTCATTACACTGGCTGTGGTTTATTTCTACTTATTCAAGAACACAGTATGTCTATTGCCTTGAAGCTTGTGCAGATCACAGATTAAGATAAAACAAAACATCAATTACAACTCAGGCATGGAAGGAGACCACAGAGTCTTGATTTCACTGGGCTAGGTTGTGGCTGAAAAGATGAGCCATGTACCATGCCTCTGAAGGCTAAACAGGTTAAGGTCTGACAGACCACCTGATGAGGGAATTTTATAGACAGATCTCCTCCAGAATGCTCTTCTGAGGGCTGTCAGCACAGACTCTCTGCTGATCTCAGCCACTGCAGTAATGTACAGGGACATGTATGGTCTCTAAGGAAGCCAGCTCCTAAATTACAAAAGGTTTGGGAGATTAAATGCAGCACATTGAATTGCACGTGGGAGCAGATGGGATGCCATCATAGTGCATGGCCAGCAGCAGTAACATGCTTGCACTGCCCTTCTCCACCAAGCAGCTCACCATTCATCTCCACCTAAAGTTTCCAAGCAGTTGCCAAGAGTCGCCCTGAGTAAATAGCACTGCAATATCTAGCCAGGAAGTGACATAGATATGGATGACAGTAGCATCAGCAAGGGAAATCAATAGCTTCTCAGCTAAAAAAACTGGGGAAGGAGAGTGAGATTGAGCGAGTCAAAGGCCTAGGTCTCTAGTCCCAGCTCCCCAGGATGAATGGATAGGGGCAGGGGTATTATCTAGTAACCATGTCTACTGTCTGCGACACGTGGATTTATTGTATCACCTCTGCTGCTGTATCTGTGCATCCAAGAGTTGCTCAGGGGCCAATAAATACCATGTTGTGCTTTCCAATACAGAGGTTTATCGTACTAGTAACAACTCCCCAGAAGAGACATTTCCCATCAAAACATACAGGCCCCACTCAAGTCAACGGTAAAACTCCCACGAGTTTCCAGGGGTGGTCAGGATTTCACCTGAAAAGCAAAGGAAGCTGCAATCAGCAATGCCACCATCTTGGGGTGATACCGTACCCTAACACGAACAGCCACAAACATGCTATGTGCCCAGAGACTGCCAACCTCCTCAGTAGAGGGGAAACACCCTCCGGTCGGAGCAGTCACAACCCTCCTCCAGTGCCAGCTCCACTAGGGTCTTATCTGGCTGGCACCTCGTCCAGCACCAGGACTGCCCAGCTGGGAGCTGATGAGATGGAAACACAGACCTGAGCACTAACCACATCATGAGGGCAGCGGGGTCTCAAGCATCAGGCATGACGCAGATCCATGGGATATGCCTCCAGATCTGCTGCCAGTTGCCTCAGCAACTCGAGTGCCCCTCTGTGTCCCACCGCGAGGCATGGAAAGTTGCTCTCTATTTATTTTACTGGTGGTCGCTATGGAAATAAGGAGATGTGCAAATGTCAGACTACCCAAGTGCTTGTTGGAAATCCACTTATCTCCACAGCCACTTGGAATGTTCAGATCCAGGGTGGTTATGGAGATAAGGCAACTTAAAATGTCCATCAGAATATGCAGACTCCACTTGCCCTGTGGACAACTAACGGCTTCTCTTCTTTCCCTCCGCACTCCACGGAGACGTGCTCCAGGGGCCACGAAGTGGAGGGAAGGGCTGGTCAAGCCCCCCTCCACCAAGCAAATCAAGAGGCTGCCCACCACCTGCATGCTCCCTGTGATCCCACAGATGCCGGCGGTTTGGCAGGCTCGCCACTCCTGATGTCGTCAATGTGCGGCTCATTCCCTCCCACCCCCCACAGCTGCCAAAGCTGCAGCGCTCGCTGCCCAAATCCTAAAGCGACTGTAACTAAAACCTACCTGATTGAGACTCAGGAAGGCAATCGCCTGTTTTTTTCACCCCTCTCCCTCAAAATGGGATTGAACAGATCTGTGTGTAGGGGCTGGTCTCACAGCCAACAGGCAGCAGCATCTGCCATTCAAGTACCACGGCATGGCTCTCTGCGGGGAGCATTTCATTTCTCTCCCACCTTTGCTGGCTGGTACTGCCTTCCTAATGCTGTCCTCCTTTGTTTGGGGGACTCTCAAAGGCTGTTGTAAAAGGAATCCCTGTAACCCAGAGATAGACAGATAAATCCAACACACTGGAGGCAGACGGGGACAGCCATTTTTTCCCCTTATTCAAATCTTTTGCATGTCACTTTGGGGGTGGTTGGAAGGGCTGGACTGGCAATGAAAGATCAATCAGAGCATGGGGAGCAGTAGTGCCATGTTCTCTCACACAAGTGCCTCTTCAACATGTCTCAGCCCTGCCCTCCATAGAGTAGCTGAGTCTCTATGGCCCATTCGGTCCTCACTCTCTGCAAAGAAGGTTGCCAAATAGAATTTGTGGCCTGTGATCCACAGATCAGACTAGATGATCTAATTGGTGTCTTCTGGCCTTGAAGTCTATGGTTCTACGGTGATTTATGCAACATGGACACCTGCCCACGGGAAAGTGCACTGAGACCTAGCACAGTTAGCTACAGACGTCAGCAGATACCAACTCCTGCCATGCAGCTGGGCTATAACCTTTTGTAACCCTGATCCATGCCATATGATTGGGACCAGGTTAATGCTGATCAGCCCCTTTCCAGCACTCCTTTTTCCTCTGACACCTGGCATCAGAGGAGAACCATATGTATCTCTAGCAAAAATGGAGCGAAGGAAGCCACCTGAATCCCTCGGACCGGAGGGGAATCTGGCAGAGAGCTGAAAGAGCTGCTAGCAGAACTTCCAAACTTTCCTACAAGCCAGAAGTACTGCAGAGCAAACTGAGAGGGCCCTCCATACTGTTATCTATGGCAGGCCCAGAGGCTATTGACAAATCATTCGATTCCAAAGACTGAAAACTGGTGCACAAAGCTATTCAAAGCATTTCAACTACACTGTGATCTATGCGACAGTTCCCTTGGGGAAGGCACATTTTTGTGACAAGAAAGCAGCTGCCAGGTGAAACCAACGATCATGACGTTACAATACTTGGGTGTTAGAGCTAAGACATGGGAATCTGAACAGTTAACCAATGGACTTATTAAAGTCTGAATTGTTTGGGGGTATAACTGATAACCAGTTCACAGCAAGATCAACTGGCAAGAGAGATGCTTTTGGAAGTTAAAAAAAAAAAAAAAGTTGTCGCAGATGCATCGCTATGGAAATATTTTGCGATAAACAACGTGTAAGGTCTCAGTCAATCCAGGTTCACAGAAGCGGGGGCTGTCTTTCTGTAACAGGAAAGATTACGTCTTATTAGAGGACTAGTACTCAATTTTCTTAGCAACGTAATACCCCATTGTAAATCAGTTTGCTCACCACAGGCTTCCAGATGAGTTAGTACCAGAGATTGGCCAACAATTCACAAAAGGCTCATTTCTGCAATTCTCTGAAATATTAGTTCAAGCACCTTATGCCAAGCCCGGGCGATGTATCATCAAACAGGCTGGCCAAACAGCCAGCGCAAATAGCATGCTAGAAAGAAAAAGGCCTGGCTGATTCAAGGGATTCATTTTTGGCATTGGGAGTATATCACAACCCACCACACAGTGCTTGGTTAGGATCAGAGGCATGTGGGCAGGGCAGAATCCTTAGTGCCCATATCTAATAGGCTCTGAAGGAGTTATAAAATAACTCGATCGTGGGAACCAGAACAGAAGAAATACTACGACAAAGAATGCCAAATGACTTCCCTCACTACATGCAGGAGAGTGTTAGAAAGGGGCTGGCAAGCTGCCACGGTAACAGCTAGACCAGTGATGTGCCATAGCTACCCCTTAGCGCTGGATCTACAAGAGCTACAGAAGACATCTTGACAAAACTAAGGTGGGCAGTGGTGGACACCCAGGATGCTCTGACAGTGCTGACAGGTGTAGCGCATGTTAACCCCTGTCCCTGGCCATGACAAGCACCAAGAGCAGCCAACTGGGGCTCCGGATGACAGACCCTCCCCAGTGCTGACCAGGCCCCTGCAGAAGGAATTGTTCTGACAAGAAGTGGCCATGCGACGGGAAGCCTGATGGGGTTCCGAGATGGTGCCTACTGACAGACGTCTAATGAGAGACACCGAAAGCCTGCCTCATCTCAGGAGGGTGTGGGTCATCCCCATCCCACTCGTGTCTATCTGGGTGGTTTGTGACTGGGTTGTATTAGTGTGTGACTGCCAGTTTTGGTTGATATTGTGTTTTATTTGGGCTTGATTTTTAAGGAGAGAAAGGTGAAGATTTAACAGTAGCCCCTGGAATCAGTGGTTACTGACCTCTGCCATGTGACCTTTGTAATCCTGACCCGGACCACGTGACTAGGGCCGGGAAATAAAGATCAATTTCTGTCACACCTTCGTTCCAAGGCCCTGAACTCACTGCGTACAGCCCAAACAGCCCAGCCAGTGAGCCCCATGGTGCACAGATTCTGCAGCGGAAACAACGCCAGCCAACAAACAGAAGTGGCTAGCGAGCTGGCTTGGCGGAGGCCACCTTTGGAATGACGAGCATGTTTCACCAACACAAGACAACGGGCAGCCTGAGCATGGTGAAGGCACGGCCAGTGTTCCACATCTGGCTCCTCTCCAAAGGGCTCCCAGTCTGACTGGGTTAAGTTCTTTGTCTCCAGGCTAAGGCAGCCTGGCAGCAGGGGCAGGGCGCCTTGCCTTGCTCTGCGGTTACCTTCTCTGGCCAGCTCAGAAGTAACATCCTAAGGCTTTGGAGAGAGCCTTACCCTGCCCTCTACAGCCAGGTACACTTCTACCTTGATAGAATGCTGTCCTCAGGAGCCAAAAAATCTTACAGCGTTATAGGTGAAACCACATTATATCGAACTTGCTTTGATCCACCGGAGTGCATTGCCCCACCCTCCCGGAACACTGCTTTACCGCGCTATATCCAAATTCGTGTTATATCGGGGTCATTATATCGAGGTACAGGTGTATAATATGGGGACCTTGCCATTGTGAGGAGGGGCAGAGGAGAGGGATCCTCGAAGACTCACAAAGAAAATTGATGATCACCCACCCTGGGATCAACCTTGAAGCATTTTGCTCTCTATACGAGCCCTGGAAGCTGGGTCTTGGAGACCCCAATGCTCCCCATTAACATGTCAATCTGCTCTTTTGTGCAGCAATAGCCAGAGAGCCCAATGCACATTCTGCCTGCAAAACACTCGGACAATGAAACCCTCCCTCTACTCTTAGCAGACTTTCAGCCCAACCGCCCCGCTTCCCTGAAAGCGAGAGAGGACATGCTACAAAACCGTTCTCCTGAGCTTTCCCTGCACTCTGTGCCACTTGTCATCTGAGCAACCCTGTGGCCTTTAGTTGCCAAGGTTCCAGAGCTGTTCCAGAATCAGAGTTAGCTCAGCTTCTGCCCTGGAGCAAGGAATGTGAAACGCTGCCACTGGAAACGAAAGAGAGCATCCATCATTTCTCTTGCCAGGAATATATCCAGCCCAAAACGAAATACTGCCTGCGAAACAGCGCACAACAAAAGCCCTCAATTTCATCAGCAATGCAGAGCCAGCTCCTCGCCTATCGGTCATTTCCACGAAGGTCTCGATTGTCTGCATTTAGAGAAAGAATTAAACATCACCAATGCAACCTAAACAAAAAAAAGCTGCTAAGTTTGGCCGGGCTGCGGGAAACAAGGCTGTCCAGGGGATGGGCCCAGCTCTGAGTCGTGATCGCTGCAAGGCCCCTGGCCGAACTGTACGCCACACTCATGATGCATCAAAAGTCAAAGGCTTGCGGGAACGACAACTCGCTCTCCCAACCCCTGTGCAAAAATGAAATCCAGCTGTGCCCATCCACAAGCCCCACCTGGGGAGCAGCCTCCAGGAAACTATGAGTGTTCTGCTACCAGCCAGTGGAGCATCATTTAATAACCTCCCCAGGGAAACAGACTTTTAGGGCCTGTCTCAATGCCATCCATAGGCCAAAGGCAAATGGTGGGGATCCCCCAGACACAGCCTCAGACCCAATACAGACAAACCAACCAAAATGTCAACAGAAGGCTCTCCTTCCATGGGGCACACAACCATATGCAGTGGCCACGTGCCCCCACAATGCCTGACTGAAACGCCCTGGCTCCAAGGGAATACCGCGCAGTCTGCCTGCCGATAAGCTAGCAGCTAGCCTGCCTTAAGGAACAGGCCACTCTAGGGTTTACATTGAAAATAAACATAAGCCAAATCCTGACACCCCAGTTCACCCTCGCTGAAGAGAAGCTTGCATTCAAAACCGCTGGCCCAAATGCTGCAAGTCTGACTCACTAGCCTCTCAGTCCCTTATCTATCTGCCTGGGTATTTACATGGCTCCATCGCCATGGTATGAGGCAAGAGCAGTGGTGGGCAAACTACAGCACGGGGGCTGCATCCAGCCCTTCAGACGTTTTAATCCGGCCCTTGCGCTCCTGCCGGGGAACGGGGTCCGGGCCTTGCCCTGCTCCGCCCAGCTCCCAGAAGCAGCAGCATGCCCCCTCTCCAGCTCCTACACATAGGAGCATCCAGGGGGCTCCGGACGCTGCAACCACGGCCAATGGGAGCTGCAGGGGAGGCACCTGTGGACGGGGCAGTGTGCAGAGCCACTTGGCCACACCTCTGCATAGGAGCCGGAGAAGGTACATGCCGCTATGTCCGGGAGTTGCTTGAGGTAAGCGTCGCCCAGAGCCTGCACCCCTGACCCTCTCCAGCGCCCCAACCCCCTGCCCCAGCTCTGATCCCCCTCCCGCCCTTCAAATCCCTCGATCCCACCCTCCAGCACCCCAGATTTCACACCATAAGCCAGAGGCCTACCCCCCCACCTGCACTCCAACCTCCTGCCCCAGCCCGGAGCCCCCTCTCATACCCTTTCTGGCCTCACTCCAGAGCCCGCACCCCCAGCCAGAGCCCTCACTCCCTCCCACGCTCCAACCCCCAATTTCAAGAGCATTCATGGCCCGTCATACAATTTCCATACCCAGATGTAGCCCTTGGGCCAAAAAGTTTGCACACACCCTGAAGTCAATGGCAGCTCTGGTAATTAAAAACTAAAGACTCTGATTCAGGATTGTACTTCTGCACATGCTTCATTTTAATCACATGATTAGTCCCATTGCAATCAATGTGATTACTCTGTTGCTTAAAGTCAGGCACATAGCTAAGCACCTGCCTTAGAAACAAGCACATGGAAACATGAATCGCCCTAGATCTACAAAAAGCAACTGGAAATCACAGCAGTGACAAACAGCATGAAAAATGCCATCTGGGACAAAACAGACTATTTGCTCCGTGCACCATCCTCTCCCTTCTCTCCTTGCTTTGGGACATCTGTGTGAGCAAAGGATCTTTGCCACTTACAGCGTGCCCCTGAAGTTCAAATCCCCTATTCGTTTATTTTGAAATGTACCGTGAGCCCATTTCTGAGTTCCTGAGCACAGCTACGAGACGATATTGCAACAATACAACAGACTGACGGTGCTCAGTTAAAGAACCTCTTCCTTCAAACTTACCTCTTCAAGTGATCTCTCTTCCCTTGTCCTCCATGTCCATAGTGCCCACACACTCGTTGTCCTGACCCATCACCCAGCCTCTTGTCTGGTGTTTGTTAGTCTTGTCTCCCTACTTACATCTTTGGGACAGGGTCTTATCAAGGACTGTAAGGTGTCATGTACATTTACAGCCCTGTGTAAAGTATAATATACTAGTTCTACCAACAGAAGACCTAGCTGACTCTAGAAAGGCAGTGTGGTGCCACAGAATGGGCATTATTAGCTTGGCATTCAGGTAACCTAGATTCTATTCCCAGTTCTACCACTGACCTCCTGCATGACCTAGGGAGAGTGACTGCAAGGTGTTTGGGGGGCAGGGATTGTCTCTCAGCAGCTCTTTCTACAGCGACCAGCACTATGGAGCCCCAATCTCAGCTGGAGTTTCTCAGTGCTACTGTAATACAAATGGCAATAACCGATGTAAGTGCTCATAAGGCCCTCATCACCATCTGAAGATAACAGGTCAACCAGCTACTCATACTGAGGAAGAAGGCTGAGCAAGAAGTGAGGCTTTACACCATGTCCTGAAGGTCAACAAATTCTGGCTCTGAGAGAATGACAGGGCATATGAGGACCCTTCACCAAGAACATCCTGTCCCCAGGCGTTCAAATCTAGGGACCACCAACCAGTATGTCCCAGCAGGTACAAACTGCAGAGATGATGCAGAGGGAGAGAGGAGACATCACAACTGTTACATCAGTTTCAACAGCAACCTATTGTGATGCCATGATTGGGAAATTCTGCTTTCAGCTAGGGTATGCGCAGAGGAGCTGACCTTCTCTTCCTTACCATGTGTAACTACAGATATTATTGACAGACAGAAAATTATCCCGTTTACCCCCACACAACTGGACATCGGGGTAGGACATTTTCAGGCAGTGGCACCATGATCACTGTGGATGTTCAAAACCTGGAAAGACATCCACATTGCATCTAAACACTATCCGCATGGGGCCAAGCTCTGGGGTCAGATATGAACATACAACTCTCCCTGAAGTGACAACAAGTTGTGCGCTCACATTGGAAGGCAGAGTGAAATTCAGGGTGTTCTCAAACCCACATACCAGGCTTCTATCAGCTCTTCTAGATCTTGACACATGTCCATATAAAGAAAATTTATTTCCTAGTTTTTTCCCCCTTCTCCATCTTCCTCTACAATATCACCATGCAACATCTCTCTGCTTACCAACAGGGGGATATCAGTCCCAGGCAAAATAGTGGAAAAGCTGCTTCAGGATTCAAGTAATAAGGAACTGACATATAGGTATATAATTAATGCCAGTGAGGATGGGTTATGGAAAATAGGTCTTGTCAAACAAACCTGATTTCATTCTTTGAGAGATTACAAATTTGTTTGACAAAGGTAATTGTCACTGTTTTTGTAAAGCGTTTGACTTCATGCCACAGGACATTCTGACTTAAAAATTAAAGCATTATATAATATCAATAAAGCATACGTTAAATGACTTAAGCATGACTAATTGACAGATCTCAAAAAGTAGTCATCAATGGGAAATCATAATGGAATGGGGGTGTTTCTAGTGGGGTTCCGCAGGGATCGGCTCTAGGCCCAATGCTATTGAACAATTTCATCAATGACCTGGAAATATAAAATCATGGCTGACAAAATTGGCACATAACACGAAGATTGGTGAATAGTGATGAGGACAGGATCAGCCACACAGAGCAATGTGGATCATCTGGGAAGCGAAGCCCACCCAAACAAAATTAATTTTAATAAAGTCAAATGCAGTTATGCATCCAGGTCATAGCTACAGAAGTGGGGACCATATCCTGAAACGCAATGATTCTGAAAAAAGATTTAGGGGTCATAGTGGACAAGCAACTCAATATGAGCTCTCCATGCCACGCTGAGGCAAAAAGAGCTAATGCAATCCTTGGCAGTATCAACATAGGAGTAATCAGTAGAAGTCAGGAGGTGATTGTTTACAGCACCGGTATGACTGCTGTGAGAACACTGCACACGTTATGGTGTCCACATTTTAAAAAGGATGTTGAAAATTGAAGAGGGTGCAGGAAAGAGCCATACAAACGATTCAAGGGCTGGAGAAAATGCCTTATAGTGATAGACTGAAAGAGCCCAATCTGTTTAGCTTATCAAAAAGAAGATAGAGAAGTGACTAGATTACAGAGTGTAAGTACCTTCATGGGGAGAAAATACTGAGTACTAAAAGGGCTCTTTAACCTAGCAGAGGAAGGCAGAACAAGAACTAATGGCTGGAAGCTGAAGCCGGACAAATTCAAACTAAAAATAAAGCACAAATTTTTAACGATGACTGTGATTAACCACCAGAACAAATGACAAGGAAAGGGGTGGATTCTCTATCTCTTGATGTCTTCATATCCAGACTGGCTGCCTTTCTGGAAGGGATGTTTTAGCCAAATGCAAGTTATTCAGCTCAATACAGAGGTAACTGGATGAAATGTCATGGCCTGTGACATGCAGGAGGTCAGACTAGAAGATCTAATGGTCCCTTCTGGCAATAAACTTTATGAATCTATTAATCAAAGAACTGTTACTCGAGATAGGTGCAGATACCTCTGCCCTTCTTGTCTCTTACTCAGTTGAGAAACAAAAGAAAGATTACCTACAAGAGTGAGTAAATCCTCCACCATCGCAAGCCTCATCTCCATTCTGTGCTAGTCTCCCAAGCAAACAGATGGTGTAGAGAACACCCATCCACTTACCTTGAACTGCAGCATGTAGACCTCATGATGCCAAGTCTTGAGAAAAAGTTCTCTCCATCTCTTAAGAAGAGTCTAGTCTTGGAAGCTGGCTTCCTATTTCCTGAACTCCCTGCCAGGCCCAATCAAACCTATGAATAGTTCACCTCACATACCACCTAGATAGAAATGTTATTTGGCTAATTTACATGAGACGTTATGAAGCTATTTTAAAGCTCCCTGGCCAAAGTGCTGTGGAATATTCTGTAGGGAATGATCCTGAGCTGGTCCAAAGGGAATGGTCTAGTAGAGCACACAGTGAGACATGGCAGCAACAAAACCATAGGAGAGATAACTCAGTGTTGGGCTGCACACACATCATCTCACGCAGCAAGCAGGAGACAGGGAATAATCCAGCTCATTATGACTCATCCAGGAGACTGCGTTCAGTTCTGGGTGATGCAGTACCAGGAAGATGCAGATAAGTTGGAGGGAATTCAGAGAAAAGCAACCCAGAGGACTGGGGGTGTGAGGGACTGATTTATGAGGGCAGATTAAAAGAATGAAATGTGTATAGCCAGCGCGGCTAAGTGATGACTAAGGGAGGGCACGATAAACTGCCTCTGCAACCTTTTAAAGACCGTCTCCTAGCCCTGGCAGCTGGCATCCACATCTATGCTTAACCTGGCTGCTAAGGGCAGGAAACCACACACCATGCAAGAGGCAAGATCCTCCCAGCTGAGAGGGGAAGGTGGAGGAAATGCAAGGACATCAGAGAGCTCTGCCTGAGCAACTTGCTCAGACCTCTGTTGTGAGTATCCAGACACCTATCAACAAAATCACCGGCCTGCTGCTTGGGGATAGCCAATGGGACCAGGTGGAAAGTCATGATCTATTAAAAAAAAATCCCATTAAGCCCCCCTGGTTAGAACCTCCCTGCACATCTCGAAGCTACTCTGTTACTAGAGGACAAACAAACTATTCCTCCACATTAGACTGGAGCTATTTCACATCCCAGTACTGTGGGGCGGAAAAGACACAGAGAAAAGAGGTAATTCCTCTTACCAAAATGCTGGCAATAATGGCTCTAGTTTGCTCAGGGTGGTATCTCCCTTCCTCAAGATCTGTCTCTGAGCTGCACACAGTCCCGCATGGCCCTTGTCGGAGATCCAGTGGCCTACCAAAGAGGCTATAGGGACAGGGCTGCAAGATCCATGGGTGAAGGAAAGATAGTCCCAGAGGGATGGAGCCATGGCCCAGGAAGAGCATCCTGCAGACAAGGCTGGTCTGGAAACCTATTCATGTGAGCCAACTGTTACCCTTAGGCACTGCCCTTCCTGGCAAGAGAGATTCCTGATGCCCCTTCTACTGCAAACAGGACCAGCGCATGGCTTGGAGAGGGTGGGGAAGTGAATCAAGACACCGCGTTCAAGCCTGGCCTTTGAGAGAGCTGGGAAGGGTAGGAACAGACTCCATGAAGTGGAAACCACCACTGGGGAAGTAGCTCCTCTCACCCAAGATATTCCTGTCCCCAAGTGTCTACTCAGAATGCAGCTGGCATCCACACAGAGCCTTCTAACATGCCCAATTCTTTCATCATCCTTCAATTCTTCCTTTTCTTTGTATCTTCTTTACTTAGATGCGGGGAAGAGGGAGGCCAGGAAGAGCTGAGTCAAGGACTCCACATGCTTCAAGAGTGAAGTAAACAAAGACTAAGGAGGAAGAAACGGAAGGGTAGGAGTTTTTACACCTAGCCTTGACTGACAATTCCTTTGTTCTCCACCTTCCTGGAGGTAGGCGCATCCCTGTGTATGGATGAGCTGTAGCACAAGATGTGGAGGGGCAGGGGGAGTCACAGGACACAAACTGAAATTAGCAATGAGCAAATCATCAAGGAAGATGGCATCTTCTACATGTCCATTTCCTCCAGATTGCTGGTCCATCCCGCACCTGGGAACTGGTTTGAAAGGACAGCAGTGAGTCCCAATCCTGCTAGGAGCTGAGCAGACCGAATTCCATAGGGATTGAGGGTCCCCAGTAACAGAGCCAGTTAAAATTTGGAGAATGAATTTTTTTGTCAACAAATGGCCTTTTGAAAACAAAAAATGCCACGAAGAACCATTGATTTTCTGGAAATTTTTCAGGACATTTTTTGTGACTTTTTATCGGTGGGTTTTCGGTGAGTTAAGAATGACCATAATCTTTTTGATAAAGATTTCATTGAGAACTAGGATGACCAGATGTCCCGATTTTATAGGGATAGTCCTGATTTTTGGGTCTTTTTCTTATATAGGCTCCTGTTACCCCCCATCTTCTGTCCTGATTTTTCACATTTGCCACCTGGTCATCCTACTGAGAACATTTTGCAAAAGGAATGGAGGAAAAGGAGTCCTTTTTGAAACCCGCAAAATGGAAACAACCTTGAAATATTTTGCTAACATTTTATTGTTTTGTGCAGTATAACTCAGCACTTCACAGGCCTCGTCCATAGTGATGGAATAACATAGTGGGCTTCTCAGTCCCTCTTCTACCACGCCAGCCCTATTAAAAAGTAATACGATAATTCTTCTTAATGACTGACTCCACCTGGGATCTGCAAATCTGGTTCCATTCTTCCTGATCCATACATTGCCACTGAGATCAGAGATTCTACCATCAGAAATTAGCTGCTGATTTTCCTGATGCTGCACAAGGCAGAAGAGAATCCAGCTTGCTCTCCCGTACCTGTATCAGATCTACCAGGATTAAGAGTGGTACAAACTTAGTATGGACCCAACTCTGAAGTTAACAGGAGTTTTAGTTTCAGGCGAGCAAGGAATGCAGGATTGGACCATTCGTCAGTCAAATAAGCAGATATGATAATAAGAGACACAGGGACAAATTTTCCTCCTGATTACTTAAGAAAGCTCCATTCACATCAAGTCCGTAACTGATCAGAGGATTTGGCCCAAGCAGATATGCTAGAATTTCAAATGAAGTAGATAATACCTCTGGCATGAGAAAGACACTCCTATTGCATGACTGAGCTAAGGACCCAAACAAAAGCATTTTAGGCTTAGGATGCTTACATTGCCAAGGCTCTAACTTGGGTGACTTTGCCAGCCCATGGTACAGCACAAATTCCTCGGGGCAACTGTGACTCCTGATTGACTTGCGTAACATGGCAAGTTCAGCCACCCATCCCTTCATCACGAATCCTCCTGAATGCAGTGCAACACAAAGCCTCCTTTAATGGCCCAGCAGCAGCGGCAAAAACTAAAGACAGCACCTAAAATAAACCAGCATGCCTCTGAATTCAGCTGACCTCCCCAGGGCACTGCACCCACTGAATGTAAAGTCCAAAGCTGTCCATTCCACCGATGGGGCAAGGACGGGGAGTCAATGCACCAAGAGCCATGCTACCTCTACTGCCTCCCTCCTAGAGAGAGAACTGACCCAGCTACCTCCTCAAGCCCCGATTATATGTAGCCCTCAAAGACTCAGGGCTAGAACACCTCACCATCTGAATGTAGCTACGCACTGAGCTGTATTCCTTTCCAGTCCCTGATTTGTATGACCTTAAAGGTGAACTGAAATGCTTTTTTAAAATAAGGATCATAAATTACAGAAGAAATTTGAAAAACAAAGGTATAGTTTTCTCCTTTGGTTCTACATTTAAATTGTTGAATCATCATATAATCAATGGTTTCCATAGCCAAGAGGCCAAGCCACGAAAGTCACTGGTTCACAAACCTCATCAGCTCATTGGTTAGAATGAACTTGCAGTTAAAGCCCTGATCAACCACTCAAGACAGCTGGGTTCAACTCCTGGCTCTACTAAAGACTTCCTGTGTAACTCTGGGTTTGACACTGGCTACACTATAAAATTATAACAACTTAACTTACGTTGGCACATGGTCACCACAGTTACTGAATCACTTGTGTGCATGCAAACTTAGCTCCTTGTGTTGACAGAGTGCATCCTCACCAGGAGCATTTGTATCAATTGTGCTATCAGTGTGGGGCATTGTGGGACAGTGCCTGAAAGCCAGGGACAGTCGATATAAGTAAGGCAGTGTAGTCACTGCGTTGAACTAATTACATCCACCATGACTCTACGCCACTTGGGGAGGCGGTGTTACTAAATTGGCGTAGAGACACTTACGTTGATAGGAACCAAATTTAAGTGCAAACACTGCTACAACTAGGTCGGCACAAGGCAACTTTGCCACCCTAACCACTTAGCATAGACCAGGCGTCAGACGACGTCTACACTCAGAGCTAAGGGTGTGATTTCCAGCTCATGCAGATGTACCAACATGAGCTGTCAGATGATCTAGCATACTAAAAATAGCAGTGGAGCTGCAGCAGCTTGGTGAGTAGTGGCATGGGCTAGCCGCACCAAGTACAAACCTTCCTAGGGTAGCTAGCCTGGGGCTATGCTACTAGTTCTATTGCCCTAGCTCAGTGACAGCTAGCACGGGAACGTCTACGTGAGCTGGGAATCACACCCCTCTTTCATAGTGTAGATGAAGCCTCGGGTGAACTCCTGAAATGGCAAGACTCCCCCGACATCAACGGAGCTAGAATTTACCCTGATGGTATGTCCACACTGGAGCTGGAAGGTGTAGGCATACTCATGCTAGCTCTGATCAAGCTAGCATGCTAAAAACAGCTACGTAGCCATGGCAGCATGAGCAATGAGAGGAGCTAGGGTTTACATGGGATCATACTCAGCATGGCTGCCACTGTGGCTGTGCTGCTACTTTTAGTGTGCTAGCTCGATCTACCCGAGCTCGAAATTACACCTCTAGACCTCAAGTAGACATACCCTTAGGGTCTCTGTGCCTCAGCTTCCCATCTGTAAAATGGGGATAACCATCCTGCCTTTCTCCCACTGTTTGCCTGTCTTGTCTATTTAGATTGTAAGCTCTGCAGGGTAGAGTCTGTTTCGTTCCCTGTGAACATACGGCACCTAGCACACCAGGCCTCCAGGAGCCACTGTAACAGAAATCACAATCCTCAGAAGAGGAGAAGAAATAAAACAAACTAACTTAGGGGAACAACCCAAGAGGGGTTCTCAGGGCTCATGTGCATGGAGAATGCATGGAGCAATTTAACTTAAGCTGTGAATTTAAACTGGGTTAGTCAAACCAGTTTCATTAAACCAGCACAAATCCCCATGTAGATGCTCTTACTTTGGTTTAAGAGTGGCTTACTGCAGTTTAGCGTAAGTCAGTTAAGAATAGGTTTAAGCTAAATGGAAATAAGCCATTCTTATATACAATTTAGAGTGTCCATACAGGGGTCTGCCCTGGTTTAACTAAACCAGTTTAATTAAACCAGTGCTTTTTTGTGTGTGGACAAGGACTACAGGTATATATCTCCACAAGACAGTTGTACCACTTTACCTAAAGATGTGAATTTAAACCAAATTAGTTAAACTGGTGCAAACCTCTAGGTGGGTGCTCATATTTCAGAATACACCAGGCTTGTTTCAGTTAATTAGGAATCAGTTTAAGATGAACTGAAATGAGCCGCTCTTAAACCCAAATCCGTGTGTCTACATGGAGGTCTGCACCGGTTCAACTGTACTGGCTTAAAAACCCACTTGAGTTAAGCCAGTGCAATCTTCTCATGCAGGGAATAAGGCTCCTGTGCTGCTAACGGGCTGCAAGTGCCTAAAAGAGGGCTCTGAAGAGCTAGCTGGGTGGGGGCTTTACCGCGACAATCCGCAAACACAGCCACAGTTTCATGCAAGGGCTGTTTCACAGAGGGCCCAGACAATAGTGTGTGTTACTGGATGTGCACTCACCATTAGCTGTGTGCGCAAGTGGCCAGATAAAAGCTGGGCCGCAATGTTTTGCTGGTATTATGGTTTACCAGGCAGGGCTCCCGGCACTTTGGCGGAGGACTGTGGAGCACTCAGAGCTGGGCCTGGGCGTGTGCCAAACATACAGACCTCCAGAGCATGGTGCCTGGGGGAGACAGATCCTGTTCTGTCAGCACCTTCTGTGAGCTTCCCCTCCGGCCAGAGATCCCCCACTTCCCTTCACACACACACTCTGAAAGAGAGACTCGGCTTCCACAGCCTTCAGTCACAAATGACCCACCCCATGTTATCCCTGCCAGCTGCAGCCCTCCCCATAATGGCAAGCACCCCAATCCTGCACATCCCAACCCCAGCACAGGGTTGTGAAGCCTGCCTAGTGAGCCACGCGGCATTCTCCACACAAAGCCCCTGCAATCCTAGGCCTGGCGCCAAGCTCCCTTTCTAGATGAAATGCTGATGATTTTCCCTTTCCTCCACGTCTCTCTCCCTCCCTGACCTTGGGAGCAGTCATCACACAGGCAAAGGGGAGGTGCAACGATTAACCAGCAGGCCGGAGTGGGGTGAGCTCATCGGCTGGATGAATGGGCAGCCTGGCCCAGCTGGAATTCAGAGCACTGCAGACAACACTGAGCCGGACGCATTCATCTGCAGCAGGGGAGAGATGAAAGCGTTTCCTGCACTGGCTGCCTGGCTGACCACAGCACCAAAGCGCCCGCCCCCCCCCCCAAGCCCTCCTGTTGCTGCTTCGGTGGAAGCCAGAGATCGAGATGCGGGTGTTGGGTACATGCGGAGGATGCACAGGGCTTTGCTGACTGCGACTCTTTAATCTCCTAGGCCTGCCGTAGTCACAGGCAAGAGCTTAGCCATTGCAGCAGAGACTGCGAAGGAGAGAGAATAGGTGTCGGGCAGATGCACAGAAATTAAACACAGCAGTGCCCTGTGTCTCTGGATCCCTGCTTAGGTTGGTCTGGTGCTAGGGGAGCCGCAGGGCAGATGGCCTTACAGGAAAAAGTCTTCTGTCTTATCACAGGATAAGCACAAGCACCAGCACCGCGCTGTCAATACACCTCAGTGCTGCCCTGGGGGTGAGATAAGGAGCTATGGTCATCATGGGGTGGGTTTTAAATGACACGGACACCCACTCACTAAGGGATGGAAGGAGCCACCAGCTCCTTTCACACAGGAGCCTGATTCAGACCCTTCCTGACCCGAGTTGGAACTGAACCAGTGCCCTCAAGGTGGCCAGCTCTATAGCCCTGTTCCTGAGACCCATAGCCAGCCAGTCCCCCACAGCCATGTCAACCTGCTCACTCACAATCTGCGGGAGACTCATCAACGTACGGTGCAAACAGGCCAGCGTGGGGCGGGTGAAACCGCCCAGCGAAGCACTGGGCAAACACAGGAAAGGGAAAGAAAAGCCGCAGGCGGAGAAAAGGAACAGAAATGGCAACAGATATCAGGAGAGGAACGAGCGGAAGGGCCGAGATAACAAGCAGAGAGGAAGGACACACACGTACTCTCCTTTGTTAAAGGGTTACAGGGCTACGGCCGGTGTGCAACATAGCTGGTTCAGCCTCGCCGCTCTGACAGCGGCAGGGAGGGCAAAGCGGGCAGGGAAGCGGCTTGCAGCACAGACGTCCTCCAGTATGCCCTATACTCGGGTTAAGCTGCCCCCTAGCCTGAGACAATTCATTGTGGAAGGACGTTCAGAAAAACGACAACTGATACTAGCACCCTGGATCCTGGTGAGGGCGCAGGGCAGGCCGAGCTTCTGGAAAATGGCCAGGCTCTCCTCCTCCTGCCCACACCCACCCCAGGGCCCTCTCCTCCCCACCTCTGAGTCCTTCTCAAATGACACCTCTGCCGAGCTGCCTACAATGCCTCTTGTCGATTTGTATGGACAGTCCCTTCTGCCATTTCTCATCCCTGGCCTCTGTCTGTCTGTTTTCCTTTAGATTGAACTCAGTAGGGCAGTGTATGCCCAGTTTCATTGGTCTGGAAAGTACCTGGTGTATCACAGGCACTACAGCAAACGACCATGTGATGCGGGGTCAGTGTCGCTGCCAGAATGAACATGGATCCCCAGGACGGCATTTCTAGAGGCGCAGTGCACAGCCCAGCTGCACCTTCAAACCAGCCCCTCTTTCCTGAACAGGCGGTCTGGGAGGTTGAGTGACTCAATCAATAATGTCCTTCAGACAGAGTGCGAACACATCCTTCAATTAATATAACTCTCAGGAGGAGTTCAGCACAAGCCCGCACCTCAGACAAAAGGGGTGTGGAGACACGCAGGAGTTTTGATCTGAGAGGGTGAAGGGGTTTTGCAGAGTACTGTTTGGGTAAGTAAGAGAGGGGGGTGTCAGTATGTGCGCAGGAGACACGGCACAGGAGAGTCAGGGCCAGAACTAGAAAGCCAAGCAGCAGCCTGCAACCACAGGGCAACCCTGGAGAGGCCTGAGACATCTGGGTCGAGGATACTGGCTGAACCAAGTTTGGGCCTGTGAGCTAAGAAACAGCTCCTGGTTTTGATTCAAGAAGCAGGACATGCCTTGTAATAACAAGGCTGCATCAAAGAAACCGCCTGGTTCCATCGTCAATTTCTATTCCCAACTGGGACATCCTCAGGAGTCCGAACTTAGACTACCCGCTTGGGTCACACAGGGGTAACATCAGCTACAGCTGCGGGGCCCTTTTCGCACCTTCCTTGTGCACTGGGGCTTGGTGATGCCTCTGCTGCAGTACGGGGATCAACCAGGGAAACCTGAGCATCTGAACTCAGGTCTCAGCAGGAAAAAGGCCTTTCAAATGTCTTTTAACTAACACGTATGTCTAGAAGCATTCTTCCAGGACCTCTGAAGCCAGTGGAACGACTCCTCTTCACTTCACTAGGATTTGGAATGAGTTGGCTTTTCCCTGTAAAGCCATACCAGCTTTAAACCCTGTCTAGTTGGAGGCAGCCTCTCTCCTTAGCTGATACCATGAAGTTGCCAGAAGCAGAGGCACTTGCACCAGCAGCCCCTGGGTGTCAGCAGGATGGAGGACTGGGGGAGAGCACCTTCAGCGCTCGGGGACATTCTCCCTCGCCCCTTTGGCCTGACACAACTGGAACTTGGATACTTTCAGGTCAGGCCGCAAAGCTTACTTGTTCTTCTAGGAAGGGAGGGCATGAGGGCAGTGTGCAGGGGAGGGTCTGTGTTTGGGACATGGGATTTTCAGTGCATCAAAAGCAATCGATTAACTGTAATCAGCTTTAGCCCCTTTTACTGAAGAAATTGGGTCAGTTCCCCTTTAAGGATGATTTTGCTCTTAACTTCTAAAACCATCCATCTGATGGGAACTGGGTGGGAGGGGGAAGGGTGTGTTGAAATTGTCACACGCAGTGTCACACAATATGGCACTCGGGTGACAGCGGAGAATAACACAGCAGCGGGATCGCTTGTGTGGCCGTCGTGGGGAGTTGTATCAGCACTTTCTTAAGAAATCCTGTTTTTCAGGGGTTTATAACTCAACCATAACAATTTGCTCTGGCAGAAAACTTTGCATACAATTGTAGCAGCCTAGGCCAAATTTTCCTCTCTACATATTTTTGCCTTGCATGAAAGCAGCGTCTGTTGTATTTGAAAACAACCCACTAAAATACTAACATATATTTTTAAATGGACACATTTTTAATTTTTAAGAAAGGTTTGCCTTCCTGTGACTCAAAAACTGGCCGTTCTTTTACACTGAAACATTTTCAGGCTCTTACTCCCTAATGTAGGCTTGTGCCTTTGGGTATTTTCAGAGGAGAGAAAAAAACCAGAAAGCAGCTGAGCTACTGAGATTTCCATATCAGCTGCTGTACACACATACACTGCATGGAAAAAATCCTTAGGAAATTTCTGTGAAAATAAAATAAAATAAAGACCTACGCAACACAGAGCTAACTGGACACACCATGCCAGGAGGGTCTGACAGCACTGTTACGGTCTATCAGGCCAGTAATCCACAAACTAAAACGGATTTATTGTACATGGCAGATCGTAACAGCTCCAAAGAAACCATCACTGTCTACTGTGCTTAAAATGCACTTTCTTTTCTTTTAAAGGGCCAAAATATGGGTTTACAAGATAAGATGCACCGGTTGTTCAGATCTGTTGCGTATATTACCCCTGGCAAAATATATATATATATATTCCTCCAACCCAAGTAGCATTGCACTGCCAATGTCATAGTCAAAACACTTGTCGTTACCAGTGGATTACCAGGATGGTTTTCACCTCAGCTAGCAAGATAGATTAGCAGTACCATTGTTTCCACTGTGATATTACTACTGAACACGTGGGAAAATAAAAGGAGTGCATTAAATCTGACCCAGGCCCTGCACAAATCCAGCCCAGGCTTAGTTATTTTCCATCTGAGAAAGAAAGTAGCGAGGGACAAACCTCAAAAAAAAAAAAAAATTGAGAGGTTTGTCTCAGACCAGCACCCGCAAATTGGGATTTTCACGCGTCTGCGCTACAGCCAGGTTAAAGAATGCTAAAATAAAAACAACCCACAGCTTTATTCCTTTTGTTTTATTTGGGGCAATTTCAATGCAGACAACGTACCCAGATAAGAGTCCAAACAGCTGAGCACATGAGCAGAGCAAGGTTGAAACCATAACAATTCCGGAGCCCGTTCAAATCATTCAAACATTGGAAATCATTCGAGACCCAGGCAAAAGCTTATGTTGGAGATGATAATATCAGAGTGGGATAAAAGAGGATAAGCTAACAGGTTTAGTGGGCAGCTTGTCTGAGTCAGTGTCACTGAGGGAGGGGGACCGTGCTCCTGATTTAACCCCAGAGAAGAGAATCAGGCCTGGGCATGGCTGATTCTTCTCATGTACACATTGATGTAAATCAGAAATGACTCCACTGCAGTCAATGAAACATTTGCACCAACATAAATGAGAGGAGTACCAGACCCCACGTTTTCAGTGTACGATAAGGCTTGTAAATTTCTCCATCCCTATTAGACCAGGTGCACAAGGTGGGGTTATGCCATCCAGCTGTGACCTGAGAGATGAGCAGCTGTTACACAAATGGCAGATCACAATGGGACACACAAGCAAAGTGGAGATCGGTTGCCTATGCTGAGACAGTCATTTCCTCACTGGTGAAGCTTGATCTCCTCCAGAGAGGGAAGCCTTGTATTCTCCTATTTCACCCACAGAGTCAATCTTCAGGCAGAATTTTACCAGCACGGTCTTTTGTATTATATAGAACATATTAATGTCACAGTTCATGAAGAATGCTGCACCACCGCACAAGGAAGAAAGGGTTGTCTAGTGATTAGAGCAGGGGGCTGGAAGTCAGGATTCTTGAGCTACCATCCTGTTCCTATGGGGCAGTGGAGAGTTTGGCCTAGCAGCATCGTTAGAGCAGGGGACTGGGCATCAGAACTCCTGGGTTCACTCCCTGGCTCTGGGCAGGGAGGTTAGCCTAGCAAACAGAGATGAGGGCCTGTGGGTCAACAAACCAGGCAAAACCTCAGTGATTTTGACAATAAGGTAAAATGTGGCAGTTTCAGCTGAGAGCCTCCGATGAAAGGGGATATTTATCCAGGCAAAGAATTAGACACTCATAACAATTGCACTATCAGGGACCAGCTTTTCAAAACATGCTGCTTTACAATCCGCTGCCAAACATTCACATACACAGCACGACATTCACATACAAATGCAAGACTTTAAAAATAATTGGAAAAAGAGATGTGCTTGCAGACTAAACTTGGAGTAACAAGGAACCAGGAGGCGGGACCATGCCAGTCATGTGAGTCCTTGGAAATAATGACAAGCAACAGAGAGACACAAGCCTGTCCCTTATCCTGTGTTTGAGGCTCCCATGGAAAGATGGTTAAGTCCAGGCTCCATATCTGACCTTGCCAAATTCTGTGCTTCTGATGCCCTAGAGAGAAAAACAAACCATTGCAGATTCTCCCTGCACGACTGCAGCGTGCTCTAACATATATATTCAGAGTGAGTGTTGGCCTGGAAGCAAAACCAGTCTACAGTTGCAGATTTCCTAACAGGAACGTCGTGGTCACTTTGGCCTGACTGACACTGCTGCAGTCGGAGAGGAGACAAAGGGAGAGGAAGGCAGAGAGAAGAAAGCACAGAGTTGGGGCTAGATATCATGAGCATTTCCCAGCATGTCAAAGAAATAATAAAGAGAAGAATTTAATTAACCCTGAAATTATATCCTTAAAAACAATAATTAAAGGTCATATAAGGGAAATCAATGTGGCCAGTCAGTGCCAGTGGGTGTTACCGCACCACAGAGATGCTGTCTCCTTCAGGACGCAGGGGCCAGTCCTACACAATCACAACTGTCCCTTGCCAGATAAGTCCCGAGAGGTGGAATCTGAAATGAACGACCAGCTCACAAAACCAAGCCAAACAAGTGCGCGTGGGTCCATATTAAGGGAAGGATCAGGGTCTTACTCCTTACGTAGGAAAAATTCTGCTGTGCTTTGTGTAAGGGCTGAGCAGGCAATGGTCCCGCTGTAAGCAGGACTCAACCTCCTTATTTCTAGCCCACTTTTTTGAACCCCAACCCAGCTCTTCTCCTCCCTCATTTGCTGGCCCCTCACACTTTGTTTTCCCAGCTGTATGGAAGGGCAGAATGTTCACAACTAGATCCCAATCTAGCTGATGCCAGTTTTACACCAGACTCACCCAGTGGAGTTACTCCTGATTAAATCTGTGTAAGGAAGAGCCAAAAGAGGACCGCACAGAAGGCTGGGGAAATCTCCAATGCAGCCCCCATCGCTTTCCTTCAAAGCCCGTTTAAGCGGTGCAAAGAAGGAAGGTGGGGAGGGAAAGTGATTAGTGAGGCCTGCCCTTCTGGATGTGTGACTTTAGTCACAGCTGAAGTGGATTTGGTGTGGACTCAGACCAAGTTCCAGTGGGCTTTTTAGCACACGAATAAACCCACTCTCTGACCCATCCCTGCTGGAGGTCTCCCTGCGGTGGACAGCACGTAAATACCAGATGGGCAAGAGCATTACATGTATTATTAAAGAATCATTATGAAAAGGAGCATGTAGGGCCTGATCCTGAAACCTAAAATCTGTCGCTCAGCTTCTGACTTGAAACCAAAGGGGAATGCATTACACGGAAGAGAAGGTGCCACAAGAATCTCATTTTAAAATCATTAAGCAGTGTTTGAGTTCCAGGCCTGAACTAACTGCTGCAGCGTTGACTTTTCAGGGGCAAAACTTCAGCAGAAGAATTTTAATGCATTGAAAAATCTCTTCCAAGCAGGGCTGCCAAGACCTGAATTCACCTCGCAGTTAAACAAGCACAAGGCAGCTAAAGCCAAGGAGATTGCACTGGGGTAACAGAGGGGAGACTCTAGAACCTGCGTCTTCAATTCAGAGGATTCCCACAACTTTTCCTTCCTGTTCTGCTTTCATATGCACAGCAGTCTCTTGGGTATGCAGCGGGAGAGAGTGGGACTGGACTCTCTGAGTCTGATACTCCTCTCACTCACACCTGTCTATATCAGGAGCAACTTCATTGCAGCCAATGTACCTCTGCTGGTCCAGGAGGAGAACTGGGCCCTGCTTTCTAAAGTCAGGCCGCTTCCTCTCAAACACTACTGAGCAAATCCTGTTCTGAAAGCCCAGTCCCAGTAGTTGGGCCAGGCACTGGGGATCTGCACTGATGGCTCTTGAGGGGAAGGAATCTTCCTCCCCAACCCAGGAGCACAGCTGTTCTGCAGACACTACATTGGCCCTTAGGGTGGAGATGCCCTTGTCTGGAGGCCACTGCTAACAGATCCATGCAGTAGAAGACACTCACCCTTCTAGAGTGCTGGCTGTAAGTGCCCAGGTAACCTGCCCAGGGCCAAGTTCCCACCCACAAAGGGTTCCCAGACACCTTTCCCACTCAACACACACGGATCTGTAGTCCCCCAATCCAGTAGAGCAGAACACCCCAAGAGTGTCCCAGGACACAGGACCATGCACAGCTCCAGAAACAGCAACGTTGGTTCATGACTAGTTTGAAGTAAGCCAGCTGAGGAAGCACACATCTTGCTGTTGGGGCGTCCAGCCGAAACGATGATTATATCATGACATTACATTTGTAATGTCTGAACTGCTTGGTAACAGCGACCCTAATATTATTACATTTAACATCCTTGCAGGGGAGGGGGAACAATACCAAAGAAGCCCACCACAGTAGCTTCAAAAAGGGGAACCATACAAACAGGAGGAAGCTAGTTAAATGGAAATTAAAAGGTACAAGTCACAAAAGTGAAATGCTGGCAGGCTGCATGGAAACTTTTTAAAAACGCCATAGCAGAGGCTCAAATTAAATGTATACTCCAAATTAAAAAACCTTGTAAGAGAACAAAAAAGTGCCACTGTGGCTAAACAACGAAGTAAAAGAAGTGGTTAGAGGCAAAAAGACATCCTTTAAAAACTGGATGTCAAATCCTACTGAGGACAGTAGAAAGAAGCATAAACTCTAGCAAGTCAAGTATGAAAATATAATTAGGAAGGCCAAAAAAGTATTTGAAGAGCAACTAGCAAAAGACTCAAAAAGTAAGCAAAAAATATTTAAGTACATCAGAAGCAGATAGCCTGCCAAACTATCAGTGGGGCCACTGGACAATCAAGATGCTAACAGAGCACTTAAAGAAGATAAGGCCATTGCGGAGAAGCTATATGAATGTTTTGCATAGGTCTTCTCTACAGAAGATGTGAGAGAGATTCCCAAACCTGAGCCATTCTTTTTCAGTGACAAATCTGTGGAACTGCCCCAGACTGAGGTGTCTATACAGTAGGTTTTGGAACAAATTGATAAATTAAACAGTAATAAGTCACCAGGACCAGATGGTATTCACTCAAGAGTTCTGAAGCAAGTAAAATATGGAATTGCAGAACTACTAACTGTGGTATGTAACCTATCATTTAAACCAGCTTCTGTACCAAATGAATAGCTAATGTGATGTGAACTTTTACAAAAGGCTCCAAAGGCGATCCTGGCAATTACAGGTCAGTAAGCCTAACTTCAGTACCAGGCAAATAAGCTAAAACGATAGTAAAGAACAGAATTATCAGACACATAGATGCACATGATTTATTGGGGAAGAGGCAATTCAGTTTTTGTAAAGGGAAATCATGCCTCGCCAATCTATTAGAATTATTCAAGGGACTCAACAAACATGTGGACAAGGGGAATCCAGTGGATATAGTGTACTTGGACTTTCAGAAAGCTTTTGACAAGGTCCCTCGCCAAAGGCTCTTAAGCACAGTAAGCAGCCATGGGATAAGAGGGAAGGTCCTTTCATGGATCAATAACTGGTTGAAAGACAGAAAACAAAGGGTAGGAATAAATGGTCAGTTTTCAGAATGGTGAGAGGTAAATAATGGTGTCCCCCAAGGGTCTGTACTGGGACCAGTGCTGTTCAATATATTCATAAATGATCTGGAAAAAGGGATAAACAGTAGGTGGCAAAATTTGCAGATGATACAAAATTACTCAAGATGGTTAAGTCCAAAGCAGACTGCAAAGAGTTACAAAGGGATCTCCCAAAACTGGGTGATTGAGCAAAAAAAATGGCAGACGAAATTCAATGTTGACAAATGAAAATAATGCACATTGGAAAACATAATCCAAACTATACTACACACAGAATGATGGGATCTACATTAACTGTTACCACTCAAGAAAGATCTTGGGGTCATTGTGAGCAGTTTTCTGAAAACATCTGTTCAATGTGCAGTGGCAGTCAAAAAGGCAAACAGAATGTTAGGAAGCATGAGGAAAGGGATAGATAAGACAGTAAATATCATAACGCCGCTATATGAATCCATGAATTCTGGTCTCCTCATCTCAAAAATATATATTAGAATTGGAAAAGGTACAGAGAAGGTAACAAAATGTTTCGGGGTATGGAACAGCTTCTATGTGAAGAGAGGTTAAAAAGACTATGGCTCTACAGCTTGGAAAAAAGACAAGTAAGTGGGGGATATGATAGAGGTCTATAAAACCTTGACTGGTGTGGAGGAAGTGAATAAGGCAGTGTTATTTACCCCTTCACGTAACACACGAACCAGAGATCACCAAATGAAATTAACGGGCGGCAGGTTTAAAATAAACATAAGGAAGTACTTCTTCACACAATGCAGAGTCAACCCGTGGAACTTATTGCCAGGGGAAGGCCACAACTACCTGGGTTCAAAAAGGATAAGTTCACAGAGGATAAGTCCATCAATGGCTATTAGCCAAGATGGTCAGGGATGCAACCCCATGCTCTGGGTGTCCCTAGCCTCTGACTGCCAGACACTGGGAGTGGATCACTCAATGGTTGCCCTGTTCTATTCATTCCCTCTGAAGCATCTGGCATTGGCCACTGTTGGAAGACTGGATATTGGGCTAGATCAAGGGTCTCAAACACGCGGCTCACAGGGCTATTTCCTGCGGCCCGTCAAGCAGCCAGCGCCCGCCCCCCCGGCCTACCTCCAGGCCAGGGATGGGCAACTACAGCCGCAGGATTGCCCCCCTCGAGCCCTGCGCCACTCCCTGAAGCAGCTGGCATCACATCCCTGTGGCCAGGGTGGGGAGAAGCAGAGGGCTCCATCTGTGTGTCATCCCCCCAGCAGCTCCCATTGGCCGGGAACGGGGAACCGCGGCCAATGGGAGCTACGGGGGAGGTACCTGGAGGCATGGCAAGCAGCGTGTGCGGAGCCCTGCATCCCCCTTCCCCAGGGACTGCAGGGACATGGTTCCAGCTACTTCCCGGAGCGGAGCGGAGTGGAACCAGAGCTGGCAGCCTGCCCTGGCCCCGGTGTGCGCCGCTGCCACCCAGGAGCCTGAAGCCCTCCTGCACCCCTCCCTCCAACTCCCCGCCCTGAGCCCCCTGCCTACACCTCAACTCCCTGCCCTGAGCCCCCTGCTGCACCCCACACCTCTGCCCCATGCCGAGCCCCCTGCTGCACCCCACACCCCAACCCCCTGCCCTGAGCCCCCTGCTGCATCCTACACCCCTTCTGCACCCCGATCCCCTGCCCTGAGCCCTCTGCCTGCACCTCAACCCCTTGCTGCACCCAAACCCCCTGCCCTGAGCCCCTGCTGCACCCACACCCCAACCTCCTGCCCTGAGCCCCCTGCTGCATCCTACACCCCTTCTGCACCCTGATCCCCCTGCCTGCACCCCAACTCCCTGCTGCACCTCAACTCCCTGCCCTGAGCCCCCGCCACACCCCTCATGCACCCTCTGGGGGCAGGGAGGGGGCAGAGCTGGGGTGGGGACTTCAGGGAAGGGGTTGGAATGGGGGCAGGGAAGGGGTGAGAAGAGGCACGGCCTCATGGAAGGGGTGGAGTGGGGGCAGGGCTGGGGGCAGCGAGGTGGGCGGTGTCAGTGATGCGACCCTCAGGCCAATGAACTAGCCCTCATGTGGCCCTCATGGTCATTTGAGTTTGAGACCCCTGGGCTAGATGGTCTGATCCAGTATGGCACTCCTTATGTTCTTACGTAGTGCCTCCACCCTGGTGCCATCCAAAGCACTTTAGCCAACTAGATATGCTTCACCTAGCACTGAAAAGCAGCTAACTCTGGTATGGAACACTGCAGTTGTTTAACAGCTCACAACAACAATGCTCAACAATTTAGGATGTACAGTTGAAGTTACAGGTGGATTTAGGAAGTCATGATGGAATTACAAACACTGGAATTTGACTAAATGGGGCTAAATGTGATCTTTATTGACCATTAGCAGTCAGACCCTCAGTTTTTCCATCTCCTTCAAATCCTAGATATATAATGGAGTTTTTCTCTTGGCAGTGGAGCAGCTGATTACTTTAAAAAAAAATTAGAATCCAGGGCACCTTTCTGATCAGATAGATAGATAGATATTTATAGTAGGTCAAAATCTAGACCAAAGCAACTTGTCAGGATCTCTTTAATTCCAATGCTGCCACTGGGCCCTTCAAGAAGATGCTTCAAACTTTGTCCTTAATTGGTTTCATTTTTGCTTCATCAATGATTCACGACGCTAGCGGGGCTTCAGGAAAGGGTTGTGGCAGAGCATGGTTTGGAAGCAGCTTTCTGTCCCCTGCACCACGTCTCTGCCCAGGTGAGAAAACAGGACAGTTCACAGGGGCAATGCAGCAGGGGCAGGGGTAGGGAGGGTTTCAGGGCTGCTGGGGGGAACATCTGAGCAGCTCACTGGAGTTTCTCGTTAAGGCCCAGATCCTGTATTGAGAGCCATGCAGACACATGGGTCTTGATGCAGGATCAGGACCATGCTGAGAACAGATAGGGCCTGATCCTTGGAACATGCTGATTATCCTGGAGGGCTCCTGGAGCCAACACATGGCAAGGTTGGGCCCTGAGTTCAGTGGTGAAAGGACCTGTTGTATTTAAATATCATCTAATGGGGCCAGGAGGCTCCTGCAGCTAGAGGGACAGGGTCAGTAATGTAGGCCCCGAATCAAACACAACTGGCAAGATGACATGCCCACGCCCTGCACACAGAGCGCTCTGGGGCTGTATAGCGTGGTCCACCCAGCCCGTTTAAAGGTTGGGATCCCGTGGGCTGCTATGGCCGTGAAATGGGAGGGGAGGATGCCAAGAGCACAGAGCTGGTGTGCAGACACAGCGCCACTGACTGCATGGGTGGCCCAGGTCTTCTGCAAACCACATACCTCCCTGGGGATTCTCCAAGTTTGGAGAGGCCCCTGTGGCCATCGCCAATGCTGCAGAAAGAGCAAATCCCCCTCCCACTCCCACAGAGTGACCGAGGAGGGGAACCTTGCTGTAGTTCCCTCTCTCAGCCCCTTCTATGGGTGCTACAGCAGAAGAGGGCGATCCAGCACCAAGATTTCTAAAAAGAAAACCACCCTATGGGCCTTATCTCACATAACACTGAGTCACACTCGTGTGTCTTCACTAACTTCAGTGGAGTCACCCCAGATTCCACAGGTGGGACTCAGGTTAGAATGCAGAATTGCATTGCCAGCTCTTGCTTGTTTTACTGTGAGTCTCATGATGCTTAGTGCTTTTCTTAAAGCCCCAGCTCCTGGAGTCATGGGACATGCGAATCGCAGCTTTTCTTTTAAAAACAAAGTTTCTAGCTTTCATTGTTACAAAGAAAAGCTCAAAAAGGTGAATTCTGAGGGTCCAATAAAAAGAACCCAGCACTTATTATTTTTTAAGTCTCATGACTTTCGGTCCCTGGCTCATAATTTCTGAATAATACTACGGATATTTTCCAACCGCTATTCTAATACCAACACCAAAGGATTTGTCCTTTTTAATATTAAGCCAGCTTTGCTTGTAACTCAGACAATAGAATGGTGTACTAGTCTGTTTGCATGGTTCAGTGAAATGCAACAATGGATACAAGTAGTGTAAAAGGGCGAAAAGCACACCAGGTTTCTCAATGTTGTTACATAACACAGGGAAGGGACGGGTTTTTAAATATCCAGGGCCTGATCCCCTGTTCGGAGGAGTGCAAATCAGGAGTGACTCCACTGAACCCAATGCAGTGACACCAGGCTAATGCCAGCATAAGGAAGTGGAAAATCAGGCTCTTCATTTGGTCCCAGCAGTGCCACCTGTCACCCAACCACAGGCAGCAACCTCTTGGCTCTGCACACAAGAGGAGCAGATCAGACAGGGCCATGGCAGCCCCTGGGCACCAAGCAGTGCCAAGGGCTTGATGATAGCCCTTATGTAGCTAATCAAGTAGTAACGACATATGCATGGCAGACTGGACAGCTCACGGGCGTAGATAAAGGGCACAGGCCTGCCCCACTGACTTGCCAGTTAAAAACCAGGTCAAGTCAGCAGCCCTGTGGCCTGCGTGAAAGGCGCTGGTGGTCTCTGCCCACTCCCTAGTGCACTATCCGTGCCTGCTCCAGAGCAGGGGGGCTGACCTAGGATAGATGGGAGGAGCTCGCAGAGCAACAGCCTGTGCTACAATGTTTCTGTGGACGAAGCCAACCGGCAGAGCTGGGATCCTAGCTACACCCAGCCAGCCCACGGACAATGTGGTTTATATTCCTCAACAGACATCTGTCCTTGAAGAGCTAGCACTTGTGTGAATCAGCCCTCTTTCAGCACAGACCAACAATGTATTGACAGCATTGATTCCAAGGGGTGTGTCAGGGTGTGAGCAGCTGTGCCTGTCCAGAGAGCACAAGGAAAGCAACCTTGGGCCGATTCTGAAGCTATCCCAATCTTGGCTTGTAGCTGACTCTGTGTCGCCAAGGCAGGAGACAATCCCTCCCCCTCTCTGTAACCAGGCTCCTCTTCCAGGCCAGCCAAAGCCGAGATCAGGGACACAGAGAGCGCTGCAGATGGGCGAGCGGCAGGGTGGATACAGCCCTGCATATGAACACGCAGCTGTTGAAGTCTGCATCTGTCAGCCGGCCAGTTTCTAGGGAAAGGGGGAAGTCCCTGGTAGACGGAGAGGGGCCCAAATTCTTCCACCCTCCCTTATTGACACCACCTCCAGCCTCAGCTGCTGACCTATACGACAGAAGGGCAAACAGATCAGGCGGCCTGCTGCATTTCCAAGGCTCATGAGTTTGGGAGTGGAGGCATGGACGGGGCCCGTACCGATCCAGGGCCAAGATCCGGGGCTGTGTATATGAACGGGGCTTCCTGAACAGTCAGTGGAAACAGTCTCCTCTCATTGGTATGGGCTGGCACTGGGACACACAAGGCTAAAGGTCTCCCTGTACCCTTTCCCCACACCAGGAGCTAGAGGAACAAAGACAGAGCAGCAGGGAAGCCTCTAATGCAGGAGATCAGTTGCTGGAAAATTACCACGGCTTCCTAAGCAGCTGTCATGCAAAGCGAAGGCCCCCACCTAGGGCCTGGCCCTGCACCCCTGAACTCTGGAAGAATTGCACAACTGCCTTCGATAGGAGCAAGAGATCTGCTATAAGCCACTCTGGCCAGGACAGAGGCAAGAGCCATCTCTTTACCAACATATATTTGGCCAGGCAGAACTGAGATCCAGATGAGGTGGGCCATTTCCACCATTGGCCAAAGGGTTCAAGCTGTCGCAGATTTAAAAACAATAGACAGGGCCAAATTCCTGGCTGGTGTCATCAGCGTAGCTTCACTCACCTCAGTAGAGTGGCCTTGATTTACACCAGCTGAGGATCCAGCCCATAATGTACTACTTTCACACAACTCCTCCCATTGGGAGCAATTTCAGATTCCCTCGTGCCCAACACTGACATGCAGCCACCTCTAGGGTGAAATTTAGCAGCAGTCTAATAACACATAGCACTGCTCCATGGCAGGCTTAGCACAGGAAGTGTGGGCCGGGGAGGTAGAACTGAATCAGATGTGCCCAGAATGGCTCAATCCTTCCCCATATATGGATGGTGAACTCCCACTAAAGCTTGAGAATAGGAACATGCATCAAGGGAAGAGGGGGTGGAATAGACATGCCATTCCCAAACACTCTCAATAACCTGTGCTTGTTATTTCCGATCTGTGCTACAGTAGCACCCAGAGCCCCAAAACAGGATCTGCGCTCCATTGCACCAACTGCTGTCCATGCTCACAGTGAGAGCCAGGCCCTGCCCCAAAGACCCGGCAAGCTACAGAAAGACAAGGTACCTCAAATTTGTGGTACGAACCAACAAGCAAAGGGAGAGTGAGGGTAACAGTGATGGGAACAAGGGCCATGAACAGTGTCACTAATCCCTGCTGGCCATCATCAGGAAATCCACAGGGGAAGCAAATGGCAAAGCATGGTACGTGCCTAGCCACTAGTGCCAGCACCTCCCATTCTGGGTGCCTAAAGCTAGGTACTCACATTTCGATTCAGGCACTTAAGTAAGTTACCTAGTTTTCAGTGATGCTGTGTACCCCAAATTCCTCCTAGAGCCAAAGGCGGCTGCAGGAGCCGAGCCCCTGAAGCAAGAGGCTGACCCCAAACATGATCTGCTCCAAAGCCACTGAGGCTGGGATTTCCAAGGTGACCTTAGTGACTTTAAGAAGGAGTTGGACACCTGAATCCCTTTGGAAGTGCCAGACCCCATGTGTCATGCCCCACATTCTCCGGAGACGCTGGATGACAGGTTAAGCCGCGTGGGTGGAGCAGATGTGCTGGGCACTTGACAGAGGAGCTTCATTGGCTACAGAACTAACTGCGAGAACTAGTGATCTAGAGATCTGTGAATCTACAGATCTGGTGACAGCATGTAGCCAGAGGCACTAAAACCATAGTCCCTTCCCAAGCGGCCTGGGGCAGAGCTAGAGAATAGCAGGAGTTCACTATATGCTCTAACTTGAACAGGAATTCATGGGCCTATGACCTGTACTATACCGCTTAGATGATCACAATGGGTCCTTCTGGTCTTAGAATCTCAGACCACATAATGAGTTGGGTCAGCGGTAGCCGTGAATTTGATGCAATGGGAGAGTAAAAACAAAAAATCCCCTTTCTAACATGTGGGGTTTTAACAGTACCTTTCATCCGAGTGTCTCAGCGTTTTATCGCATTAAACTTGCAGGCCTTTTATGAGGCAGCTATTATTGTTCCTATTTTACAAATGGGGAAGCCGAGGCAAAGAGCTACGAGGTGACTGGCCCACTGAATCAGAAGTAGAGCTGGGAACTGAACCAATGAGTCCTAACTCCCAGTTTCTGCTCTACCCATTTGACAGCACTGCCTAGGTTGGGCGATCCCAGGTTGGGTACTCCAAAAATGAAGCATCCAACTTCACCAGTTGCTTTTGAAAACTCTGCAGTGCTCTTCTTCTGAGCATGGGCAGCTGAGAAGTCTGGGGGCTGTGCTCGTGTGCAGCGATTATTACATTCAGCTGTACACATCCATTTGTCAATATCCAGCAAGGTCCTCTGCATAAAGGGAATGACCGAGCCAAGACCCCAACTGAGTCAAGACCCCATATTAGAAAGCATATGAGTTGGTGTTACTCTTGGGGGAAATTCTGCACCACTGCGCGTGCACAGAATTCATGTTCTCCACATATTTCTTTGCTTCCCTGTCACGCACCACTCCCTAGCAGTGCTGGTACATCATTCCAGGCACCCTGAGCATCTGGCAGAGAGATAAATCACCACAGGGCAAGGGACACCCCAGTCAGTGGCTCCCAGCTGGGCTGGAGACAGAAGAGTAGAGGAGATCCTCTTCCCTGGCAAGGAGTGGCTGGGGCTCTGCCAGACCCACCCCTAGAAACCTCCCCCAGCTGCAGGAAGCTCAGCATCCTCCTGCTTTCTGCCGCCATTGCTCCTCAGCTGCAGGAGGGAAGAGGTCACTGTTCCTCTGCTGCTCCCTCATCTGCCCAACCCCCATGCATCCAGACCTCCCATACCCAAACACCCGTGCCAAGCCTCACCCTGTACACTCAGAACCCCCCTAGCCCTCCATACCCAACCCCCAACCCCGACCCACTGAACCTCAACCCCTGCATCTGGAGTCCCCTGCACCCAGACCCCCTGCGTCCGGACTCCCCCCTGCACCCAGACCACTGCCACTGAGCTCCATGCACTCAAACCCCCACCCTGATGAGTCCCACCACCTGCACCACCCTGAGCCTCCACATCCAGACCTCCATGCCACTGACCTCCAACTAGCTGCACCCAGACCCTCATCACACGAAGCCCCGCTCCCCCAGCACCCAGACTCCCCCACTGAGACCCCCACACCCAGACTCCTCCGCTGAGCCCCAATCACCTTCACCTGGAAGCCCCTGCAGAGTCCCATTCCCCTTGCACCTGGAACCCCCCCCAATGAGCCTCAGTGCATCCAGATCCCCCCACACCTAGACCGCCCCACTGAGCTGCCTGCACCCAGATTGTCTCACACAGAACCCTCTCACTCCACACCTGGATCCTCCCACACTGAGTCCCTTCACACTTGGATCCTGCCTGGCTGAGCCTGCCTGCCCCACACCTGATGCGCCCGGTGCAGAGGGGGAGGGCCCTATGGTATTTCTGGGGCAGGTCCAGGCCATGTGCTGTGTCAGGGTCGGGTGCAGCCTCACCGCTGAGTCCGTGTCCCAGGGGTGGGGGGACTGCAGGGTGATCTCCCACCTTTGTGCAGCCAGTGGCCTGTGCTCCTCACTGCCATGCTGGAGCCTCTCCATTTATTTATTGACAAACAAAACTTGCAGAATTTTAAAATATTATGTGCACAATTTTTAGGTGCAGGATTTTTAATTTTTTGGTGCACAATGCCCTCAGGAGTATTGGTGTACATTGCAAACAGTAGAGTTTAATTTGAAGCTGTCCAGAGCTGAGTGGATGGCTATGGGGCATGGAGCTTTTCCTCAGCAGTGACCAGTCAGATCTGTCCTGTGTTGGTGCTGACTGACTGGCATCATGGCTGGTGACTGGGTCAATGTTTGGTTCCTATTGGACAGGGATAATACTTCCAAAAACTGTCATCACCAACTGCTCTCCTCGATGGCTATCTCAGGCCAATGACTAAGCAGGCCATGGAGACAGAATTATCCCAGTGCTGCTCCCTCCAGGTCAGGGAGACAGCCAGGGACAGGCAGGTGAGTAGGAGCGATACATGACCTACTGACCCTGCACTGAACCTGCTCTGGGGAGGAGCCGAGGGCTTTGCTCTCCAGGGGTCAGGCAGAAACCTTGCACCTGCGCAGAATTCACTTAACTGAATTAAAATAAGACAGGGCGACGGCCCTGTGATGTTCTTGGAGCAGGAGCTGTGACGAGACACCAGCAAAACTCACATCCTTCCCTTGGGCCATGCACTCAAGATAAACAACAAAGGCACACGCAGCACAGCACCCAAAATTAACACGGGAATGGAAAAGTTCAGGCTTGCCTGGAAGGAAGGGGAAGATGTAATACAATGGACATGGAGGGCGAGAACAGCCCAGTCGCCAGAAAAAACTCTGTCCTCTTGCGTGTATCCCCTGGGACAGGAGGCAGTTTCAGCTGCTCTGATCCCAGAGCCTGTCAAGAGAAACGGAGTGACAGATGGTCCCTAGTGCAGATTTGGCCTGTGGGATTTAGGGGGTTAAAGGTGACCAGCAAAGCAAAGCAAACAGACTCGTGCCTTTTATCCCCAGAAAGGCTGAAAGAATGTTGTTCTTCTTAAAAGCTGTTGATTGCATTAGGAACCCAGCTCCTTTGTACCCTCTTTCCCCTGGAAATCTCTATGGACGACTGGAGAACTAGTAGATTTAGGGTAATGCCAGTACCAGGGAAGTGAAAACTCACTCATTGAGAAGAAAAGTGATTTTTATTCACACTAGTTAGAACTTTTCGTTTCTTTTCAGTGACATCTATTCAACTCAGACCGCCAGGCATACAGCCGGGAGGAAAGCTCTTGGCGTGGAAAACTCAGCAGCTCAGCCCCATCAAGTAAGGGCTGAGAAAGCTCCCGATCCACTTCTTTTGGAGAAGGACGTTGCCAGCCAAAGACAAGAAGGCAATTGCCTGATATTTCCCAGTTCAAATGCCAACACGAACACTTTACAAACCAGCAAATCCGAGCTTTCCAGGCCCTCTCAAGATATTGCAAAGCAGTAACATAAGGGCCCACTTTTGTATTTTTTTTTCCTCTGCAGGTCGCTTGAAAATATCTGGAAGTATTGAGACCTTGAAGCACAGGGAAGGCCTGACCCAAAGGCCACTGAATCAGTGGGAGTCTTCCATTGACCCCGAAGGGCCCACAGTGTACGGAGCCTGACCCACTCCCCCACCCTCCCCATACCTGAGGGACAAATTCTGCGCTATCTGCAGGGGTAACATTAAAAAGAGACCCCTAGCTAAAAGGTGCTGCTTGCTATCGCGTCTGGCCCTCCCCAGTACCAGCCCTGACAACCGCCCGGGCTCTTCTGTTTCAAGGGGCTCCGTCAAGCTGAGTTAGGCCCTGGATTGCAAAAGCAATCCCTGCACCAGCAGGAACATGTCCACACCTTTGTCCCCTCCAACTGGCAGCTATCAAGAAAGCAACACTAAACCATCCTCACCTCTCCTCTGCAGGGTTTGCAGCCCAAACACCGGAGCACCGTGGCCATGCAGGAGAGCAGAGAAGCAGAGCAACATTGAGTTGTCTCATCACCAACCCATGGGAAAGCTGCAGCATCGGTCTGGTGCTGATCCGCCCCAAAGGAATGCCCTGCCCCACCTTCCCAGGGAGAGAAAATGGGCCTGGCAGACATTCCCTTGCCTGTGAAGCCGATAACCACACACTGCTGTAGCACCTTCTCCCCAGGATCGGCTGCACTATTTGGTACTGTCCCTGTCTTACAGGGAGGGATAGTGAGTGATGATGAAATCGCATGACGTGCCTCACATCCCCGGCCAGCAGCAGATCGGGGAGCAGAATCCAGAACACCTACTTCCCAACCCTGCTGCACTAATCACTAGACCACGCTGCCTCCCTGTGAGTCCATCATCCTAAGCATGTGGATTCGGGGGGGTGATTTTTCTGCAGCATTTTCAGGTTTGCCCAGCACTAATTAGCACACTGGCTGCCATTCCCTGCAACCAGGTGGGAGACTGGCTCCTCACCAGCAGTGACTGCAGGGTCACACCTAACCAGGCCTTTCATATCCAGTGTTCTTAGCAGAGCCAAAAGAGCCCCCTGCATTCTCTGGTGCGAAGGCAGCACTGACACCAGGCTGGCGATGCACAGGTGCTCTCCTGCTGGGCAGTGCTCTACCTGCATCAGTTGCCAAGCTGGGCTAACCGGGGGCAGGTGGCTTGGCTCCTGCACTTGGGTGCACAAGCAATTGGTTGTTAAAAGAAATCTTGCGTTAGTGCTTGGATTCATTTTCCAAGTGAGGCTCACGTTCACGTTTGTTACATGTCCAGCCAGGGTGCCACATGCAAAACACAGGGTCTGGGTCTTCACCACACTGCACCTCAGGTCGTCTGTTACTCCAGTGCAGAGTGCTAGGATCTGGAGCATGGCAGTATCTCCCAGTGGGTAGGGCACTGGCCTAGGTGTCAGGAGACCTGGGCTCTGAGCTGCTGCGTGACCACGACAAGTCACTTTCCCTGTCTAAGCCTGTTTCCTCTCCACCTTTTGTCTGTCCGGTCTATTTGGACTGAACGCTTGCTGGAACAGGGACTGTCTCTCGTGAGGTGTTTGTAAAGCAACCAGCACAGTGAGCCCCAGATCTTGACTGGGGCCTCTAGGTGCAACCATAATGATTTTGCAGTGGTGTAAATGACAGCCTAAGGTGCAAGGCAATGGAGGTTCACGCCCATGTATTACACAAATCAGTTCTAATCAACATCCACAGCATTTAGCACCAGTTCTCTTCCATTTCAAAGTGTTGTACAACCAGAAACTCCTTCGTCCTCACAGACCTCTGAGAGGACAGGCAGGCTGGCATTTTTATCCCCATGTCAGCAATGGGGAAACTGAGGCAGAGAGGAACATTGACATGCCCAAAGTCACACAGTTAGTGTCCGAGATGGGACCAGACCTCAGGCATTCTTAGCTTGCACTGCTGTCCTCCCACCACAAAGCTATGCCTCTCTCATATGTTAGCTGATCCACTTCCATGCCCCAGAAAGGGGGCGGAGAGGTTGAAGGGGGAAGAGAAAGAGCAAGTCAATAATATGTAAAATAACCCTACAAAGGAGAACTTCAGTTGACCTTGCCCTATAGACCATTCTTCAGTGTGTTCCACTGAAGTTGCATGCTACAAACTGAAAAATGCATGGACAAGGGTGTAACTTATTTGCACATACAGCTACCAGGACAGTGAGCACAGAGCAGGTGTTTGCTCATGCAAGTGACCACATGGTTGCATTATCAGCCTTTAGCTCCTCGAGCAATGGCAGCTCTGTGTCCCTCTAGCCACCAGGGGCGATATTTTCAGCCTTCAGGACATACATTCCCTGTCAGGCTCTTGAGGTTGCAAGGGGAATCCAACAGAAGCCGAACGCCTCCGGTGTGCTCACTGGCGTGCCGGCAGATTGGCACGCTGGCATTTAGCTGCCAGTCAACATTATGTCTCTTTGGGTGGAGCGTAGGTGTGAAATGCATGTCAGCCCATTACACAACTGGATAAAGAAGTGGCTCTCTGCCGTGGAGAATACAAGAGGGTCTTGTAACTTACCCTCTTGGCTCTGTCACCCACCCATATAGCCCCTCACAAGCACTGCCCTGCCAGGCACCACAACTCTGCAAAATAGTGCACTATACTGAGGCAGCAATGGCTGCTTTTGTTCAGAGAGATGATCTCCGTGGGCCCAACATGAAAGCTAATGTCTTCTGATTATCAGATCAGCTGTAACATGAACATTATGACAAAGCCCAAGCTTCACAATGAAAGGACTTGTCAGAGCAGCATCCAGCCGTCAGCTGAGACATCCAGGGTGTCACTGTCAACTCACCTTGGCAACGCTCCTTCAGCGTGACCTTCACTGGATCCTCCTACTCCTTCTCCCCTCCCCCTTCCTCTTGACGCTCTCCTTCCCCAGGGGCCTGGCCTTGTCTCCTGGGTTTCCCCTCTGCGCCTGGCCGATGGATGACCTCCCATGCTCCCACGGTTTCATAGACTCCAAAGCCAAAGGAGAGCATTGTGATCATCCAGTCTGACCTCCTGCATAGCCCAGGCCAGAGACTTGGCCCACTATAATCCCTAGAGCAGATCTCTTAGACATACATCCAATATGGATTGAAAAATCGTCAGTGATGAAGAATCCACCACGGCCCTTAGTAAATTGTACCAATGGTTAATTACCTCCCTATTAACAATGTTCACCTTATTTCCAGTCTGAATGTCTCTAGCTTCAACTCCCTACCACTGGATTGTGTTAGACCTTCCTCTGCTAGTCTGATGAGCCCATTATTAAATATTTCTTCCCCATGTAGGTACTTACAGACTGTGAGCAAGTCACCCTTCATCTTCTCTTTGTAAAACTAAATAGATTGGGGTCCTCGAGTCTGTCGCTATAAGGCACATTGTCTAATCCATAAATCATTCCCCTGGCTCTTCTCTGAAACCTCTGCAATTTATCAACATCCTGCTTGAATTGTGGGCACCAGAACTGGACATGGAATTCCAGCAATTGTTGCACTAGTGCCAACTACAGAGGTAAAACAACCGTGCTACTCCCACTGGAGATCCCCGTTTATGCATCCCAGGATCGCATTAACTCTTTTGGCCATAGCGTCACACTGCAAGCTCATGTTCACCTGATTATCCTGGGAAGCAGAGACGCTGAAAAAGATTTGGGGGTGGGGGTGGCTAGAGTCCCCCATGGTGTAAGTACACTCTACATCAGCGATACTCACACTGAGGTACGGCAGCTGCAAGTGGCTCTTTAATGTATCTCCTGCAGCTTTTTGCAGTGCAGTATTAAAACACTGTCCAATCAGGATGCCTCTACCATGTTATTAACCAACTGTGGAATACATGGTCAGTCTTTTTTCTGTGAGAACAACATATATACAAACAGTAAAAAGACTCAGTGAGGTCACGTGACTGTGGCCTGTTTGGGTAATGTTGATCACTAATTTGGCTCTTGACTCACTGAGGTCTAAGAATCACTGCCTCACATTCTTTGTTCCTAGAGGTATATGTGGACATTGAGCTGTATTGAAAGGCATATTGTTTGCTTGCACCCAGCTTACCAAGCACTCCTGATCCTTTGTAACAGTCATCTGTCCTCTTCATTATCTACCAGGCCTTGATCCTTGTCCCACTGCTATCCTGATGACTCTTAGACCTACCTCTCCACCCCTGCCTTCTCTTCCTCCACCCAAGCCCCCACCTCTCCCTCCTGAGCTCTATACACAATACAGGCGAGTCTCATCTTACGCGCATTTAACATGCGCAAATTCAGCTTTGCGCGATCGGCAAAAACAAAAAACAAAACAAAAAAGAGAAAAACAATGTTCCTGTAGTGTGGGCGATTCCGCCCGCCATTACACTCAATGTAATTTTGACTATACGCGTTTTTCACTTTACACTCTGACAGCAGAACATAATCCTAGCATAAGAAGAGACTCGCCTGTACGCAGCACAGCCTGGACCCCCCACTTTTTCCCCATAGCCTCTCCACGCACCCCATCTCCCTCGCCACTGACACCTCTGCCAGCTCTCAGCAGCCTTTGGGGTTCTGTGCCTCCCCTTCTCTATCCAGCCTCTTCTCTGTCTCCACCCTTGCTCAGATCTGCTCCTTCCTCTCCATTCCTGCTGCCAAAATCCTGGCTCACACCATGGTTCTCTCCCCTGGATACCGCAGCTTTCCCCCTGCACTCAGGCCACTCTGCATATCTGTGCTTTTCTGCCATTATAATTGGACTTTTTATTGTTTACTTCCACCCTTCCCACTCCCTTCGGGGCAGCGCTAGGATGCTCTGGGTCTGGCTGTGAGAGCCTGGCAGCTCCTTGGAGCAGGGGCAGTGTCTTTTTAAAACTGTCTCCCAAACACTATGGAGAATTACGGAGCTCTGGCAATACACTGCAGAGTTATTCAAACGCCGACTGAAGGTAACAGACTGCCAGCCGCTATCCCCGCACAGGGCAAGTGCGACAGTGCCGTGAGCCTCTGCACATCTCGCCCTGACCAGCTCAGTCTCCTTGGTCTTTTCATTATTGGCTTCTCCGCTGCGAGGGCCAAAAGGGGAGCCCGCCAGTGCCACCTGCAATGGTACCTTTGGTGAGGCGCCCACACTCATCTCAGAGAAGGTACCGCTCCCCAGATGGCAACGTCTCTTGCTCATCACTGATGGGGGCTGGACTAGAACCAGCAGTAGGCAAGGCGCTAGCCTATTGAATCCTTTGAACCAGACAGTCCTGCTCCTCATACCTGTCCACCCATTTCCTGGAAAACCCCACATCTCCCCTACTTAACCCTTGGGCACCTCCTCCAGCCCTCCTCCCTCCAGCCTCACTTCTAGCCTCGCCTCCTCCTCAGATCTGGTGTGGCACGTAGGAGATGAACTGCAGCCAGTTTTCCGCGTAACGTTACGTTCCCTCTTAGCAAAGGAGTATGTTTTCTCATAGGAGCGCTGCACTAGCCCTTCAGAGACAGAGTACAGATCTCTGCACCAACAAGGGGACCGATACTGCCGACCCTTAATGCTGGGTGCACTGCGTACTCCTCAGTAGGGTCCCGTCAGCACCAGCGGGCAGCGAGTGTTGCCGGCTCCGGCCCCACGCTGGAGACACTACAAAGAAATACAAGCACGAGAGAAAGAGGAGAAGGAGGGTTACCCCAGTGAGCCATCCTGAGACCCCTCTACTGTCACAGCCACATCTTCGCGGTGGCACAGACTTACATTGGCCATTATTTTTCTCAATGAATATTTCAGTTTTCTTTTCAAAAAAAGACTGAGCAACATCCTATTCCAGACACAGAAAACACTTCTCCCCTGGTTGGGTACAGACACTACTATTAACACAGGGGTTAGTAGTTTTCCCCAGAGTGTAGACTGACCCCCACACACACTTCCATGTCCTTCCTCTCTCAGATCCCACCCCCTACACACACACACACACACACACAAGCCCTTTGATTTAGCCAGAATGGCTAAACCACTCCACAGTTATTTTCCAGATGGTCCCCATTCTGGGAGAATCCAGGAACACCCTCCTCGCTCTTCCCGGCAGCTCCCTAATGGGACCGGCACAGACACCATTGTGCTTCACTCCCATTCCATGCATGCCAGTCCGAGATGCTTAGCCCCAATCAGATCCAGTCTCAAATCCCCTATTGATTTCCACATACCTGCTGCCTAGGATAGCGCTCAGGCCTGGGCTGCACAACTTCCGGATCGTATTTCATGCACTAGCTGCGGGGGTTGGTACAGCCGGAGGGCTGCCCTGTGTTCATTAGCCGAGTGTTGACGGGGGGCTGGGGAGAGTTACGGAGTGCAAACATTCAGGACCTGCTGAGCACCCACTCCTCCCTGCATCTCTTCTCACTCATGCTGGCGTGAACGAGGAGCAGTTCCACTGACTCCACTGGGGTTACTAAGTGTGGGAGGAGAACCATGGCCCAGCTAGACATGGCCTTGCCTCTTGCCTCTTCCCAGCCTCTCCACGCCTTCTAAACCAGTGGTTTTCAAACTTTTTTTCTGGCGGCCCAGTTGAAGAAAATTGGACAAAGGACTGAATGACCCATCCCAGCTGTGGATGTACTCCAGAGACTTGATTAGGACCTGCAGTTTATTCCATCACTACTACAAGCCTAAACCAAGAACTTTGCCATTACTGTACGTAATTGATTCCATGTATCAATTTTAGCTCTCATCTATATTTCTTTCTTTTGATGAATAAACCTTTAGATTCTAAAGGATTGGCAACAGCATGATTTGTGGGTAAGATCTGACTTGTATATTGACCTGGCTCTGGAGCTTGGTCCTTTGGGATCGGGAGAACCTTTTTTCTTTTACTGAGGTATTGGTTTTCATAACCAGTCATCCCCATAACGAGTGGCACTGGTGGTGATATTGGGAAACTGGAGTGTCTAAGGGAATTGCTCGTATGACTTATGAATAGCCACTGAGGTGAGACCGAAGTCCTCTCTGTTTGGCTGCTTTGGTTTGCCTTAATAGTGAAGAAACTCCAGCTTTGGGATGTAACTGCCCTGCTCTAAGCAATTTCTCCTGAATTAATACTCTCAGTTGTGCCCGCCAGAGGCAACATCATTACAAGGGGCTCAGGGCTGGGGTAGGGGATTGAGGCACAGGCTTACTTCAGGCAGCTCCTGGTCAGTGGCGCAGCAGGGGGGGTAAGGCAGGCTTCCTGCCTGTCCTGGCACCATGGAGCACATGCGCCCCGGAAGCGGCCAGCAGCAGGTCTGGCTCCTAGGCGGAGGCATGCAAGCGGCTCCACATGGCTCTTGCCCACAGGCACCGCCCCCCTCAGCTCCCATTGGCCAGTGCAGTGCACACAGAGCCCCGTAGCCCCACTGTCTAGAAGCCGGACCTGCTGCTGGCCACTTCCAGGGCACAGTGCAGTGTCAGAACAGGTAGGGACTAGCCTGCCTTAGCCGGGCAGCATCGCCGACAGGACTTTAATGGCCCAATCGGTGGTGCTGACTAGAGCTGCCACGACCCAGTGCCTTCCATTCCGCAACCCAGTACTGGGTCACGACCCACAGTTTGAAAACCACTGTTCTAAACTGCAGCCCAAACCCCGTTTCTTCCATGCTGCTGACATCCCCAGGAGCTTCTGACCAACTGCACACACCAGTATTTAGTATCATTCCCTTCTCACGCTTCTCATCTCCTCTTCCCCACTGATTTCTGCACCTCAGCAGCCCAGATCCACAGCTGCTGTAAATGGGCTGTACTGATTTCCACCAACAGAGGGTCTGGCCCTCTGGCTGTAACCCTTCCATGAGTTCTGAGACAGCTGCATGAACCCACGACACTCTTACACTACGTGGCTTTGTAAAACCAGAGAAGCCTGATCTGGATTCCCCTTACACCGGTATGACTCCATGGAGGGAGTTACTCTTGATCCACACTGGAACAGGAGAGGAGTCAGACCTAAAGAATTGTAGGATCAAGAAAAGAGCATCCAGACTAGTGCAGCAATCCTTTTAACAGCTATTGTTACTGCTTCCCCAGGCTAAAACGTCCTGTGTTTCTCAACTGCAATAGCTCTGAACACCGTGGAAAGCCAAGGGAATGAATCTGGTGTGTGTGAAAGGAAGATCAGGTCCCTCTGCCTCACGATGCTGCACCGGTGATGCTGGGGCGATGCTGAATTTTCCATAGAGGCATCTCCTGGACTCAGTCAGTCTCTCACTTTTCCCAGCAGCTCACGCTGTCTGGTTACAGTCTCTCAATAATAAACGGGAGTGAAGATGTTTTCATCCCGGTGATGCACTGAGGGGAACTTGCTCATTTCGTTTCAGCGTACGCCACCGTACCGGCATAGCAGACACTGGTGGGCTCCAGTGTAAGCCCAGGAGCAGGGATCCAGCCGGAGAGGAGAAGAGGTTTTATCTGATGAATATTCAATACGCAGCTGAAATTTCAGGTCCCCAGCTAATCCTTAAAGATCTCTGCTCCATGGGGAATCGTGGGCAAGGTTTGCGGGATAGAGGATCAGAGGAGCTCAGAATGGAAAAGACTGTATATTATAGATGATAGAGTCCAACCCCCTGCAAGGGCAGCAGAGGGGCTCAGAGAGAGGTTGGATTTGCTTCTGTGTTCCCAAATGTTCACATTTACTCCAAGTGTTTTCCAGCATTCTCTGTTGAGTTAAATGTCCTTTCAGATTAGCCGCTGAGGCCCTGGACTTTCGGCAGAGTGTCAGTGATTTGGAGGATTAGGCTAGTCGCAATTACTAAGACTTCGACGCTAGTGCAGGTGAAGAGACGACAGCTGAACAGCTTCCATTTTAAAAACCCGCAGCCTGTTTGCTTTGTGCACTTGACAGCACTTTGCCCCCACCCCCACCCCCCCCAGCCGCACTCGTCCCCCAGTACAGTCGTGCAATCAGCCAGCTTTCTTTGTTGCTTGTGTGGGTCTTTTTCACAGCAAGACGAGAGAGAAAAAAACCTCTTTTGAAATAGGAAAATGGGATCACACGGCTTGGCAGGGGGAGTCCGGGCAGGCCTAGCATATGCTGACACTGACTAGATTTCATGTGGAGGATGCCCCTTGAAGGTGAAAAATTTCACAGTTGAACTCTGCTCCTGCTGAAGACAATGGTAGACTTTCCATTAGCTTCAATCAGAGCAGGACTGGACCAGTGCCACAGAGCCAAAGAAGTTCTGTATCTGTACAGCACCTAGCTCCTGGGGTCCTGGTCCATAACTGGGGCTTCCAGCCGCTAACACAAATGATAAATAAGAAGAATTTGCCTCTCCATAGAGTCTTGCAGGGTCTAGATTCTTTGACGTGCTCTGGAGACATTTTAAAATTGAATTAATTAGTCACACTCTGGTGTGGTAATGAAGGGATGCCGAGGAATTACTTAGCTCAACACACAATAGAAATGCTGCCATCTCTGGGGTGGAACACGGCAACTGTTCAGCTGCTAACAGCAAAACTATGCCACAGTTCAGGAAAAAAGGTGCAGGATCCCAGATCCAACTGAAACCGCAAGGAGAATTTAGACAAGGACCATGGAGTGCTCGGCTTTGGAATTTGGCCAGGACAACAAAGTTCATGCCTCTCCGCTTAGAACAAGGGCCAGGAGGTCTTTTAGGAGCACAAGCAGTCAGGGTCTCAGTTGCAGATCCCGTCAGAAACACGTCACGCCCAGCAATGCAGCATCCATGCCCGAGTGACTAGCTGGGGGGATGGTTTGGTGTTGACTCAGCAGGGGGCTGGGGACTGCCTTGGCAAGAACTGCACCACCCATTGAATCAGCGCCACCAGTGCCTGTGGTGCTTGGGTCTCCCATCTGAGCACTGACTCTGCCCTCCCTCGCAAAGCGGGGCCCTGGAACTCATCCCGGACAGCTCCCCCTTGCCATGCATCTGAACTGCCTGAAAGCAGCGGCCTGGCCTTGAATGGACCGCTGTGATTCAGGCCTGATCTGGTTACCTCCTTCTGCTCTCTCTCTGGATTTGGGGAAAGCCTCAGAGCACCGAGACGGGCACTGATGCGCTCCATGCCTCCCCTGGGGCATCACAGCGGCCCTGGCATGGCCCCCGGGGAGGCCAGGAACAGATCTAGCCACTGCCCGGTGCACAGGAGCCGGCTGGCACAGAATCCATCTCATGCATTGCTTTACCTCTGTCCCTGACCCTCAGCCTACTTACCTCTGTCTTTCTGTCACTCTCCTCCTCACCAACCCCCACAATACAGCAAATTCATCCCGATTTAATCTTCACAGTGCATCAGCGTGAAAAACTTTGCTGTTTTGTCTTAATCTTTACCTGAGGTCATATTTACTAATCCCTTCCCTAATCCCCCAACGCCTTCACAAATAAAAGGCCCCATCCTGTCCAGGGCTGGGAGAGAGATTGAGCCCTAAACTCCCATAGACGGCAGTGGGAGGTGAAGGGGCTCTGCACCCCGCAGGATCAGCCCTGAAAAGTTCAACCAGGGAATAAAAATAAATCCCAGAACACATCAAACCAATGTGAAGACGCAGAGGTGCCGGCGCCACTGGCTTAGTTTTCAAGGTGAAACCATTTCTCCCCATCAAGATGGTTAATAAGTATTTATTAAAGGATCTGATTTAAAGGAACAAAAATCTAAACACTACAAGAGGGAACCTGGAGAAACAGGGATCTGGAGATGCAGAACTGAGGGAGGAAGAATGAACTGCACATATTTCCTTACCCAAATCTCAGCAATTCATTTCAGCTCACAAGCTTCCAACGTTTAACGGAAGCGGACAATAAATAATCTGCTTCTTAAAAGGTACTTGCGAAAATAAGCGCAAGGCTGCATTATTGCTGCTCCTCTTAGATCATGGAAAAATACAAAGGCCTATCAGATCCTGTAGCCCCTCTGTCCCAAAGCTCGCCATGCACCACAGCAAGGCAGGGCAGCTCCCTAGGCTGCATTCTCCAATGCAACAGCCATGGACTGCACCTGCTGTAGCTCTCTTGGGGAGATCATTCCTCAGTCCAAGAGGCCTGTGAGTTCAGAAAAGTTCCCTGATATTCAGCCAAAGTGTTTCCTTACTCTATTTCATCCCGTCACTCCTCGTTCTAACCCTTTGGCAATCAATCCCCCCGCTCCAATGAGGCTTTAATTATTTATCCAGCGAACAACAGCTTCAAGCAGGATGGGTTGGGGGAACTGCACCTCAGAACACCCCACAGCCCTCACCACAGTGGGTGCAGAGCCCTGTTCAAATCCCTTCTCTCCCTTCATTGGAATCTGCTGAGAGACTCGAACCAGAGGTCTCCCACATCCTGGGGAGCACCCTACCACTGGGCTGGACGACAGGAGGGCGGCCCAGCTATTTGATGTGAATTCACCTCAAAGGCCGGATCCAGTACATCTACAGGATCGGGCCCTGCACACGCCTTAGGCAGCCAGCACTAAAAGACAAAAGCAGGACACATGCAGGAGCCCCGCTCCCTCTGTGGCACTGCTCCCTGCCTCCCCTCTTGCCCCAAGGCCCTGCCCCTGGATGAGCCAGAAGCCAGAGCCAGGCTGCTGTGGGGAGCCCCGCAAACTCCACTTACTCTGGGAGGGGGGCTGGGGTGCTCAAGAGCAGCCCCCGGCCCATATACCCACCCCCCAGAGCAACCTGCCCTGGGACATTTGTATATACCTCTCCCATCCCCATTCTAAGGTCTGTGTGCTCACCTCCCTTTACCCCACCTCCACCCTAGGGTCCACGCACTCCCCTCTCCATGCCCTCCCCAGCCCTAGAATCTATGCATACACGTCCCCCTGCCCATCATCCTATGATCTTTGTATGTACTCGTCTCTCTCCTATAGCAATATCCTTGGAAGAGGACAAGCCTCCAGTCCTCTCGCTGGCATGCAGTTGGTGCACATCACTAACTCCCAAATAGCATTAACAGGAATGTCACAGAGAAGAGAGTGTCTAGAACTGGGATGCTGGAGCTCTACTCCCAGTGCACCCACTGATTCACTGTGATGCCCCTGAGCAAACCACTTTCTGTGCCTCGTTTTCCCCATCTGTAAAATGACACTACTTTGCAATCACAAAAGGTAAGGCACTCTCAGGGGGCTGCAGAAGTGTTAATCCCATGGAACAAGCCATTGGTGAGACCTCATCTGGAATCCTGTGTGCAATGCTGAGCACTCATAGTCAGGCAAGGTGAATTCACACAGGAGCAGGTGCAGAGAAGAGTTATTGGGATGATCGGGGAATGGAGGACCTCTCTTATGAGACAAGACTGGAAAAGCGTTGCTGGTTTAGTCTCACAAAAAGAAGGCTGAGAGGATCTGATTGCTCTATAAAATGCACAAGGGAGTAAAAACCAGTCAGGGAGAAGAATTATTGAAGCTGAAGGACTATGGTGGCACAAGAACAAATGGGTACAAACTGGCCCTGACCAAATTCAGGCTGGAAATGAGAAGAAGGTTTCTAACCATCAAAGGGGTGAGGTTCTGGATTTATGGAGACAAACAACTGAATTGTCTTTAAGAGAGAGCTGGTGAGGGTGAGGGGCAGTGTTTGGCAGCCCTGGAGCTCACGTCTGGTTTATGTCTGAGGTTCCTAAAGCTCATGCTTCAGGGCGTCAGCCAGCCACCTCGAGGGTCAGGAAGGGATGTTTTCCCCCTCACACAGTGGGGGTTTTTGGTCTCCTTCCTCTGAAGCAACAGAGCTGAAAATGAGACATTAGGCGGGGTAGGCCAGGGCTCTGAGCAATCTCTCTCTCAGCTGATTGGCTCTTGCTCCCAGGCTTTGGATCTAATTCATTGCTGTATATGGGGTCAGGTAGGAATTTTTCCCCAGCTCAGTGACCTTGGAGGTTTTCACCTTCCTCTGTGGCATGGAGGTTTGCGCTAGTTTGGAGTCCATCAGTCCAGCTCACTGCTCCCTGGTGCCATAGCGGGGCAAGCTGAGGGAATTAGCCAACCCCCTCCACGCCAGCCAGCCCAGCTGGGAAATCAAACTGCCCCTCGAGACATCTGTGCAGACAGCCACGACCCCACAAGCCATGCCCTCACCCTGGGCATTCTGCTCTCCCCAGTGCACCTCCCAGCCCTCCGGCCTGTTGCACAGAGCTGCAATGACTTTCTTTTTTTTTTTTCTTTTTTAACTGTGCAAACTAAATCATTCTGTCAGCATCCCTGCGAGGATCCGAGCAGACTCACCGGGCGAGACAGCGCGCGCTTGGACAGACCCGCTGGCCGGCACAGCAGGCTGGAATTTGCAAGCTGTCCTGATTCATTAAGGCGCTAACACCGCACGCCTCACTGCTGCAGCGCTCCCCTGGCCAAACAAAATGGTGGCAGCGGGCAGCAATCCTAGCAGCTAGCGCGCCCTGCTCCCTCTCCGAAAGCAACTGGATACCACTCCCCCACCCCCAGCCCCTTCCCAGCCTCCCCCCACCCTGCCACACGGGAGGGGAACAAGGAAACCAGCAACCACATCTGGGGGTGGCTGCAGAGAAATGAGCATGGATTTCCCCGATGCTGCGGCCACTGGTGAGCGGAGGGAGCCATGCGGCTAGGAGAGCACTCTATTTTATCGACTGCTGGAGCAGAGGCCGGGGTAAATGGGGGGGGGGGGGGTGTATACGCGCAGCTAGTGCCCCAGGTGCCTGGAGCTGGCACACCAGCCTTTTAAAACCCGTACCAGACAGGAGTCTTTTTTTACCCCCTGCTTTAAATAGCCTCTGAAACTGAGCCAGGAACAGTTTATTCGACAAACTCCAGGTCCCCTGCTGCCCACCTCCAGCTCAGTGCGTGGGGCACAGCGCAGAGCTGGCCATTAGCACTGGGGTGGGCGGAGGAGGTTTTGGAGAAGGACTCTGGTTCCAGGTGGATCTGGCAAATGATGCTAATTCAGGGGAGCAGGCAGATAAACCTAGCTGCTTAGCAACTAGCCCTCTCACCCCCGACCCCAACATCTGCACCAAGGGATTGGGCAGCGGGATCCTCACAATGATTAGCAATACAAAGTATCAAGTGCTGAGACAGAGATTTAAAGGAGCACATGTAAGAAGGGACACACTTCCCCTGGGTATGCCCCAGAATTTACCTGCCTTCAATGGGTGGCAAATCCCCCCAGGGAGCCCGCCAAATACACAGGCCTCACCCACTTGAGCGGAGGGAGAACTCCCTTAGTGAACACTTCTAGCAGGTCCAGAGCCTATCTGTGGGCCAACCACTAGGAGGCAACGTTGCTCACCCCCACACACAGGCAGCCTCCAGCCAAGGCCCTGTGGTACGGGGAGCGGTCCCAGGGTGATCCTCACCTGGTGCCAGGCGCTGCCGTGCCAGTGGCTCTGATGGAGCCCCAGCGACTGGCCCAACGCCTCTGTAATTCAGCTGTCCCCCTGCCCTCACAAGACCCTTATCCCTGTGATGATACTGCTCTGCCCAAGTTGCAGAGATGAGAGCCTTGATCCGGATCTCAGCTCTGGCGGTGTAAATCCAGAGAGGCAGCACTCAAGCCAATGGCGTTCCGCCGATGGACACCACAGTAACTGACAGCAGCAGTGACCCTGCGTCCCCTGGTTCTGGAGCACACAACTGTACTGATCCATTCCTGAGCTGAACATCTCTCTCAGGGCCTGATCCTGCCTCCAGCTAAGTCAACGAGAGCAGTGCCACTCACTCCACCTGGAGCAAGACTGGAGGCCAAATGCCCCTTTTTCTACCAGGAACTAACCTCACTTCCCTTAACCCTTTCCTTACCCCTCTGTTCTGCCATACCTGGTGTCAGCCCTGGTACCCTCCCCATGGCAGCAATCCCCTGCCTGTGGCATGCTACCCAACCAGCATGATGTTCTTGCTAGGTATCTAACAAGGGTCTGATAAGACAGCAGTGTCTCTTATTTTACATGCTACACTTTTTCTCTAACAAATCAGTCTCCTGCCTGGTTTTCCTGCTGCTGTCTCCATAATATTCCAACGCATACACATAATAACCCCCAAATCTTTCCCCTGATCAGCAGCAGGAAGAACCCCATAGATGAGTGATAATTTAATTAGCAGTTTCATAAAAGGGTAAGGGTGTCTAACAACTCAGAATGAAGTTTTCAAAGCTGTGATAAAGAGCATTGATGAGGGAAGCCGTGGACATGAGAAAAGCTTTTTGATAGCGTGCCGCACAAAAGACTAATCTACAAGGTCAGTAAGTACGGTATAGAGGGTGAGCTACTTGAGTGGATAAAGGGCTAGCTTGGAAATCAAAGACCCAGTTTCCTTGTGAGTGCTAATAGTTTGGGAAGGGGGGAAGTGAGTATTGGAGCATCGCAACCATCAGCATTAGGACCACTTTTTTGCACTCGCTTTGTCAAGGACCTGGAGGAAGTACTGTGCAGCAAGGGGGTGGTGTTAGCAGAGGACATGGAGTCAGGGCAGGCAGTCATGTTCGTGGAGGCCAGAGAGGAGCCCAGGCAGGCAGACAAGTTGATCCTGCAACTGACCACGGAGCAAAGAAAGGCAGCACGGCTGGGAAAGATGGGAAGGGAGAAGGATATGCTTGGCAGTAGGAGGGAGGTCAGATCCAGAGCAGCAGAAGGAAAAAGGAGAAAGGAAAGGCAGAGCCCTTAGCATAGGACAGATCTCCTGCCTGTTGAGTCTGGGACACTGTGCATGTGAAGGGTGAATTCTTCCTAGTATGTTAGGGGCTGAACACTTCCCCCACCCCGCCTGTGCCATTTCACCTGATCCAGAGAGCCAGGAGGCTCCTGTGCTTAAGGGACCAGCCAGGAGATCTAGTTCAATGCTCAGCTCTGCCCCAGCCTCCCTGTGTGACACAGGCAAGTCATTTATCTCTGTGCCTCAGTTCCCCCTCTCTGAATTTGGGAACGACCCTCCTTGGTCTGTCTTGATCATATGCTCTTTGGGTCCAGGATTGTTTCTTACTGGACACAATGACCAAAACCAGGGGACCCCATCTGCAGTCTCTGACTTGTCCTCTGATCCCCACGTCACAAGAGATTTACATTCTCATACAAAGGATGCATAGAAAGCCCATGGATTGGCTGCAATACACTAACTGCCTAGGATAAAGGCAGCACTTCTAAAGAGTGCAAAGCTGCAGCACTTCTCAGAGGCGGCTCCCTGGTGCCCTAGATAAAGACACCTATGGTGGGTTGGATGGAAGTGTAGACCACAGGCCCCGCTGTGGGAGGTGGGGCAGCTCAGGAGTGTGCTGAAACAGCACAGTGTCTCTGGAGACCACCAGGCAGTGCCATCACTGTGCCAGCTCAGAAGGGGGAGTGGTGTTCCAGCTCCTTCTTGGCCCTCAGCTGCAGGATCTAGCCCAGCTGTGGGCAACCTGCGACCTATCAGAGCAAGCCACTGGCTGGCCACCAGACCATTTGTTTACATTTGCATGGCCTCCCGCAGCTCCCCGTGGCCACAGTTCGCCATTGCCAGCCAATGGGGCCTGCGGGAAGCGGTGCGGGCCTGGCCACCATTTTCCACAGCTCCCATTGGCTGAGAACAGCAGACCGCAGCCACTAGGAGCTACAGATGGCCATGCAAATGTAAACAAACGGTCTGGTTGCCGGCCTGTGGCTTGCCCTGATGGGCCGCAGGTTGCCTACCACTGGTCTAGCCCCAGTAGTGGCATAGCAGGAGGGTCGCAAGGTGCTGGGGGAGAAGCTTTCTGCATCAGAACTGTCCCTGGTGCACGTGCCGAAACCCCTGTGCAGAACATGGCCTTCAAGCGACAAAGTACCACACTCAATACAGAGTAGATAGCTGCATCTAACACACAAGCACGTGACAGAAAACAGGCCTGATTGTTAAAAGACAAAGCATATACTGCATGTGATTTGCATGTGCATTTACTGCAATCAGGCACACAAATAACCGGAGCCAATGAGTGTGTGTGCGCAATTCCTGATTTATATGCACAAACACTGAAACTGCACGAGCAATTGATGTGATATGATTCTATATTGTAGCATACACACACAGCAGGGAATATAAATAGCCTTACTGAATAATGGTCCCAGGAAATCCTTCTTGTGCTTTGCAAAGAGCCAGACAATGAGCCCATATTTGGAATGTTTTGAATACTTTCTGGTCATCAAATTAGTGAGATGAAGAAGGTAAAGCAGAGGGCAACCACAACAATGCCACCCAGAGACAGCAGTCTTCACTCATTCATAGAGGTTATAGCAACTAGGTCAAAAGTCTCCAGAAACGAACAACAAAAGGCTTGTCTACCGGAAGAGCCATGCAGAGATGGACCCAACTTCGGGTGCCAGCTAGGCAACAGCTTAGGGCACAGTGGAGATAGCATGCAGGTAGGCACACACCCTGAAGCTGCTCCTGCCCCATGCTGTGCAGAGCCTGGAGAGATGAGGAAGGAAAATGTAGTCCCCAAGGGCTGGCCTGTTCTCCCGTGGGAGCAGCCATAGAGCAAGGAGGAGACAACACAGACAGTACGGATTTGCTTCCTGCCACCCTGACCTGTCTAACGTTTCCTTCACATGACGTATGTGACCGTGTCACTCATGCTGAGTGTGTATTACGCATTCCCCCGCTCACCAGGGGTTACAAATGCACGGACTGTATGTGCTGGGCCAGATCCTCATCTAGGGTTGCCAAGTTGGTAATATTTAAAAAACGGACACTCCAGCAGGAGAGCCAGAACCTCTCCGCCCTGCCTCTTCCCCCCAAGGACCTATCCTCTGTCCACGTCTCTTCCCCTCTCCCCTCTGTTGCGTGCTGCTTTTCCCCTCTCCCCCACCCCCACCCCACCTGGGTCAGGAGGGCCTCGCCTGCAGAGCCAGGGCAGGGAGCTGCAGCTGCCCAACACAGGCAGAAAGTAGCCCCAGCTGAGTGGGGGCTGGAGCGGGTGAGGACTCACCACCTCCTCGCCTCCTCCGACCACAGGAACCAGACACTGGGTATCCGATCATAGATCTCCCCTTTTCGACCAGACTTTCCTGGTCGCCCTATCCTCATCTAGTGTAAACCAGTGAATCGCCACTGAGGTCAATGGAACTACACTACCCCTGGCTCTCTAGGTACAATAAAAGTGGCATGGCCAAATGGATAAGGCTGGGCTTACCTCCTTGCTCTGAGCCACCATAATGGCAGTTTTTAAGCCAAAGCCCTCATCAAAATCAAACAGAGGGATGGCCTAAAAAAAAATCGATGGGGCTATGGCCCCACTGCTGCCAACTTACCGTGTGACCCGGGACAAGTTAGCTGCCTTCTCTGTGCTTTGGTTTCTGCATCTGTGAAACAGGCTCACAATAATGTAAAGAGCTTTGAGATCTAGGGTGCAACTAAGGACTCAGAGGGGTTTCTATGTTCTATTCAAAGCTCTCCAGGGCTCCCACAGCTGGGATGCTGATTAGTGGCAACAGATGCCGAACTTCCAAGTAGCAGTCATTCCCCCACTCCCAAATATCATTTTTATATACATATAAACTTTTTAAAAGCACATTTTCCCATTCTGTTTCTAGGCTGGCTCTGCCAACAGCCGAGCAGGCTACCACGCCATCCATCAAATCCTAATACAATTCTGGTGAGTTGGAGAGCACAGATTCTGTAATGTATAGGAAGACTGTCATTCTCAAAACAAAAAATCCCTAGAAACCCAACACATTCCCAAACATGGGAAAGAATGAAAATCCAGTTAAGATACTCAAACTGCCTTAACTGTGCCCCGTTAGTGGCACCCGCCTCCAATCTTCCCTGCTTTGAGCCTTTCATACTTAGCTCCTGCAGGCTTTCACTCAAGCCATGAAGATCTGTTTGTTATTTTGAGGATCAAGGACATTCTCTAAGGGCTTTGAGAGGTTTGCACAGGTCTACATTACAAAGTTAGCTGGCATAGCTATGTCAGCTAGGCATGTGAAAAAATCACTCCCAGCCTGACATAGCTACATGGCAAAAGCCCTAGTGCAGACACAGTTATAACAGCACAAAAAATCCTTAAACTTAGTCGGAAACAGCTGATGTCAGCAGGGGAGGTGGTTTAATTAAGCCAATTCCTTTCATCGGTATAACCGGTGTCTTCACTAGAGGGCTCTTCTGGCATTGCTACACTAGTACGGCTGTGCCAGCAAAGCCTTTGTAGTGTAGACAAGCCCTTACTCAAACTGCTGGAACAAACTATCAAGGCAAGTGGTAGATTCTCCATCTCTTCAGCTCCAGACTGGCTGCCTGTTTGGAAGATCCTTCAGCCAAACACAAGTTACATGGCTCAATAAAGGGGTAACTGGGTGAAATGGGATGGACGGTGATATACAGGAGGTCAGACGAGATGATCTAATGGTCCCTTCTGTGAATCTAGAAGCAACACCAACCCTTTATGACCCCAGGAATCAGATCCTCAGGTTTCCATTTCATCCAGGAGACAGCATCTTGGACGTTCATTCTTCCCTAGTGACCCCAAGGGGGATCACCCCATATACTAAACCAAAAACACCACTTCCAGCGGCAGCAGCATGGGCTTTCCTTGAAGATCTCTCCTCCATGAGCTGATCTAGCCTGATCCTGCTTAGCTAGTGAGATAAGCAGGGCCCACAGGGTACAGCAGCTGCACATGAACCAAGGGGGCAGAAATGCAGTAGTTGGGTGACATTCTAGGCATTGAAAAGTCAAATACAGGCCTAACTTTGAATACACATGGCCAGAGCCACAGCTGATGTAAATCAGCAGCACACCACTGAAGCTAAAGGAGCTGCACTGATTTACACCAGTAAATATGATCCTTTATGTGCACTGGTGACTGACAATACCAAAATGTTCCTTACAACTCAGAAATCCTTGAAAAACTAACGCACCCTGAGAGTTCTAGTCTACATATAAACCATATTCTAAAATCAGAACCACTGAGCAGCAAGAATCAGGCACTGACGTGTCTGCTCAGTGCAATTACAGATGCAAGACTGCAACTAATAAATTAAAGAAGCCCATACAGAAAGAGTCAAGAGAAAACCCTAACGGAAGCATTTCAGCTCACACCCACACCTAACGGTAGGGCTGGGAAGTCAGCACCGGGAACGTCCTGAGAGCAGCAGAACCAGCAGCATTCAGGAAAAAGCTCAGAAAGTCCGTAGTGAAGGAGCATGAGAGATGCACAGTCTCACAGAAAAGACAAAAGAATGATCAGGGTGAAGGATAGAGGCATCTACTGCATACGTGACGGAGGTGAATGACAGGTTAAATAACAGAAAAATGGAAAAGAATGGAGGAACGTGTTCAAAAGAGAAACTCCCAGTGGAGAACATCAGCAGCTGGAGTGGAGACAAGAGGTGGGTGATTAGGGTTGAAGGAGACATCTGAAAGCCAGGTATGTGCAAAAGCAAAGCAACATCCATCACATGGGAGGGTGAGGTGGAGAATGACTGAGAACTGGGGGAAAGGTCTGGGAATGAGAACACAAAATTAAAGAAAAAGAAGCCTGGAAAGTAACTGAAAATCATGATGAACTGGAATGGGAACTGCTGAGGCCAGACAAGATTTAAAGGCTCAAATTCAAACACCATACAGCCACCACCTAAGTGCTGAGGGAATCACTTGCTTGGATTGCTAGATGGCCATCTGACATCATGCTAATCAAGGATTTTCAAAGCTGCCCTTAAGGAAACTCAAAGAAAGTCAAGGGAGGCCAGAGGCCAGGATGGGAGTGCATCAAGACCTCAGCGCACGGGGGCAAAATCAGTCCTGGGGCATGTGGATGCAATTCCTATTCGTTGCAATGACATTGTGCAGGCTTATACCAGGCCAAATGGGTCTAAAAATTACTGGGCCTAATTCTGCTCTCAGTTACGCTGGCATAAATCTGAAGCAAATCCATAGCGCTCAGTGGAGTTACTCTGGATTTACACCTGTGAGCAGAACTGGATCCATGGCTGGCGGGATAAGATCACATGCATCTCTAGGGCCCCTGTAGAAATATCTTGGCAATTCAAATCTAGTTTGCCAGTTGTAACCTCAACCACCAACCAGTGGGGCCCAGAAATGATTTTCAGGTGCGGATTCTGTTCCCACAGCTTAATAAATCAGAAATCACTCCAATGGCGTCAGTGGAGTTACACCACTGGAAAATTGGCATAGGTGAGAGCAGAATCAAGCCCCTCGGATGGCTCTGACCCGTGACATAGAAATGGAAGGCTCCATGTCTCACAATGACGTGCCAGGGACACGTATTACCCACTACATTCTCCAGCTGGAGAACCAGTGCTTGATCTTGACAAGAGACAGATTCAGTGGTCTAGGTTCTTTTCCATCTCTAACTTTTATGACTTCTAAGAACTTAAATGGGAAGATGCAACATCGCAGCAGAAGTATCATCCAGAGAGGAAGAGGAGGAAAGGAGGACATTATAAACTCCCAGAGTCCTGTGCTCACAATCTAGCTACATCAGTAGTAACCCGAAGTTCCAACTGTCTGCAATGCAGTGATGGTATTTGCTATAAAGTGGGGCTCTCTCTGATAGGTGACTGTAAAAATGGCATCGGGGTAGCCATGTTTGTTGGCTCATAGATCCCATATTAAATCTTCTCACCAGACACATAAAAAAGTGGCATTTCCCTTCTGATGCACCATCCCCAGTAACAATGATTTTTCTGGCCAAATTATATCCTGATTGGCAGCTCTGCCTTTAGTAGCACTGCATAAGCGTGAAGGAATCCAGAATGTGGCCTGTTAAAGAAGAAGTTTATGATTCCGAGTGATGATACACAGGAAGGGGAGAACCCAGCTTGACTCTCAGATCCCAGGGGAAGTTGCAGGGCTGGAGACTAGGAAAAAAAAATTATTTGTAAAATGGGTACATCTAAGATAGAATCAATGGGACAGATGCAGGAGCCTCTTTCAGTGTCACTTTTCAAACATTTGAAAGCCTTCGTGTTAATTATCCAGAAAGGATTACACTTTCCAATCAAGGCAAAGCACAAAAGGAGCGCCCTTTGATGAGACAGAGATGGGTCCAGGGAGCTGGATGAGAAAGATCACTATGTAACAGACAAAAAGAAAAGAAAAAATATGGAATGAGAGGAGAGATTACAAGCCACGAGACCCAGAAGAAAATAGATTAAAGCAATTCTGCAGCACATGTTTGCTAGGGGAATCACTTTTTCACATACCAAGCCTCATTCTGATCTTATTTGCTCCAGTATAGATCAGGAGTAACCCTAATTAAGGCAATGGGGTAAACCTGATGTATGTGTCTCAGAATCAAGCCCTCTGTTTATCTCTGAAAACTAATTTTGGAGTGTTCCAAACCTCAGTAATGCCCAATGTGGTATGTAGGCTGATCCAACCACTTCCATAGAATACATGGGTTCCCCTTTGCTTCATTTTGCTCCTTTAAAAAGTTGTGACTTTAAAATCCTTTTCTGCTTCTAATAACAGGCTGCCCCGTGCATTGATATGGATTGTCACAGAAGACCCTGCAATGCCATCTGCCTGCTTCCCCAACATAGGGGAGGGCAGTGTGGGAAAAGAATGCTTGGTGTGTGACAACTGACAATGCTCTCAAGGCCAATACCCACTGCCCCCAAAGACCAGAGGCACCCCGAGAAGAGAGGACTTTTAAGGATGTGCCTGATACACCATGCAGCACCCCCTGTCCCCTGCACTGCACTGACTGAGACGTGCATGGAGCTCAGAGCAGGGTTAACTGAGAGGTGATGTGTAAATCACAGCAGGTAAATGGGCTCAAAAGGTTCAACAACACATACGTGTCTGAAGATTAAACCTAATAGCCTGGCTGAGAAAAACGTGCTGACACAAAACCCAACCGCACACCTGTTTGATTTACAGGATCACATCTCCTCTCTCCCACCAACAGATCAATCCTGACACCTCCCAATACAGACACAGAGTAAATACATTCTGGGCTCTCCCCTCACCCCCTAATAACTGAACCCACCACTTTGCTCCACACCCCTATGAATGAATTCTGGGCTCACCCTCTGCAAACCGCTGCCCCCAATAAATGAAATCTGTCCCCCAATCCAAGACTGCTAGGCTTCCCCATCACATAACAATGCTGCTCTGGGGCTGCAGAGCGCCGGGGCACACAGGAAACCCTGGGCCTATGAGAAACTCTTTCTGAGAATCATAGATGAAAGGCCACAAGGGACCATGATGATCATCCCATATGACCTCCTGCATCAAGCCCATCCCTTCCCGTCGAGCAAGAGCAGCTCTCCCCCACACGGGCCACTCTGTTCCTTGCTCCCCATTTATCTGCAGAGAAGCTACCACTGGCTCCCCAGGCCCTGCCCAGCCAGCTCGCCCAGGCAACTCCCAGCACGGGTGGGCAGGAGGGGAAGTGGGCCCTGCCCCAACATGCCAGAGCATGGGCAAAGAAGCAACAAGCATAAGAATTGCAAAGAATTTTCCCCTCCTTTAACCGCAGCTCCAAATGGGGCGCAAGCCATACCAGCTCACAGCCCCTTTGGGCCGTACTCGCTTCACGTACGCCATTGTTATGCTGCTGCCACCTGGCCTGGCGTCAGCGCAGTTGCCGCCAATTGCTGCCACGGGGAGTGAGATCTGCCACAGGCCCTGCTGACCCCCTAACGCCCACTGGCTGCCCTGGGACCTGCTCCTTGTCCACGTCACCTTGGAGTCGGACCCCAAAGCTCTGAGCAGATTCCATTGTTTCCTCCCCCTCTGGAGGCATAAGGGCTTTGCTGGTTAGGGAAAGGGGCTGCTTTTTCCCTCCACTATTTGCTGATTGGTTGTCTACTCCAACCACCTCTTATCTTCTGCCCTCCCAGCCCCTACGCTGCAGCCTCATTCCCAGCTCCCCTACCCCCATCAACATTGCCAGTCCTCCCCACCTCCCCCAGGCCTGTTAACTCAGCCCCTCCAACCTCCCCACTCCCTCCATCTCCCACCAGACTTAAAGCTGATCTAAGAGGCCATTTGCCTCCCTTCTTGTATGTTACACCTTGCCCGTCCTCCCTCCCCCTTTGTCTGTCTGGTCTATGCAGACAGTAAGCAAATCAGGGCAGGGACTGTCTCTTACTCTGTGCAGCATGGAGTACAATGGGGTCCTGATCCTGGGGCATTACTGGCTTAACAATCAATCCTCCTTCTCCACTCCATAGGAGGTAAATTTCAATGGAGTTGGGTGTCACTAGGCAAACAGGCTCATCAAAGAGGGGTAAAGATCAGTCCCATCGGACCTGCCCAGCTCCAACAGGAGACAATTTGGGTTTCTATTAAGGGAAAAAAGGATTCACAGCAGTAGTGAGAGAGGGAAATGTTAAATGCTCCTTCGGCCAAGGGAGGAATTCAGTCTCCACCTCTGTCACCAAGGCTCGCAGAGCTGGAGAGGGACCCAACAGGAAAAGCTGGGATTACCCCCAGATCCAGGGTCCTCTGGGGGAGAAAAGCGCCAGAAAGGCCCCCTCTCTCCTGGAAGTTGAAGCGGGGTGGGGGGTGTAGAGGAAAGCTTCAGCACTATATTCTTGTTGAGCACCAGAGCATGAGTAAACACGATGGAGGCTTTTCGTGGTCTGGTGAGTTTAAGCTATGAGCCGAAAGTTTAACTATTAATACACTTAATCAAGGGGTCCTTCCTGTACCCAGGTTTGGGAAAACAAATTTGCCACCACTGAAGAGGGTGGGGGAGAGACCAGGGCAGGTCAGCACCGCCCCAGCGGAAAGAGCCTCCTGAGGAGGGGAGTGGTGGATCTGTGTGGAGGGTGGAGGAAAGGCGGGAGGGAGGAATAAGACTGGAGGGGGCTGGCTCCGGCCTCCTCATTGTGAGCCTGAATGTGGCCATCAAAGCGCATGATGGAGTGGCAGCCAGACAGTGTGGAAAGCCACACCACCGCCCGGCAGGAAATCCAGAGTCTCCCAAGCAGGGAAGGCATTTGAATAGCAAAGGTAGAAGAGCGCCAGAGGAGATGCCTGCTGCTAGGTCCCAGACAGAGCGGGATCCGGGTGTGAGCAGGGAGCTGGCCTCAAGACAGCCATCTTGGCGGCTTGGCATGATTTATTTCAAGACTTCTCACCCTGAAAGTGGCATTCGCTCCCAAAGGTTCCCCCAGCCCATCCTAAGGATCCCAGCACCAGAACCTGTCCTGCATCGGGAGGGAAACTTCCCACCAAGGGGGCCAGGCCAGTTCCTCATTGGGTGTGAGCTGGTGTAGTGCTATGGACTCCCTGACTTACAGGTCCCTGGAGGATCTGCCCCCAAAGCCAAGGAGTGGGCAGCCCCTGGGAAAGCCTTGGGGCCAAATCCAGGTTTGGTGTAAATGGTGAAGCGATGGCACTCGCAAGATCCAGCGGGTCTGTAAACCCAGGGGATGGGAATGGAACGGACCAGGGGCGGTAGCAGCCAGAGATACAGTAACACAGCACCATTCCCTCCAGGTTTTCACTCACACCTGTACCATCTGCTACCCCTCGGCCCAAGCCCATGTGAAGCCTGGTCTCCAGCCTTTTTACACCCCCCAAAACAGATTCAAGCGGCCAGACCACTGCCCAGAATGGGGGCCGGTGTGCACACCTGTCAAATGCCTCGTCTGCACGAGCTATGCGCCTGTGCTGCCCCACAGATGCCGCCCGTCCAAGGTAGATGTAGGGCCTGAGCCTGGATCCAGTGGCGTGAGAGCAGAAGCAGGCCCAGGGAGAGTAACCGACACCACTGCTCACAGGGGCTTGGCTCACACTGGCTTTCAAGCTCCAGACTGGCCCTTCCAGGCACAATAGGCCCAATTCTGCTCTCCTGCACACCAGCGTCAATCAAGAGGAACTGCCCTGAGATTAGTGGAGTCAGAGTGGAGTAAACGGAAATCAGGTAAGGGTAGCAGAAGTCAGGCCTTCTCCTTCTCCGCTTCTCCTCCGCCCCACCACTTACACTTTCTGCAGACCCCGGAGTCTGGCTTAGTCATAGGGTGGGCACTGCAGCAAATTCATCCACTCCCTGGTACGGCCTTCCATGGCACCTAAGGTGCTGGGGATCAAATCCTCTGCTTGTGTAAATTGGCACACTTCTGTAACATCACAGAACTCCGCCGGTTTACACCAGCAGTGAGTCTGGCTCAGAGCTTTTAATGTCACACAGTAAACCCCCAATTCCTCCATTGCTCCTTTGCCAAACTCAGCCCTCCTCTGGGGGCTTTGCCCTTGGAGAAAGCATATGGGAAAGAAGCAAAATATCAGCAGAACCTGCCCCACTGTGGTGTAAATCTGGTGTGACCCACGCTGCTAAAGGCAACGGCGTGACACTGGTGTAACCGAGAAGATGATCAGGCCAGTGATCTGTCTGGTATTCTGCAATAAAATGACAAGCCCCCCTGGCAGTAGTGTCTCTCTGTGGGGCAGGCTCCTGCTTTGCTAGGATTCAGCTGAGAACATGGTCAACTCAGGTCACCAAATGGCTCCCAGTCACTGCTGCACTGGAGCCAGATTGGAACCAGCATCCTAGAGGTGAAGAGCCCCATATGACCCTGCCCCTCCACCTGGAGCCAATCAGTCCCCCCGCCCCAAAAAAACCTCCAGCCCTCTCATTTGTAATTCGCCTTTCTCTGTGTTACCAAGCTTTTAAATCTGAATGAGCCAAAGGGCCAGATCCTCTGTGGGTGTAGATCATCTCCACTGACATCGGTGGGGCTATTCCGATTTACACCAGCTGGGGGTCTGGCCCTAAGTGCTACTGGAGGAGCTCAGACGTGAAACCACCAGAAAACCACATTGTGCTTAGGAACAAACGATGGTACTGACAGGCAGCCGTGTAGGGTGACCAGATGTCCCAATTTTATAGGGACAGTCCTGATTTTTGGGTCTTTTTCTTATATAGGCTCCTATTACCCCCCATCCCTGGTCCTGATTTTTCACACTTGCTGTCTGGTCACCCTACAGATGCGTGTCCCCACGTGCTCCAAACGCATGGCCCGAGAGTGCCCCTGGTGAGAACAAGTCAGGAAATGCCATGAGCTCCCCTCTGCCTTCTCTCTGGATCATTGCTTAGGAGAAGAGTTTATCCCCCAACCTATGGGGTGGGCAGGGGGGTTGATTCCCCAAAACCAATGGAGGAGTTGCCACCAGGTCTGCGGGGACGGGACACACTTAACCAAAGGGGACATATCCCCTGTTTAGGGAGAGGACAATTTGGCCCCTCTGTGATAGAAGCCGCTAGTGAGATGCACTGGACAAGTCCCTATCACAGTAAACCCCATTTCAGCATCCCCTTCGAGCACGACTCATGTCAACTGCATCCTTTATCAAGGAGGAACAAGCAGGTTTTTGGAAAGAGGCACTTGCAAATACATCCTCAGCCAGTTAATGTCACACATGCACTTTTGGCTGTATCAGTCCTCAGCCTTCAGTGCATCCCACGCTGCTGGAGTGTAACACGGCCCAATGGTATTTCACAGGCACCATGGGCCAACCTCCGTGCTAGCATAAGCCGGCACGATTGCACCAAAGTCAACCTTGTGGCATCTGCCAGAGACAAAGCTGGGTCCCTTTGCTCCTCAGATCTATGCCCTTAAGTCCATGTCAGTAACAACTTGGCTCAAAGCCTCAAGCAATTCATCTGTTTCCCCACCAAAGTGGTGATAACCTGTGAATGATATATGCATGCATCCACTCAAAAAGTTTTACATTGTACAAAGCCCTTGCACACACAATACACACACACACGCACTGCCTGCACCACCAATGCCTTCTCCCCTTCCCACCTCCCATTTGATAACCTCTGCATGCTTCAAATGCCCTTGTTTAGCCCAATGCAGACACATCCAATATCTCATAGACTATCAGGGTTGGAAGGGACCTCAGGAGGTCACCTAGTCCAACCCCCTGCTCAACGCAGGACCAATCCCCAACTAAATCCCCAAATGGCTCCCTCAAGGGTTGAACTCACAACCCTGTGTTTAGCAAGCCAATGCTCAAACCACTGAGCTATCCTTCCCCCCTTTATTATTGCCTATTTATTAGCTCCTTTTATTATCTCTCTAATCCAGGGTATGCAATCACGTTTTGCAATGTGCACTTTGCATTTGCCACCAGTAAACAAAACTCCCACGCAAGTTCATTCAGCAAGTTTCATTCATGGAATCAGCCGAACTTTCAAATGATTCCGAACATTTACTATGTCAATTTCATTTGTCCGGCGCTTTAAATTGTCATTTCCTCATAAGCCACTTTGTCAGCTTTAATGTGCAGAGGAAGTACATCGACTAGAACTTCAAACACACAGAGCCAAGTTAACCCTCACCAGCAGAAAGCTATAGGCGCTTCTTTTGTTAGTTTATTTTTATTACCACGCTCTGATGGGTTAACCCCCAAAAAACCTCTGGAGGTCAGATCACTGAATCTATAAGGCTATCTATGCATACACGCACACAATGGCACCTACTTGGATTTAAGTGACATTCCCATGGCAGGGGAACACAGTAAATGTTACCAACAGCTTCCAATTCCATAGGGGAACACTACTAAAATCAGGCAATAAATTTACACTTGGCAGCAAAGGGAGCTGAACCTGCCTCTCTCTGCCTCGCCAATGTGGGCAGAAGCTTTGGAGAATGACACTTACGGGTTTTGTGCTCAATAAGGCACTAAAGAAGCCGATTGTTTTTGACATTGCACTGAGAGTTCTCATCAAGGTCTAAATGCCCAGACTGTTTGTTGTTGTCATTTTTTTCAAAAGGCAAGACCATGCACAATCTTTTAGGAAAGGAATTTTTTGGAAAGGAGCACTCTGTTTTCCATGTCTAACTACTTTACACGCCAAAGGAAAAACCCAGGTCTGCTTTTCTATTAATCAACACCTCTTAAAGGCAAAATCCTTGCTATTTGGCCTTCAATTTCAATGGCTCATGCTTCTTTCAAAGCGCACATTAAAGCAAAGCTATTTAACTGTTGGAACATTTTTTAAAACCTCACACAAATAAACAAAAGGAAAAAAACCCAGTTACAGTAGCACTAAGTGAAAGCAAATATATTCAGGCTGGGACCTTTGTCAGCCCAAGTTCTCCCTACGCCTAGGTGCAGCATAGAAGACCACCCAGTGTTTGGGGAATCCTCCAGCACACAGAGGGGATAAACAGGGTTGGAGTTAACAATGAAGTTGCAGTCTGAGCTCTGAATTTCCTGGCTTTGGTGGGTTTAAGCTGGACCCCACACAATTACTTAAAGCAGTTGCTTGTAGGGAAGTAGCCTGCAGGTCAAATTTTCACTCCCGGGTGCTATGGGTGCATTTGTAATAAATCTCACACTTGGACAGGCAAATCAGGGAGAGAAACACCTAACCACCCTCCTGAATAGGCAGCTACCTGATCTGAAGTCACAGGGTCCTATCTGCATGCATAAGCATGGAAGTTCCTGGGTGACTTTGCGGGAGCAGCTGCTGGAAATTTAGCCTTTCGTGTTTCTTCCAGCAATTTAAGAACTTTTTTTTAAAAAGGTGCAACAGCAAGTGAAGGTGGGGAAGTGTCCCTGTGACAGAATAAGGGATCCAAGGAGCCTGGAAAAGCCAGGCAGGGGAACCATTAAAGGACCACTGACACTGTCATATCAGTCAGGGCCTATTCCCGAAAGCATCAGAAACACAACTGCCATTGAGTTCAGTGGTGCAAGATCCAGCCCCTTGTCCTTGCATGCAATATATCTTTCAAGCTGCATGGTGATAAGAAATGTGCCCTACATTCTAATTCAGTGGGTTACACATGGGTCAATCCCAACCATTAAGTTGTTCTTTTAAAACACGGTATTTCCCAGGTATCCTACAACTAAGAGGGCATGGATCCTTTACTCCCTCAAGTAGTCCTCAAATCACACCAGTCATCTCATCCTCTCCAAGGAGTCTACTCATGGGAGCAAAGATTGCTGGCTCAGGGTCACATGGAGCTCTGCATACATGTGATCTGTTATCACTGGATGTGTGTACAGCTTTGTTTATGTTTAGGACCCAGAATAAGTAGCACTTCCTTTTTAATCGCTCATTTGAGCAAAGAATTAAAGGACCGAAACCAAACAACTGGGTGAAATGGGAAGGGCATTGGTTATTGCAGGATATAACACTGTGCCTCAATGAGTTGAGCTAAGATTGAGCCGAGTTTTGTATAATAATCAACAGTGCAGTAAATCATTTGCAAAATACACTACCGCTTTACAGCTAGCAGCGCGCACTGTGGATGCGTATTAGATAAATTACACATTGTACATTGCAATCGTCTGCTTCCATTTAATCTTTTATTCTCAGTGTATGTTCAGTGCCCACACATCAAATGCAGGGGGAGTGGAGCTCCAGTACGAATTGCATATTACAGACTCAAAGGCAAAGTAGGAGGGGAAATATTACTTGGTTAAAAAAAAACTTAAGTTACTTGTCACACATGGCTCAGTTCCAGCGAGCCGCGCATCCCGCAGGCTGGCCATCCCTCACTGACTGCAGTTTGGGAAACAAAACTAAAATGGGCAACAACAAAACAGACGGATGTCAGCTACTCTGTGGATGCAAAATTTGCTTTAAAAATAAATGAAACAAACTCAGCCCTCCTGTTGCTTATATATTAAAAAAACCAAAAACCTGTAGAAAACTCTGAACAACACTTTGAATACCCTCTGAGCTACAGAAAAGAAAAAGAGATCAGCCCAGGGAACACTGTTCTGCCCCAAATCCTCTTCCTCCAGAGATTTTCTTTTTTTTAAAAAGGCAAATTAAAACCGGGAAAACCCAAAGTCTGGCCCCCAGCAGCCCTTGTGCTGCTCCCCGTCCCCTCCCTCTCCCCAGCAGCGCCAGGCTCTGCATGGCAAGTTGGAGGCAGGCGAGGGAGGGTGGGCGGCCTGGGTTTGTTTGCTGAATCGCCAGCCCCTGGAAAGCAGGGCTAGGAATTGCTGACAGCCCCTGAGCTGCAGCGGCGCTAGCGGGCGCCGCTCTAATCCGCGGCTCACACAAGCAGAAGGGTCAGCTAGAGCCAGCCTGCTGCTTTCAGACACCATTGTAACCCGGGAAACAAACCAGTGATTAGATCGGGAGGGGTTGGGCTCCTGATCAATAATCAAGCGTCCTGGGATAGAGGGATTGGTTGCAGCCACAGTGCCACCGCCCCGCGTTGGAAACTGACATTTCCCACCCCATTTCCCCCTCCTGATAATTTCACTCAAGGGGGGGAGGGAAGGGAGGCAGGAAGGACAATTTCAATATTGCAAACAAAACTTTGCTCATTAAGCAAACGCCCCATCCTCGCCGCCGCCACAACAACCTCCCCCCCAGTGCTCCCGGCAGCAACCCCAATAAAGCACAGCGATCTGGGATTTACAGGATTCCGAACAGTACAGGGGACACACACACACACACACACACACACGGGACTGGTCACTTTTCCCGGTGTCTTTCCAATCGCGGTGCGTGGGGTTGCCTCACCTCGCAAAAAATACCCAAACCTGGAAGAATCGGGCGGGGGGAGTCGATTACTTTCCTTTTGATGGGGACTTTAGAAGGAAAGTGTGGGAGGGTACCTAACACCCCCTACCCCGGGATGTCTCTGTCTCTGCTCCAGGGACCCCTGGTGCCAGCCGGGCTGGGGCGAACTCACGGGTCATCTCCCATGGAGAATACCATCCCCCCCACCCCACCCCCCCCAAAAAATCCCCTCTTTTTGTCTAGACCCACTGATCTGAGACCAACCTTCTGCAGCACTTCTCCATCCCGGCGGAGGTAGGGAAGAGGGGGGTTAGGGATAAGGGGATGGGTGGGAGCGAAGGGTTTGATCTGCCCCCTCTCCCCTGGGCCACTGATCAGCACCTGAACGGAAGGGAAATTACAGGGCAAACTTTTTCCCGAGACTTTTCCCCCAACTCTTCCGCCGCCCGTGAATGCATCTGCATATTTAGCGAGCACAGAGGCCTTTTCACTCTCATGCACCTACCGGAGGAAGAGCGATCCGGAGCAAGAGCAGGAGAAGCAGCAGCGGCAGGGGGAGGAAGGAGGAGAAGGGAGGGATGGGAGCTGCAGCCACCACCACTCCGGGCAGTGCGTGTGTGTGTGTGCGCGCGCGAGCTGTCGCCGGCCGGATTAAAGAGCCAAATCCAGAGCATGCAAAAAAAAAAATTAACACCTGCCAAAAAATTATCTCTTTACAAGGCGAGGGGTGTTTGTCTCCCTTCCCTCCTGTGGGGCGGCGGGGTAAATCAGTGGAGTGGGGCGGCGGGGGGGGCTGCAGCGCCTAGATCAAAGGGTCGCGTGCATGGGGGGGCTCACAATGGGAAATTGAAAAAAAAAAAGAAGTGAAGGGGTTGGGGGGGGGGTCTCTCCTCCAAGGCAGCGTCTCCTTCCCCGCAAACCCACCTCTACATCCCTCCTCGTTCTGGAAGTACATGGACAGCCGAACCACATTGCATAGGGCTGCTGCTGCTGCTGCCCGGGGGCTGCCGGCAAAACCCGGACCGGACCGACTCGCCGGCTGCCCACTGCCGCCTCCTCTGCCATCTCCGCCTCGCTCCCTTGGCCCTGCTCTTTTGCATGCTGAGCGCAGGCTTCTCCCCCCGCCCTCCCCAGCAACCAGCCCCAAAGTGAGCCGCCGCCCGGGGCAAGTCCTGGAGCCGAGCAGGCAGCGCCGAGCCGCCTCCAAAGGAGGTTTTTATGCAGTCGCTTTGATTATTATCTGTTTAACTTGCACCGTGGCTGCCGCTGCTGCATTCCCACTGGCCACATCCCGGTCCCCAAGCCCGCTGCCATCCGTCGCTGTCTCCTGCGCTCCCTCTTTTTGCTCTCTCCTTGTGTTCCTCTACCACCGCCACCACCACCTTGGAAAGCAACTTTTAGTTTCTCACCGTCCTTCCCCTTTAAACAAAATAAAAACAAACCCCAAAGTAAGATGCGAAACTTTGCCCAGCCGGCGTTCAGCAAGCTGGCCCGGGTAGCTGCTAGCCCAGCCGGGCTTGCTTATAGGAGGCGATGTGTTTTTTATTTGGGGCTTTGTTAAACTGATCTGTTCGGGACTTTCCCCTGGGGGGGAGGGGGTTGGTATAATACTGAGGTTCACGCTGCTTCCTGGTGAAAACACGCGCCCTGTTCCTCGCCACAAAATATTTCCAGCACATGGGCTGATTCATTGTGAAGCCTTTTTTTTTTTTTTTATGAATAAAGGTTTTCCCAGTGGTTCCTTAGAGGTGTAAATACTTCAACAGACCACTCGTGGTACTCGTGCTAAACTTTGAAGATCCTTTTTATTATTATTATTATAACATGTAGATACAGATGTGTGTGTGAGAGAGAGCTTGATGGTTTAGCTTTCCTCAATCGATTCAGATTGCTTGGATTCAGAACGCAGCTTTCTGTGGCATTTCAAGCTATTCTGAGCAGAAATTGTTCATACTAGTCTCTGTACATTATTAATACATGACATAGGCCCTCAGTATAATGCAATGTGTTCATGTATTGTATTTTTATTACATACCTTGGGCACATATATATACGTGCCACCTATACATAAATGCCTATATAGCTTCTGCTAGCTGCTATAAGGCCCTCTTAAAAGGGATATATTACTTGGGGGAATTGATTGGGACTGAAGATTACAGCAAAAATTCAGAAATTGACCATCGAGATATAATTAAGCTGCAGGTCCCTTTTGTTTTCTTTCAACACATGATGCAGACCTTCATCCTTATACACATTACCCCGCTGGCCAGAGGATGTGTTATCACGTTCTTTAATAATGTATTTTTGTATCACTTGTCTCAGGCTGTTCACCGTCTGACAAAGTTTGGGTTTAGCTCACTGCATGACCTGACCTAGTCTTAGTAACAGAACTCCAGGACAAATAGTGGGAGCTGTCTCAGATAATAATTAATTAATAATAGGATCATGTAATAATACTGAGCACATATATAGCACTCTGAAAGCACTGTGCAAAGCCGGGCAGGTGCTCTTAACCCACACACCAAACATGACATTTTCCCCTCAGTTCTTACAGTCCTTCATGTTCACTTTAAAAAATCATGTCTGCTGAGCATCTCCTGCAATCCCAGAATAGGTGAGGGACCCATGCAGCACCCTGTTGATTTCCATAGGGCTCTGCTAGGGAGCAAGGGTCATCTCCCCCCACCCCCACCATGCAACACTACTTGCAGGACCAAGGTCTTACATGGTACAACCTCCATCAATTTCAAGTGGACCAGGACCTGGCCCAGTGCTACTACTGTGATCAGAGTGCTGGACAAGATAGACAGGTGGCAGTCAGCGAATCATAAAACTAGATCTTAGCTTATAAACCACTTGGACTAGGGAGTGTCTCTCTCCATGATACCATACTGACCTGCTGTCTCAACTCAATAAATAATTGTTATTACTGCTTTTCTTTCTGTGTCACTTATGCATCACATGTTTTGTTTCATGTTTGTGTGGCTGATGCCTAAAAAGTCTGGGACTGGGCCCCTGAAAGCTCTGGGTAGAATAAGCTAAAATGTCTCCACTCCCATATCCTCTACAGCATCCAAGTTGTCCTCCTTTATATTTCAGGTCAAAAGTCCACGTGACCTCCCCTCAGCAAATGTGTAGCTGGTCAATATTTGCTGGTGCCAAAAGCTATTGACTAGCTAGGAAAGCAATAGTGCAAAACTCTTTTAAGTCACATGATGCTGTGTCAGCCAATTGTATGACAGTTGGTAAGCAACGAGTGTCATAAGTATGTCACATATAATTTGAGGATCATGTAAGTATGACCAGTCAGAGGTGAAGTTCTTATTGAAACCTTCCAGCAGATACGTGAAGAAAAACAGGAAGGTGATATTTCTTGGTCTTGCTTGCAATACAATGTCCAGTTTGGTCTGTGATCTCAAAAGGACTCAGTTCTGCAAATGTACTCACACTGGCTAGCAGTTGCTCATCTATTTACTTTACATGTCCATTTAAGGAGTGGGTACCTCCTCTAGCACTGCAGGAGGGATCGCTAATGTCTGCTAGAGGTAAGGCTTCCCACCCTCCATTTCTCATAACTTCTTTGGGGGCTCAAGCATTATGTGGATTCCAATTTCTTATTCATTTAAGCTGATTATTTATACAGACAATGTGTGTGACCCACACGTACCATAACAGGACCCTGGTCCCTGATCGCTACTACACTATAAATTTTCCCATTGCATACCTGGCCAGATGTATTGCAGGGGACAGGGAGCTGGGGGTTGTCTTCCACTGAAGCATCGGGGATTAGCCACAGCTGGAGACAGGACACTGGATAGGGTGGACTAATGCTCTGGAGTGGTACAGAGAATCCTTTCCAGATGCCTGACTGGTGGATCTTGCTGACATAATCAGGATTCAACTAATTGCCAGATGTGCAGCCTGGCAGGAATTCTCCCCCCAGTCTGATTGGAGGAATCTTGGAGATCTGCTGACTGCCTGTACAGCCTGGGGTGCGGATCACCTGCTGGGATCATCCAGGCATCTCTCACCTAATCAATTCCCTGCCATGGCAGCAGCCTCAGGCATTGATGGCCTATCCTTTCCCCTCTTCTCTGCCTATGGCACCTACAGTCTCCTGAGAACGACATGCTTTAGTCTCACTCAAGTTATTGGGCTCAATATAAGGGTAACTGCATAAAAATTTCAGGCCTGGGTTTTACAGAAGTCAGACTAGATCTAAAAGTCTCTTTCCCCTTAAACTCTATGAAGCTATGAAATACGGGGGATATTTTCAAAGGTACAACCAGAAGGTAAGGCACCCGACTCTCACTGACTTTCAAGGAGAATTGGGTGCCTATCTAGCCCATTGAGCATTTGAAAATCTTCACCTCAATCAAGACAAAATACTACATCATTTCTATGCAAGGCCCATTACAAACACCTCAGGGGATTAGATCCCTACCTCAGACACTGGAAAGTTATACCCAGTTGAAATATTTCTTTCAACCCAATTTTAATGGCTCTCTCATCAAAATGGAAGACTTACACAGGACAGCTACAGGTTTGAGTACGTGTTTCAGGTTTTCCACTGAAAATAAATCTGAAACCCCAAAACTGATTATTTTTTTTATTTTCATCAACTGAAAACCAAACAATTTCCACTAAAAACAAAAGAAAAAGTGGTTTCTGGCAGAAATTTTTTAGCTTTAGGTTGCTGAAAATTGAAAAAAAAAACTGTTTTTAGGCTTTTGCTTTCTGATGAAAACCCAAAATTTTCTCAAGAAAAATGCTGAGAAAAAATGAAAAACTGTTTTCATTGGCTTTTGGGGGGGGGGGAAGGGAACACACCAAAATCATGTCCCGACCAGCTCTACTTATAGTCACAAGCGAGACAAAAATGCAGACAGTATGTGTATATTGTGGGGGAGGAGGGAGGATTGAAAATGTAAGTAACATGGGTAAGCTGTTTGTGTTTGGCACACATCTAGTTAATTCCAAGAGTTTTACATATATATCTGGTGGAAACTCAGCACTGGCTTCACTCTGCTCCTAGCGAAGTTAATGAGAGTTTTACACCTGATTTCAATGGGAGCAGAGTTAGGCCAGTGCTAGGTGCTTTGAAAATGCCATCTTTAGGAGGTAAGTTAAAAGGCTAAGGAACTGGAGTCTCAGAAGGAGCAATTTGCAGGCGGCTAGGCCAACAGGAACAGCTGTGATTGCGAGGAAAGGCAGGTTGAAGCACCACTACTGCCCTCCACTGGGAGGCATTTTTAAACATTTAAGACAACATTTTCAAAAATGCCGAAGTGATCTAGGAACCCAAGTCCCAGTCTCAGAAGGGACTTAGAAATCAATGGGAAGTTAGGGGCCTGCTTTTAAAATCCCACAGAGCACCTATCTGCATCTTCAGGCACTTGCATCCCTATACAACCCTGGTCCTAACTCACATGTTTTTGAAAATGTTCCAAAGCAGCCTTTGATTTTGTTTGTAAGTTAGGCTTTTGCGGCCTGCACAAAAAATCACACAAAGCCTGTGGGAAAGCCAACTACTAAGCCTCTTTATCCATCCATTAGACCACAGACATCCCATAAAGTTACCTCCAATTCTAACCACCCCCAAGGCTACACACAAAGATTGGAGTTACGCAGACAGCATATTGGGTACTGCCTGCTAGCACAGCCTAGTACTGTATGATACAGCTCCGAAGCCAGTGAGGCTTGGCACTGGTCACAGGTATCTCTGCCTGGGGTACCTGTATGGCCCCCATGACCACAGTAACTAAGTGCCCCTCAGCACAGCCTGTGAGGCAGGGAAGTGCTATTCTTCCTGTTTTACAGAGGAGAAACTGGTGGCCAGGGAGACTAAAGATGGGAGCCACAAAAGGACATAGGCGGGTAACCCCCAGACTTAGGCACCTACAGTCCAGTTTTGACTCCAATGCAATGCCTGAAGTCACTTGGTGCCTCCGTTTTCCTGCGCTCCTGCTTCTGGGCATGTGCACTGCCTGCCTCCATCCGGACGTCCCAGCACCCAGTTTCTTATCTCCTCCCTAAAACACAACACCGAGTGATACAAATTACATGGACAGAAGTGCCGGTGTGGACAGCACTACCTTGGCAGGAGAGCTTCTCCTGCTGACATAGGTACTGCCGCTCGTGGAGGTGGTTTTATTATGTCGATGGGAGATCTCTCTCCTGCAAGTATAGAGCGGCTACACGAGCGATCTTGCAGCAGCATAGCTGACTCGGTACAGCTGTGCTGCTGGAAGCTTGCTAGTGTAGATGTGGCTTAAATTAACTTTTTCATGGTCTTCACTGCAGAGGTTGTGAGGGAGATTCCCACAATGGAGCCATTCCTTTTAGGTGACAAATCTGAAGAACTGTCCCAGAGTGAGGTGTCAATAGAGGAAGTTTTGGAACAAAATGAATTAAACAGTAATAAGTCACCAGGACCAGATGGTATTCACCCAAGAATTCTGAAGGAACTCAAACATGAAATTGCAGAACTACTAACTGTGGTTTGCAACCTATCATTTAAATCAGCTTCCATACCAGATGACTGGAGGATAGCTAATGTGAGATCAATTTTTTAAAAAGGCTCCAGAGGCGATTCTGGTAATTATAGGCCAGTGAGCCTAACTTCAGTACCAAACAAATTGGCTGAAACTATATTAAAGAACAGAATTATCAGACACATAGATGAACACGATTTGTTGGGGAAGAGTCAACATGGCTGTTTAAAGGGAACTTATGCCTCACCAAGCTATTAGAATTCTTTGAGAGGGTCAAACAAACATGTGGACCAGGGTGATCCAGTGGATATAGTGTACTTAGATCTTCAGAAAGTCTTTGACAAGGTCCCTCACCAAAGGCTCTTAAAAAAAGTAAGCCATCATGGGTAAGAGGGAAGGTCTTCTCATGGATCAATAACTGATTAAAAGACAGAAAACAAAGGGTAGGAATAAATTGCCAGTTTTCACAATGGTGAGAGGTTAATAGTGGTGTCCCCCAGGGATCTGTACTGGGACCAGTGCAATTCAATATATTCATAAATCTGGAACATATTTAATGATCTGGAAAAGGGAGTAAACAGTGAGTTGGCAAAATGTGCAGACACAAAATTATTTAAGATAGTTAAGTCTAAAGCAGATTGTGAAGAGTTACAAAGGGATATCCCAAAACTGGGTGACTGGGCAACAAAATGGCAGATGAAATTCAGTGTTGATAAATGCAAAGTCATGCACACTGGAAAACATAATCCCAACTATATACGCAAAATGATGAGGTCTAAATTAGCTGTTACCACTCACGAAAGATCTTGGAGCCATTGTGAATAGTTCTCTGAAACCATCCGCTCAACGTGCAGTGGCTGTCAAAAAAAGCGAAGAGTGTTAGGAACCATTAGGAAAGGGACAGATAATAAGACAGTAAATATCATAATGGCTCTATATAAATCCATGGTGCACCCACACCTTGAATAAGGTGGGCAGTTCTAGTCACTCCCCTCCCGCACAACAAAGATATATTAGAATTGGAAAAGGTACAGAAAGGGCAATAAAAATGATTAGGGGTATGGAACAGCTTCCCTATGAGGAGAGATTCAAAAGGCTGGGACTGTTGAGCTTGGAAAAGAGACGACTAAGGTGGGGATATGACAGAGGTCTAGAAAATCTTGACTGGTGTGGAGAAAGTGAATAAGGAAGTGCTATTTACTCCTTCACATAACAGAAGAACCAGCAGTCACCCAATGAAATTAATAGACAGCAGATTTAAAACAAACAAAGGAAGTACTTTGCACAGTCAACCTGTAGAACTTATTGCCAGAAGATGTTGTGAAGACCAAAGTTATAATAGGGTTCAAGAAAGAACTAGATAAGTTTATGGAGGACAGGTCCATCAATGGCTATTAACCAAGATAGTCAGGGAAGCAACCCTATGCTCTGGGCGTCCCTAAACTCATGTTTGCCACAAGCTGGAAGGGGACAATAGGGGATGGATCACTCAGTGATTGCTTGTTCTGTTCATTCCTTCTGAAGCACCTGGCATTGGCCACTGTCGGAAGATGGACCACTCATCTGACCCAGTATGGCCATTCTTAGGTTGGAGCAGGGGGACAGGACCGGGGTCATACCTCTCCCATATGGGAGCCTTAACCACTGGATTATAGAGTCATCTCCCCTCTCCGGTCCAATGGCTGTGTTTATCCCCAGTGGAACAGCTTCAACAGGAGAGAGTGAGGAAGCCCTACATCAGAATACCCCATAGCCCAGTGGCTGGAGCATGCCTTGAGAGGTGTGAGAGCCTCCCTCCTCTGGCAGAAGAGGAATTGAACCTGGGCCTCCCACACCAGTGCTCTAACCACTGGGTTAGAAGTTATAAGGTGGGCAGGGCCTCTTCCCATCACCATTTTGCATAGATTGAGGCAGGCACTTAACTTATTCCCTCAAGGAGTGACTCCAGGTGGTGGGTCCCTATTCACGGGTAGCTATGCAGCGCTAGGCACCTTCTGCATCCTGCACTTAAGTGCCTGTCTCTGGGAGAGGGGCAGGGCTTAGCACATACCCCTCTGGTCAGCATTTCCATTGGCTAGATTAGGGATCTCCCCGCCTAGCCTGCTGGCTTTTGTCAATCCCATCCTTAGGCACCTCTCTCTCCCCATTCATTGTATAGGGAGCCACGTTGCCTAACTCAGGCTTTGTGGATCGTAGCACTGTTCCTGGGATTTTTTAGGTGATAGCTCGCTGAGTGTCACAGTGCCTAAGTCCCTTTGTGGATCCCACCCTAAGTGACTTACCCACAGTCACAGAGAAAGCCTGTGGTAGAGCCAGGGTTGGCTGAACTTGGAACTCCTGAGACCCAGACTAGCCCCCTTCCACAAAGCCATCCTTCCTCTCTCAATCAGCTGCTTACCACCAGTGAACTGACTCAGAGTGAGTTAGTGATTAAATACCATTTCCTCTGTTGTTTTCACCTAAACCAGCACATTGAAAAGGTGAACCTCAATGGGCTTTGTCAGGTGCATAAATTCAGAAACCACTTGGGCCGTTTTGAAAATCCAGCCCTAGTCTTGTTTAGCAGCACTGTTGGGAGCAGGGAAACCAGATCTCTATCCGCAAAGGACTTCAGACTGATCGAGTCTGGATGGTTGAAACTACAACTGTGACCTACCTTGGATTAACAGCTGAAGTTAACCACTGACTCACTCCTTACCTGTAGAAAGAATTTGAGTGTATAAGAAAGTGAGGTCTTATCAAAGCCATTCCCATATGCCCATTGCCCAGCCAGTTCCCAGATCCTTTCCCCTTCCCTGGCCCACCTTATCCAAAGTCCTGCAACCTTTCCCCACCATGTCCTTTAAGTTTTGTTATACAGGCAGTGTGGTTCAGTGGACTGGAAACCTAGGTCATAGTCCATGAACTCGCTGTATGATCTTGGATAATCTGTCCCACAATTTCTTCTCTCCTCCTTTGCCTTTTTTGGTGCTGAGAGGGTCAAGGGCATCATGGCATCTAGACACCACTGCAATATAAAGACTGAAGAATAACAGTGCTTCTTCCCAAAGAAAAATATACAAACAAGAGCTGGCTAACACTAGCCCAGGCCAGTCATTGAGGAGATGAACCACCAAAGAGAAGATCAAATCTCTCTGGGGTACACATGCTAATTATTTTTGGCCTGCACCATAGCACCTGCCGCAGAGATCCCTTCAGATCTAACAAGGTGAGAGGGGTCAGAACCAATCAATACTGCTTGGGTGGACTCTAAAGAATACCTGCTGGTACATGCTGAAATCGGGCTGGCACATCTTCCCTCTGCATTGATTTGCAACTTTAGTAGGCCTTCAAATGAATAAGAGAACCCACCAGCTACCGTGAAGCAACAAGACTTGCTTCATGGATTCTCTACACTTAGACTTAAGATGGCTGCTGTAGTCCCATCATATGTAAAGCAGATGACATTATTAGTATTAAAATAACCCTAGAGGGCTCAGCTGAGATCAGGGCCCCACTGTGCTAGGTGCTGCACAAACACATAGTAAGGGATGGCCCCTGTCCCAAAGAATTCCCAGTCTAAACACAGAGGAAAGGGATGGGAGAATGGAACATGACACCATGACTTGCTTAGGATCATACAAAAAGTTGGCTGAGCCAAGTTTTGAACCTTGATCTCTAGTGCCTCACTACAGCAACTTAACTACAAGACCACCCATCTTCCCATAGCAACAGTAGCCTATTTGTTTAGTGTAAAGCTGCACAGTCTACCCACACAGTAAGGTCTGCTTTCTTACCATTGACCAGTTCAACTACTGTCTCAATCACCTTTTGGGAGAAAAACAAAAGATACCTCAGAATGAGACAAAAATGCACATTTTACACTCTCAAGAAAACCTGTAAAATGATTAAATCCCTCAAAATGTCCCTGCTTAGAAGTGGAAAAAACCCCAAAGCATCTGGAGTGGTGTAATTTCCTAGTCACAAACCATGATTCCATGAATTGGGTTTCTTCATGTATTTTACATTTGTAAGAAGTTATTTCCCTTTAAAAAAATCTCTCTATGCTAAACTGTGGGAAAATCAGCATGCTCATCTCTTGCAAAAAAAAAACCCAGTTACCTACCTTCCATAGCTGTTGTTCTTCGAGATGTGTTGCTCAAGTCCATTCCATTCCAGGTGTGCACGAGCCCACGTGCAGTTGTCCGATTTTTGCCTTAGTGGTATTCGTAGGGCCAGCTATGGCACCCTCGGGAGCGCCGTGCTCATGTGTCACTATATTAGGCATCTCCAGCCCTACTCCTTCTAAGTTCCTTCTTGCCAGAACTCTGATAGAGGGGTAGGAGCAGGGCCAGCTCCAGGTTTTCTGCCACCCCAAGCGTAAAACAAAAAAGAAAAGCCACAGCAGCGTAATCGCGCCGTGCCACTCCACTCTTCGGCAGCAATTCGGCAGCAGGTCCTTCGCTCCGAGAGGGACTGAGGGACCCGACGCTGAATTGCCACTGAAGACCCGGATGTGCCACCCCAATAGCGGCCAGACGTGCCACCCCTTTGTATTTGCCACCCCAAGCACCTGCTTCTTTAGCTGGTGCCTGGAGCCAGCCTTGGATAGGAGGGCGGGTAATGGAATGGACATGAGCAACAACTTAAAGAACAAGAGTTATGAAAAGTAGGTAACCCTTTTTTCTTCTGCAAGTGCTTGCTCATGTCGATTCCATTCTAGGTGACTCACAAGCAGTATCCCTAGCAGCAGGCTCAGAGTTCATGGTCATGCAGCTTGCAACACTGCTCTACCAAAGCAGCAGCATCTCGGGCCTGCTGGGTAAGCGCGTAATGAGACATGAATGTTTGAATGGACGACCAGGTAGTGGCCCTGCAGATATCTTGAATAGGATCTTGAGCCAGGAAGGCCACCGCAGAGGCTTGCGCCCTAATTGAGTGGGTGGTCACAATCACCGGTGGAAGCACTTTTGCCAGATCATAACAGAAGCTGGAGTCATGTTGTGATAAATCAGCAATGAGGTTTTCGGAAGCAAACTGTGGTCTCTGTTGCATCAACAGAGTCACTCCAGATTTACACCAGGGAGGCTGAGACCAGAATGTGGTAGCCTAGGGCCTGTTTCATCACTGCATCTCTCCAGTTTCATATGCAACTGATTCCACTGAATCCAGACATTAAGCTGGAGTAACACAGCAGTGAATCAGGCAGGGCTGGTGCAAGGAAGTTTCGAGCCCTAGGCGACACTGCCATCTTGCGCACCCCCCTGCCCAAGCCCCGCGGCAGCTCCACCCTGAGGCATCCTCCCGTGGCAGCTCCCACCCTGCCCTGAGGTGACCCCCGCGCCCCCCGCGGCAGCTTCCCCCCCCAGCTCACCTCTGCTCCAGATGCCCTGCTGTCGCATGGCTCCTGCCACGTGCGCTAAGCAGAGCTGCAGAGCTCTGCCTAGCTGCCGGCACCCCCACCGGCAATGAGAAGGATGGAGCAGCTGCTGCGCTGGGAAGGAAAGGGAGTCTGGTTCCCCTGGGTCAGCGCGCCACCAGCAGCCCGAACCTCTGGGCTGCTGGCGGCGGCGCGCTGACCCAGGGGAACCCCTGGGCTGCCTGCCGGCGGCTCAGACTCCCTCTCCCTCCCAGTGCAGTGGCAGCTGAAAGTCTTTAAAAAAAATTGGGGGCACCTCTTTTTGGCACCCCCAAATGTTGGCGCCCTAGGCAACCGCCTAGTTGGCCTAAATGGTAGCACCGACCCTGGAATCAGGCCCCCACACTTAACACGTAGTGACTACATATAAATATTCTGCCCCCAATTCTGATCTCTGTTACACTGGTGTGCATGGAGTTACCCCAGCCTCACACAGGTGTCGCTCAGACCAGAACGTTGCTCAGACTAACTGAATTTTAAGTGGCCTATACCTGTCCATGCTTATAGAAGAGCTTGTTAATTTTTAACCCCAGCTGTCTGCGGTGTGGTGAGTTCTAACCACAGCAGCGGGTTCCAGCTGGAGTTATCAGGTACACACAGAGGTCAAACAGCAACTTCCCCAGGAATCCACTCTCCCTTACCGTATATCACAGAGTGGGCAGAGGGATACAGCTGTCTCAGCTCTCCAGCAAATTTGTCCTCCTGGTAGGAGCATATGGTATTTTGACACCCAAGACACTGCGGGCTGCGGTTTTGACTCTGCTCCTGGGTGGCACAAGCAAAGTGTGCCGTTGCATTCAGGGTAACTGGGCCAGTGGTTTGAGATCTCAGTGGTTACTCTGCAGCTAGGCCTGCAACTGCATGGAGAGCTTTCTCGCTGGCACTCCCCATACAGGCAGGCCACAAACCACATAGCCAGCTGCAAGAGTGTAGGGTGGACGTTGGTCACCCCAATGCAGCTAGCTTGGGGGCGGGGATCCAGCTGCCTTTGTGCATGAGCCACACCGCGCAGGGGCAAATGGGGGTTAGACAGCAAAGAATAAGGTCTTCAGCTGCAGCAATGGGTGGGGGAAGGCTGGGTTGGAAACACCCCATTTTTACCCTGGCATGACACTGTTATCCCCACCACCACCACACGAGGGATGGTGCAAATCTGTCCCTTCCTGCTCTAACTGTACTGGGTGAGGCATCCTATGGGGGGTCTGCAGCTGTCCGGGGGAGGTACGAGTTGGTGATTGCTAGGGTGTTGTTTATCTGTTGCAGGAGGGGATGGATGGTTTGGGTAGCCGTCCCAGAGGTCTTTATCCAGATGATGCGTAGTGGCTATTATCTCCACTGGAGGCTGGCCAAAAGGGTAAAACATTGCTGCCACGCACTGGGGAGACCCAGGAGGCTGGGGGCGGGGACTCCTCAGTCCCTGCAGTTGTGAGCAGGGCGAGACCAGTCAGGAAAAGTGTTTGCAGAAGACTGGGATGGAAATGACAAGTTCTATTGGCTTGGGTCACAGGTCTCTCCAGGAGAGCAGGGTATCAGGGGACACTGGCCTGGGGAACATGGGGGGTAATTCATGAAGGATGAGGCACTGGATTTTGCATGTGTGGTTGCAGGACACGGTCGGTGCTGCTGTCTCCAGCTGGGTATTCAGTGCAGTCCGAGCCGAAGAGGGGCTTAGTGAGAGAGTGGGGTGACTGTGTTATTTCCACCCAGTCTGAAATGCACACCAAAGCGGTCATGAACACAGCTCATTCCCAGGGGAGCATCCAGAGAGGACTAGCTGTCAGCGGGCAGAGCATCTCACTGTGTGAACTGAGGCCATTCCTCACCAGGGCAATGCTGGAAACATTAGCGTCCTGTGGATGGTGGTTCTCCTGAGACAGTTCCAGATTTCATGGCCACACCAGCTATAAGGGGACTGTCTGAGGCTCATCGCGGGCACTTGGCTACACTGTTAATCCAGTGAGTGGGGATGGGATTAAAGGCAGGGCAGCTGGAGATTTAGCCTGCATCATGGTCCTCCTGCATCTTGGGGTCCCCTTTCCTGGTGGGACAAGGGACCTAGTTTGATGGTCCCACATTATAGGTTAATGGAACCTGGATGTTTCCCAATGGCTGGGAGGGAGGAATATTGTCTTTCTGAACCAACACTACCTTGAGGGGATGGCAAGACTTTATAACATCAGTGAAGGGCTCCTGGATATCCTCTTCCCCAGCGTTGGCCTCACAGGTTGCCTCAGCTGACAGATGAGCTGACACAGCAGAAGCAGCGGGGAAGCCAGCTGGAGGGTCAACGGCAGAGGTGCAGTTGTGTCAGAAAGACACTTTCTTTTACCCTCAGTTCCCACGGCTGTGTGGGAGGCCAATAGGCAGCTCTTGGCCTTTTCCACTGCCTCCGCAGGTCTGTTCCAGGGAGTGAAACTCGCTGCTTTCACTCTTCAGCTGACTTAGGTCTTCCAGTTGTGAGGCAATTTCATGTCACTTTGCTGAGCAAGCCTCACAGATTCAGACCCAATGCTCTGTGTCCATGGAGGCAGGGCCAGACACTGTCTTCCCTACTCAAGTTCCAGCCAGCCATGCTCCTGGAACTGTGTGCCACAGCTGTGCTAGGGACCCATGTCCCCACTGCCCAGTGAAGGCCAGTGGAGAAGCGAACAGTGATCACCCATGGCTTGCTTAAGGAGGGCTGCTCTGAAGAAGCCATCCACTTCATCCTGACAACCCAGGCAGGATCACCCATTCTCAAATCATCTGTTTCAGGATGAGACTGTGGAGAATGCCAGGGGAGAACATTCTCAAGGCCTCTCCGTGCCTCTCATTTCCTGGAGCTCGTTCTAACCTGTAGGTCTGAAAATGGCTTGGAGACTGTACTGGTGGGGTGGCATGGTCTCCTCCTGGAGATGGATGAAGATCAGGTGTCTTTGCTGATACAGTTAGGTCTACCAACTGACACGGAGGCTGCTGATCGTGACCTGGTCGTGACGCATCTGTGGACCCTAGCAGGAGAACGTAAGTGGCTCTGCTCTTTCATATCTGAGAGATCTGCACTGGCTGCCTGAAGTCTCCTGGATGGAGCTGATGCTGTGGTATGTGATCTAGAAACCCCTCAATGGCCAGAGAGACCCCTTTTAGCCCGTGCTCTGCTGCAGCAGTGGTGATCAACAGGGCTTTCAAGCTGGAGTCTTTAGGAGCTAAGGGGCGGCTGACAGGGCATTTTCTGTGAAGTGGGTTGCCTTTGGAATGCCCTCCCCCTTCTGGGTCCAAAAAAGCCCAAATCTGAACTGTCGGGCACAGTGCAAAAACCACCTGATTGCTCAGGTGCTCCAACATGTCAGTAGGGTGGGGCAGTACAAGATCCTCTCATGCTCTTTTTGCCACTGGTGGTGAATTTCTGCTATGGGCTCATATCACACTGTGAAATCTGCTATTGGCTGACTGCATTTTAAACATGTGTCAAAGGCACCAGTGGCCCGGGAGATGCACCTCCCTAGGCTTTCGAGAGAGAGAGAGAGAGAGAGAGAGAGAGAGAGAGAGACATTGCACTAAGCAAATGTGGAACTGGGCAGAAAAATGGAACGATTGCCCCTTCCCTGTGTCATGGCACCACAGGATCTTTCATAGCCATGGAAAGGGCAGAATCTCAACTTTATGGCTCACCTCAAGCGATTTGCCAGCCTCCTCTCAGCAGTGCCTCGGAATACACTGGAAAGATAAAACACCAGCCTCTCCGAGCTAGGCTCAGATTCTCCAGACTAGAGCACTCAGCATAAATGCAGCTGGGAAGGTAGCTGGTGGCGATACAGCGCTATTCTGCTTCCCTGACAATGAACCTGCTGAGTGCCCAGCTGCTCCCTCACTTAAGTCAGAGCAGCTTGAAAGCTGTTGTCTACCCCAGCTACCAATGGCCTCCAGCAGCCAAAGAACGGCTAGATCTTTCCTCTGGCCACGTTCCTTGTGCTGGTGCCTGAAAGGAACATGGTGACATAAGAGCCGCTAGCCATTGGAGGATTCCCCGGCACAGGTGGATCCTCCAGAGGCCAGATCTGCTGGCTTTAGGGCAGCCTTGCCCCATGAGTGCAGCTCAAGACAGCCTCAGTGCACAGGGGAAGTCAAGCTCTGAATGCCCAAGCTGCCGTGCATTCTGAGCCACTAACAGCATAAAGAGCGGGGATTGATGTGGCCTGCTGAAGCATTTCATTCGTGGCGGATCTCCAGAGGAGGAGCAAAAAAACATCGACTTTTATTGAGATTGCAGAGTTAGGAAAGATTCATAAGTTAAATTATTCCCCGGGGATATGTAAAAAGTTACTTATGGCAAGAACTAAATTGGGCATGCTTCAGTCAGGAGCTGTCGGGAAACCATTACGATATACAAGACGGCTCTTTCCTCTGGTGAGCATGGTAACGATGGCCGCACGGTTCCTGCAGGAGTGGTACAAGCAGGGCAGGAATCTGAGCAGGTGTGTTATTATAGTGACCAACCCAAATCAGGGACCCATTCTGCTAGATGCTGTGCATACACATGGGGAGACAGTCCCTGCTGCCATTTTACAGATGGGTCCCAGAGAAATGGAGTGATCCGCCCTTAAGATGCCCTGAAGCATGGCCAGGAATTGAACCCAGAGCTCACGAAGCCCAACCCAAGGCTTGACCCATGAGACCATCCTGTCCCTCCCTGTAATGTCCCTTGTGGCAAGCAGCTGTTGTGAGCTACCCCGCTCCTTCCTCTCATGCCCACATAGCCTTCAGGGAGGGCGATTCTTCCACTGGTGCCAAGGGTGGACCTGCCGGTGCTGTGAGCAGTCAGACGGAGCTCACCTGGACAAGGCGAGCGCCATCTCTGCGGGGCTTGCAGTACCTGTTTGAGGAACCCCTCCACAGCAACAATCCCCACTGAAAAGGTGTCAATTCAGGGAAACCACTGGCCAGCCCTCTGTGGCATGGCTCCTTTGGACCATGCCAACACAGAGTTGAGAAGGGGGCCTTTGGAGGCACAGAGCCAGAATGGAGGCAGATCCCTGGGGATACCTCCAGGTTTGGGGACTAGCTCCATAGCTCATTGGGAGAGGGCACTAGCCCCACGACCGAACGGCACAATCCGAGAGAACTGTCAGAGATCGCCTTCCCTTTACCGCACTCCAGCAACTTTCGCTGCTCAGTCCAGCCCCTGCTGATCCAGTGTATACTGTTCACTTAGACAATGGAGGGGTCTATGTGGGAGGCTGGCTCCATATTATTAAAGGCTTTGAACAGCGAGAGTCAAACCTGGGGTGCACTCCAAGTAGGGTGACCAGATGTTCCAATTTTATAGGGACAGTCCTGATTTTTGGGTCTTTTTCTAATATAGGCTCCTATTATCCCCCACCCCATCCCGATTTTTCACACTTCCTGTCTGGTCACCCTAACTGTGAGCCAGGCTGAACTGCTAGTGCAGAGCGCAAGGCTCAGGCGTTGCTAGTTCTTGCAAGGAAACCAGGCCACTAGATCGCAGACCGTGGTGGCACTAAGGTCTATGTTCAGAGGAGTGTAAGATGCACCCTCCTCCCTATCTCTGCCCACGGCACAGTGCACCCACTGAGAATCCGAGGGCCGGACCCTTGCTGGAGTAATGGGCGTCGCACCAGTGATGTCAGTAAAGCAATACTAGTTTACACCAATTGGGATCCAGCCATAGCAGTGGGTGTAAATCCAGATAACTGCACTGGAATCAATGGATTTATGCTGGTGTAAATCTGAGCAGGCCTTATTCCTTCTGAATTTGGCCCTATGAAGAGATATCCATTGTGGCCACATAAACACCCCAGTGCAGGAGTCTTGCCTAGAAGGCCCCAGGCAGAAATCCCCATGCTGAGGTCTCTTGAGTCCCCCACATGCCTGCGTCTAGAAACGAGCAGCACAGCTGGTGATGTTCTCCAAATTACAAGACAGCACTGGAGCACAGTCTGCCGCGTCCAGCTCATGCTTCCTTCCTTGCAACTCATCAACCCCACCAATAGGCTGGCCCATCACCAAACTCTGAGGGCCTCGGGAGTTTTCCCCATTTCCATCTCAGCCGGGACAAGTCTCAACCCGTACCGACTCTGTGGATTTTCCTGGAACCCAAATCACAACCACGGTAGGATTGCGGTGACAGTAAGACAGTGCTACAGATCTGGGGTTCATTGGGCTGCCGCTGATGATGGACATCTTATTAAATCAGAGTGGATTCAAACCTCACAACAATGATGACATGAAAGCCCCCATTGGGTCGGACTCCACATGCATGGCTCCACCACCTATGTGCTCAAAGCAGGTGACCCTTAGCCAATTACACTGACCACTATGCAATAAGGAAAGTGGAACCACTCCAGAGCATTCCATATACCCCAGCCAGTACCTGGCGTGGAGTCAGCAGCCACTTGTGATCAGTGTTATCGAAAGCAGCTGACAGAGAGGCGACAGCTTTCCACAGATCTGTCACTCTAAGACCATCCATCACCCAGGCCAATGGGCTTTCTGCTCAGCAGCCCGAAATGGATTGGACTATGTTGGAGAAGCCCGTTAGGTGCAGATATTTCTGCCCTTCCCTCAGACAGGGAGGTTTGAGGCTGGGCACTAGCTATGTAGGGCCCCAATTGCTCTGAAGCACTTAAGGGGAAACCTCAATCTCTCAGTTGCCCCAACACCCTCCCTGCTGAAAAAGACACTGATACTAGAACCCAGCCAATAGAATAATGCCAAATTGTTGCCTCCTCATGTCAAGATAGAGCCAGGCCCCATCAGTGGGATCCTTCCGTAAGCTCCTCTGGATATCACACAGAGATATTGTCCAACCCAACCAGAAGAGCAGGTGCATTTACACCCTCTTGCTCCGTCGCTCCCTGCTCGCCCCAGGAGACCAGCTCTAACAGAGGCCATTTTCTCAGTGAAGAATTCAAAGTCGCTCGCAGAGCTCATTGCAGAAAGAGCCTGTCTGGATGACCCTGCCTGAATGCTCCATAAGAGCTCTGCCGGGCAATGCTTTGCCATGCCAAGAGCGAGGCATGTAACGTCTCTCAGCCTCCACCACCACAGCACTGTGATATGCCTGAGCCCTGGCTCTAGGGAGCATTCTGCCGTCCACAGCTTAAGCCCTTCTATACACTCTAGCATTCGCTCTTGCTGCGTCATTTCCCCAAGCTCAGCTGAGAGCCAGGTGCTCTGCAGTAACACCAGGCTCAGACTGCCCTCACCCCTACCAGACTTATCACAGCCGAGAGGAACTTTGGCACTATACAGCAAGTTGTTCCATTAACAAAGATAGACTGAGGAGCACCTAGCATTCATGAGAGAAAAATCCCCCTCTCCATATCCACCCAGACCAACTGGATTTGTCAAGGGGAATGAATTTTATCAACATCACTCCCATAGTGTTTCAGCCAAACGGTTATGTGAGCATGAGGAGGCAGCATAGTCCAGTGGTTAGGTAGTCAAGATTTCTGGGTGTTATTCCCAATTTGGCCACTGCCATGATGTCTGATCTTGGGCAAGTCCCTTCCCCTAGCCATAAACCTGGGTAAGTCTCAGCTGGTTTTCTTCCCCATACCCCAAGAGCACATTATGGATTTCTCAATCTAGGTGACTTCTGTTTCAAGTTAAGGAAAGCAACCAAGAATGAATAACTATAAAGTCTCCAGGAAGGAGAAAGGGCAAAGCGGCTCTTTCTGTAACATGCTACATCTAATCTCAAACATGGCAGCTGCCTCACAGCTGGGCAGTTTCTTCTACATCTAAAGGTGCAGTATACGAAACCCAGAATGGCATCACCTCTGAATACACCCGCTGATCACCAAATGCCTCTTATGAGCACTATAAGGCTTAAATAAGATTTACCAAGAGTCCAGAGATGCTCAGAAATTAACTGCACAATTATTCGTACAATTATATTCACTTAGCAACATTTTGGTGACATCAAGATCATAAGTACTGAAGATGCAGGGCAATGTACTTTGCAAATGATCACATGGAAGGACCTGTCTAGGAGCTATTAAAGTCCATCTCTTCAAAGTTAGTATTCCAGTTCCAGAGATCATTGCCCAAATTCAAGTCCTTTATGCAAATCTAGAGGGGAAGAAGTGTCCTTTCCAGTGGTATATGACACACCCATTCATTCCTAGTTACCAGCTCAAGTCTGGCCTTTCTTACCACTACGTCCAGATAATTTAGTCTGTGTTTGAGTCAGCCAAAGCAGATTCCTTGGTGTGTCCTCGCTAAGGAGATCTATAACCAGCCTTGGACCCTCTGGACTGGATGGAACAATAGGTTTTGAGATAACATATTGGGCTGGTTGCACCCTGTGAGATATCCCAAGGGGCCTGGCCAAATAAACCCAAGGCCAGAAATTTGCAGTTAAAAATGGTCGTTCATTAACTACCAAGCACACACAGTCAAACACAAACAAGAAGAGTCTAGCAATATCATTTCACAACCTCTGTCCAGGCTTAACCTCTATAACTAGTGCAAGAGGTACACTAAAAGCAGCATTACGGTAGCACCCAGAAGCCAGCTCCGTTGTGCTAGGCACTGCACAGAGATGGTCGCTGCTCCATACAGCTTACAGCATATGACAGACAACAGGTGGACTCAGATGGGGGAGTGCAAGGGAACACTGGAAAGCACAGTGTCAAGGGCCTCAGACATCAGTCAAGGAAACCTCTGCTCCATGGGACATCCTCTGTCCTCTCCACCTTCTATTGTTCCTGGGAACCTCTCGGGAATCATTCCAGCTGGTCACAGCCCATCTCCAGACCGCTCTCCTCTGGGCTGTCACAGTCACTTGGAAAGTTGCTCTCCTTATCCCTAAGAGCTCACATCCCCTGGCCAACCCATGTCCTTCGAACCACACTTGAGGCCTCTAGGCGCTGCTATAATTGTTATTATTGTTGTTTTCAATTATAAACCTGTATTGCTTCCTATCTTATACAGTGCTTTTGCAGAAATGCACTGCCTTGATTTCCTTGCAATGGTCACAGGCCACAATTCAAATAGCATTCTCTACTGATGTCCAAGGGGGGGAGGAGGCATGGGCCCCTGACTGACTATTAAAGTAGGGAGTTTCTATACTAAGTCTGATGAAGTCCTGTACTCTTGCAGATTCCACATCTCTGAGCATGTTCAGGCATTTGTGAATGATACTCTAAGTTCCTTCTATCTCAGTGATGGTTTGACTTCATTGCCCACCTTCCATTCATTCCTTGTGCATGCTATCACCTGCACTGAGGCTTGGACTGCTTGAAACCTATCTGCTCTAATTAAATATATAAAAACAATGCTAAATACTCGCAGTAATTAACGATCAGCTGCTATGTCCCGCCTCAGAGGTGGCAGCACTTCATCCACAGGTAGTGAGATTTCTTTGTATGTACAGTACCTAGTTTGTAAAAGTCTGTAAAGTTATTTGAGATTCTTGGGACAAAAGGGACTCTGGAAGTGCAAGTTATTACTATGATTCCATCTCATTTAAAAAAGTCGCACAGATCCTGTTGACTCTTCGTATTGTCCTATGTTATGTGACAGTGTTTAGTGCTATCTTTCACATTCTCTTGACAGTCACATGAGCACTGTCAGCAGCATCACCAACCACAAATATCAGAAACTATGATTTGCCTGTCCTCCTCCCCCACAAAAATCACAAAACTGGTTAAAATCATGAGATTTTAAAAATACATTTTAGGGTCTTTTTTATTTGCCCTCTAGTATTTGATCCTTTAGGGGTCATGTTTTCAAGCTTTTCTCTGCAACCACAAGGGCCGGAAACACATTTTTGAATGAACAGGAGAGTCTAACATAATCCCACGACTCCAGGAGCTGGGGCTTTAAGAAGAAGCATCAGATATCAATTGGCAACATTGTGTCATGGCTGACAGGAGGAAAGAGACGAACAAGCAAACCCCTAAGCCAATCATGTGAAAGCAGGTGGTAACCAAAGCAGCTCCAGTTACTGTGTCATCCACAGGATGCAGAGCTGCTAGCTGGCAATGCTAGTAATCACCCAGCTACTGCAGTGCTCAGCAAAGGAACCTCCAGTCCTGCTGCCTGGATGAGAAGCGACATTCTGGTGGCTAGAGGAGCATCCATCTCCTTCCAGGCAAACTGCTGGCAGACTGGCACCAACCACTCCCTTAGTTCTGTTGCCAGTTTTAAATCTCCATCGCTGGGGCCAAGTCCTGCAATCTTTACTCAGTCAGAACTCTCAGTGCCTAGATGTAAGGAAGAAGAGTGGCCTTGCAGTGAAAGCGAAAGGGTGGCAGGTCTCACGTGGCCTATGTAGCGACTGGACAGACCTGCAGTCCCTAAGCATCAAGGAGTCACTCCTTCTGGAAGCAATTTACTAGGAAGGGGGCGGGAGCGGCAAGGAGTACGCGGACCTATGGTGCCATTGCTCTGTGTGCCAGCTAATGGAGGTGCCCAGCTAGGTGGGATGGGGAAAGGTGTCCTTTCCTTGCAGGGGTGTCTTTGACTGAACAGCGTAACCAGAGAGCTTCAGTAGGCATTTCACCAAATGGTCCCATCTGCAGTGCATCTCCACGGCACCCACCCCCAAGGGAGGGTTATGGCTAAACGGCACAATCTAGCCTTGCAGCCCTGATTCTAGGTCCACAGGATTCAGGGCCCACTGATTTCTACCGGCATTGGGCCAGGCCCTGTGTACTCTGTGCTCCTCAGATCGAAGGGGCTAACAAAAGACAAGGATTATTTGGCCTCTGCTTTTAATTATTTCCAAAGCTGGGACTGAAATTTCCACACACAAAAATTACCTGCCACTAACAGCAGGTAATCTTTTATAAAGACCTATCCCACAGAGAGTGCACGAAGCAATCAGAGCTACAGTAAATCCTCTCTGCAGCAGCTGGGGTCAACCATCCCATCCCTTTCTCCCAAATTTATGGAGAAGCGGGTCCCTGCTGGGGAATACAATAAAATAAAAAGGTGGAATAAATAACACCAGTTGAAATGCAGGCCAGATGGGTCTTTTCTGGCCCTTCTTTTTCCTTATTTTTCCATTGTAATATTCCCTTCTTTTTCCTCTCCATCAGTCTTCAACTTGCTGCATCTGCATCCCCATATGTTCCCTTCCTCCTTTCTCTTTGTACTTTCCCATTTTCCTTCTCCTCTTCCTGCCTTCTTTTCAAAGCAGAACCCTCTTCTTCATTCTTTGTTGCCTCGTCAATGAGTATAGTCTTTTTGCACTGCAGTATCCCAATCAAGGATCAGGGCCCCACCATGCTAGATGCTGTGCAGTCATATAACAGAGAGATGGTTTCTGCCCCCAAAGAGTTTACAAACTAAGTACATCTCCCCTCTCTAGTGCAGAGCCCAGCTCATGCCATGATCCCTCTGGCCATCCCTCAACCTGCCCAAACACAGGACACGTGATAAAGATCCAAATAAAGGGACAGACACACATGATTCATTCAGAAAGTGCTGGGAGACTGATCTTGTAAGAAGAGCTCATTCAGCCACCTCCTGATTGTCTACTTCTGATGTAAATAATTATCATTCAGCAGCTAAAGTGAGGGGAGCCCAAATTGGTGTGGAATGTAGGGAGGTTCCTGGGGACAGTGGGGAGGGGAATGGTGCTGGCTCCCTTTTCCTGGTCTCTGTTTCCTCTTTACTCTCCCCTGCTCATACAGGACATGACAATGACCAAACCGATCCAGTCGTATGAAACATAGAATATCAGGGTTGGAAGGGACCTCAGGAGATCATCTAGTCCAAGCCCCTGCTCAAAGCAGGACCAGTCCCCAGATAGTTTGTTTTCTTAACCCCAGTTCCCTAAATGGCCACCTGGATTCAGCAGGCCAATGCTCATGGCAGCCCTTCCCTCCTGTTTGTGTCATTTCTTTAGCCCAGCTCCTTAGAGGGTAACAGCCAAGGTCATTCCCTCCCTGTGGAGCGCTCCAGCATCATCCCAAGTGGGGCTCCACAGACATGCAAGCCCGGATCCTCAAGGCAGCTTCACCAACTGACACCAGCTGAGGTGAAGAGAGGACACTTGGCAGGGAGGTAGGGGCTGGGGGCCCTGTCAGGGTGTCTGGGCAGAGCTAGAGAAGTGGGTATGGTCTCTTTTCAGGAAGGGGAGGGAGCTAGGATGGAGGAGTTACTTCAGGTTCCTAAGGCAGCTTCTAATAGCCTAACCACTGATAGAAAACACTTCATCTATGCTATATGGCCGAGCCAGCACCCATGTGAGAACCTGAGCGTTTGCTGATCGCTGCGTGTTGAAATCTGTAGTCGTAATGGCTCATTAATGTCATTTTCTGCATTTCATTATTTTTGAGAGAGGGGAAAAAGACAGTAAGTGAAGACAAAGGTCCCCAATCTCGTGGCCCCAAGAGGTTTGCCTGAGTCAGGAATACAGCATCAGTCTCTGTCTGTCTGTCTTTCCAGGCCTATCAGCATCACCACTTACCCTAAAGATCACCCTGAATATCCCAAGAGGATCCACTATAGCTGAGATTTCATTGGGAATTCCATACATTTCACAGTAGATTTGATGTTTTGTATATAGTTCCATTGTTTGGTTGTTTTAAATTCCACGTGGTTATGTTTCAGGTTATACAGGTAGATATTCTGTGTTCCTGACTGCCTAACACCACCTTCATTTTGTACCTTTCTACAGCTCTACCACTGAAATATAGTGCAACCAGAGAGCAGTCCCTAGGCTGATAGTCCATTTTGTCCCACTCCGTTTTGCAGGGCAGCGGATTCCTTGTACTTTTTGCCTAACTCAAACATGGCTGCTTCACCTCCACTGCTGTGTAGCCACTAGTTCCTCTGCCTGGGACTGGGAACGTGAAGCACTCTGAGGTATCTCCAGCGTAAGAGCGCTATAGAAAAACCAGATGCATTCAAGGTTAGCGGATCAGAATCCAAGCGAGCAACTGCAGTACACACTTATGAGCACTAGGGAGAGCACAGGGAAGGAGTCAGACGAAGGAACTGGAGCAAAGGAAAACAGTGAGTTGTGTTTCCAGAAATAAAGGGTCCACTATAACTAAAATTGGAACGATACAGAGAAGATTAGCATGGTCCCCGTGCAAGGATGACACGCAAATTCGTAAAGCGTTCCAAAAAAAAATCCTGCTGGCCACTTCCTTGCTTCAGTCAAACTACAACACGAATCAGACTCTGCTCTATTGTATTTTACTAGCTTTATCTTTCCTCCTGTTGACCATGTATGCCGCGATGAGTCAAAGGCTGACCAGACAGCAAGTGTGAAAAATCGGGACAGGGGATGGGAGGCAATAGGCACCTATGTAAAACAAAGTTCAAAATATTGGGACTGTCCCTATAAAATCAAGACATCTGGTCACCCTAATGAGTCAATATCCCCCTTCCTCCCCACGTGACTGAAAATCTGCCACTGGAAGCCATTTTTGCTATGCTCCACACACAGGAGAGGCATGTGATGCCATTCCCCCCTTCAAAACGAACTGAGCGTGAGTCCCAAACTCAGCTCCTTTTGTCACACGCCTGTCTTCCCTTTGTGTTGCTTTTCCCTTCTGCTTCCATTGGCTTTGCCTTCCCTTTCCCAGCACTGCTGCAGCTGGCCCACTCAGGTGGTAGCGCACTGTCATAGCAGAGCAAACAGCTGGTAGAGTCTTCAAAGGACCCTTGTGGATACAAAGTAAAGAGAGTTTCCCAGGCTGTAGCCACATGCTCGCTGGGTGCTTGGAAAAGCCAGCTAGATCCCGCAGGGGGGGAGTTTATGCTATGTGCCGCACTGGGACACGCTCAGACGCATGAAGTATGCCTCGCTCACGTCTCTGAGACCATCTGTGTTAAAGCTGAGTTAGACACCCAGCTCTGACTTTCAAGGTGAGTTAGGCACCTCACTTTTCCTTTTGAAAATTCCAGCTTCTAATTGTAATACCTAGCTCTTATCATCAGTAGATCTCCAAGCACTTTACAAAGGAGATCAATGTCCTTAGCCCTATTTCATGGATGGGGAAACTGAGACACAAAGAGGGGATGCAACTTGCCCAGGGTCACCCAGCAAGCCAGTGACAGAGCAGGAACTGAACCCAACTCATCTGAGTCCCCAGTCAGTGCTTTATGCACTAGGTCATGCTGCCCCATGTTGCAACCAGACCACATCACTAGCTAAAACAAGAGTAAAACCACAAGCCCTGACTCCCACCGCCCCACACTAATAACTAGTGCCTATTTCATTTATTTATTGTGGCTGTGGTGTATACTATAGTCCTTCCATGCCAATCCGCAGCTAGTCGGGACTCTTCATTAGCACTGTGCATAGCTAGACCACACAGGCGCAGTTACTCTCTCTGGACAGTTAGAGCCTGGCACAGAGTAACGGGAAGGTGTTGTGACCAGAAAGCCCTCAGGAATAGTTCTGATTTTGGTGCCTCCACCGTTTCCTGAGTGAATTGCTTTCCTGGGATGTATAGAAGTGTTGGTGCATTTTGAAAATTCAGCTCACAGCAATCTCATTTGGTTCTTAAGAACAAGCCTCTTTCATTTCATGTTGTACTTTCAGGCTGAGGTTTGATAAGCTGCCTAAGTGTTGGGATCCAAACCCCTTCAGCTGGAAATCTCAGCTTTCAGTGTGACGCTCCCTCTATTTGAAATGCATCCTTGGCTGGTTTTTAACCACATTCAACAAGCACTTTGCTCCATACAATTTAAGGGTCAGATTCTGCCACGCTTGGTCCCTTGGGGGAAGATGCACCCCTGTGCATGGGACCAGCACAAGCATCAGGCCCTACTTGAGTCCGATGTAGGGCCCCAGAATTAGTGACACTTACAGTATTGCCACTCCCATGCATTTCAAAGCCAGGAATCAGGCTCCCAAGATCATCAGATTGGCTGGAACTCAAACGATATATTTTTTTAAAATATTAAATGCTGAGTTCTTTTTGAGTTTTTAGGCTGCATTGAGCTGAAATGAAGTGTTGTCTAATGCTTACAGCACTTTGTTCTATTCCCTGTTCTGTCACTGAGCTGCTGGGTGACCTTGGGCAAATCATGGCCACGCTCTGTGCCTCAGTTTCCCCAGCTGAAAAATTGGGATATTGATACTGACCTCCTTCGTGCAGTGTTTTGAAATCTACTAATGAAAAGCACTATATAAGATGTAGGTATTATTCCTTGAAGGATGAGAGTTTATCTCCCTTTCAGACTATGGGGTTGTTTGTTTTCTAATTCTTACTGTAACTCTGAATATCAGTGTTACCAGTATTAATGACCAACGATTTATTAAAGTTCACCACACTCTACACTGCAGTGAAATCTTGTGGCAATGAGTTCCACAGCCTCAGCAAAGCACTTAAGCCTGTGTTTCACTCTAAGCACATGAGTAATCCCATCCCCATTCAGCAACGCACATGCTTAATTTTAAACACATGTATAATTCCAATTTAAGTCAAGGGCACTTAACTACATGCTTAAGTGCTTTGTTGAATTGGGGCCCAGAGCATGGATTTAAATGTGCAGGATCAGGCCCCAGTTCAGTGGTCACTGAGTGTAACACACACTTATGGCTACCAATTGTACATGATGTACAAAAATACAGTAACTCCTCACTTAACATTGTAGTTATGTTCCTGAAAAATGCAACTTTAAGAAAATGATTTTAAGCTAATCCAATTTCCCCATATATATATATATATATATATATATATATATATATATATATATATATCCCTTAATGGTTAACTCTCACACTCTACAAGGCAGCAGGAATGGAGGGAGGGGAGACCGCCTTGCAGAGACAGACACACACTTGTGTGCCAGAGAGAGAGATGCGCATTTCCCATTTAAGTACACTGCTTTGTTAGATCAGCTTGCTGAGACCTCAGCTGCTGCCAGCAAGCTCCCTCCGTCCTGAGCCCTGTTGTGTGTCCCCCCTGCTCTATGGAAGATGGGGTAAGCAGAGTGCAGGAGCAGGGGGGAGGGGAACACCCTGACATTAGCCTCCCTTTTCCTTCCATCCTCCCCGCACAGCAAGCAGGAGTCTTGGGGAGCAGCTCCAAGGCAGGAGCAGCACAAGGCAGTGGGAGGGAGGGACAACTGCAATATCTAGCCTGCTGGGCAGCTGCTGCACAGGGAACTTAGGGGAGCAGGGAACTGATATGGGGGCTGCCGGTCCACCCTGGTTCCAAGCCCCCATCAGCTAGCTGCAACAGGCTGCTCTTCCTGCAAGCAATGGACAAAGCAGGCAGCTGCCAAACGACATTAGAAGGGAGCATTGCACAACTTTTAAACAAGCATGCTCCCTAATTGATCAGCAACTAACAACTAAACAACGTTAACCGGGATGACTTTAAGTGAGGAGTTACTGTACATATAATGGGGTAACAAAGAAAAGGCTTCTTATTTACTTAACTTGTATTAACATTTGTGGAGTGACAATACAGCAAGTATGTCTCCTGCATAGCAAAAGACTACTCGGCCACTCCACCTAGCAGGGACTGAGCACACGAAATAGCAGAACAGCCAGTAGGAACTAGATGAACAATCTTACAAAAAGATATGACAGTTTTTCACAGGAATGGCTCCAAATTCAGACCCAGTACTACCTGAAGCTGCAGCATTTGCACCATAGCTACAGAATGACAAATGTCTTTCATTTAGATAGCACCTTTCGTCCTGACGGCTGTCAGAGAGTACTCTAAAAACTCTGCTATGGTATATGCGCCCCATAACCCACTGCTGATGTGCATCCACCTCTGGGGTAGAACACTGCTGGCATTTTAAAATGCACAGCAACAGCACACCCCCATTTCAGGGCAGGGTGCGAAGAAGAACCCCTTATAATATTAATTTATCTATAATCAGCATTTCTATTGCTGTAGAGCAGTGTTTCCCAGACTTGTTCCGCCACTTGTGTAGGGAAAGCCCCTGGCGGGCCGGGCCGGTTTGTTTACCTGCCGCGTCTGCAGATTCAGACAATCACGTCCCCCACTGGCCGTGGTTCGCTGCTGGAAGCAGTGGCCAGTACCTCCCTCGGCCCATGCCACTTCCAGCAGCTCCCATTGGCCTGGAGCAGCAAACCACGGCCAGTGGGAGCCACAATTGTCCAGACCTGCGGACGTGACAGGTAAACAAACCAGCCCAGCCCGCCAGGGGCTTTCCCTGCACAAGCGGCATCCCAAGTTTGAGAAACACTGGGCCCCACTCAGGATCAGGATCCTGGTTTTATGTACAAACATAAAACAGAGCCCCTGCCCCCAAAGAATTTGCAGTCCAAATAGATGGGTAATTTTAGACAGACAAAATGGGCCAAATGCATCCTTCATGTAACTGCATTGACCGCAATGGAACTACTCAATGTGAGTGAGCCAAGCAGGGTTTGCCACATGTTGTGCAGCCCTTGGGTAAGTGAAAACCTCTCAGCTGAGCCCCCCAGTACCTTGGGGATAATGCATGTCTCATGCAAGGAGCTGGGAAGATTCATTAGTTAACGTTTATGGCACATTCTGAAGAGCTCCAGCTCCAGCCGAAATGCATAGCTTGGATCTTTTCACATGGACAATGAGCCACCCATCTTTCACTAGCCCTCATTCCACAGATCACTCCACTTTCCAAGACTTGCTTTGTCACACTGGTCGGGCGGGGACATTTTTTTGCCACTCCATGCCTCACGAGTTGGTGCTTTAGAAGCAATACTGACGAAAGGTTATTTTTGCATCCGTAGAGAGTCTTGTGGTTAAGGCTCTGGACTGGGACTCAGGAGACCTGGCTCAGTTCTCAACTTGGCCGCTGCAACAGGATAACAACCTCCAGAGCGCCCCCTCATGGCATCACCCCTGCCTCAGTTTCTCCCTTCTTCTGGGCTCCTAAAAAACTGCACGGCCTAGTTTGGCTGCTGCAGTGCCTTGGTCCTCCAGCTACATCACTACCAAGAGTCAACCCCCCGAGCATACCTGGATCCAAGACACACAACACAAAATCTCTGTGCCATTTGCAAACTGGGGCCAGCCAGTCCTTCGGAAGGGGTCTGTCTTCTCTCCTCTAATTCTTCTGCTTACCCTTTGAGCTCAGCTTTAGCCTTTCCTGGGATCCTTTCCATCTCTCCCCTCAGCCCCTCCCAAGCTCCTTGGGGCGGGGGCACTCCCAGCCTTCCCACCTGGTGTCTTTCACAGGCCTCTCCCTGCTTCTTGCTCTCCTCTAGCTCCTCAGGGCCACCTGCTGTCCTCTCCAAGCAGCCATCTGCCATCACTCTGTTTCTTCCCAGCCCTCTACCTTATCGAGCCCAGAGGCCTGATTGGGTCATGTGACCTTCATTTTCCCCATCTGGGGAGGAGCACTGCCTGAGTCACAGGCAGGGATGAGATTCATGACCCCTTAAAGGGCCAGCCACAGAAGTCCAGATCCTCAAGGATATTTGAGCTCCTTTCCATTGAAATCAATGGCACCTAAACACCTTTGAGGATCTGGGCTTGGGCAAGTCATTTAATTGGTCTGTGCCTCAGTTTCCCCATCTGTAACAGTCCAGTCAGGCTAAGTTCTTTGAGGCAGAGACCATCTCTCACTAAGTGTATGGATTGCATCTTAGCTGTTAATATAAATAGCAAGAAGAAGACTCAAACATCCAGTAGCCTGTTTTAGGGGCAAAAGCTGTCTGCCCCTGAAAAATGGCCTTACATTCCCTCACCATGGAAGGCTGGTTTTGCTCAGAAACTAGCTTGTTTCCACTGGAAAACAGGCCCATTTTCTCCTTTAAAAGTTCTTGCACTTCAGTGAAAATTTGGTTGCCAATCGGCTCATTTCTGATACAAACCAAAGTCTGGAATCTGGAAATTTCAATACAAAACTTTTGCACTTCTCCACCTATGCAGAAGAATGCATTGGTGGTGTCTTCTCATCTGCTCCATCTTCACAGATCCTTTTCCCCTCTTCCTGTCTATATGCCAGTCACTGTTTTCTGTTCCTCTGCTCAGAGGAATGTTTTCTAAAATAAACACCATCACAAGGCTGTCAGGCAGGACCTGTCTGAATGAGGGCGATTTCCCAGATTTATGAGGGCACTTTTAAACGTCTCATTGAAACACATCATGAAAGGGGAAGATTTAAAAGCTGCCTTAAAATTAGTCCCAACTAAGGAAGTTTCCATACCAATGAGGGAAGACATGGCAGGCCAGGCATTATACGCATAACGTCAAAGCTCCTGGCACAGCATTCCAAGGGTTTCAGCACACAGGTTCTCACACAATTTCCTTTCTTTCCAAGAAATGGAGAAGATTTTCAGAAATAGATCCCAAAGAGAATGAGGGCAAGTGTAGGTGTTAGTTAGATGGGTCTGAAATTCAGTTTCTCCTTTAATTACCTGCCAGACCTCTGTTCTGGGTTCCATCTTCACCAATGACAGACATCACCACAGCAGACTCAAAGGTGGGATTTTCCAAGTGCTCCATGGGCAAGACGCGCCAGGCTGCCAGAGACTCTCAACTGGATTTGAGCACCTAACTCTCCTAGGCCCTTTTGAGAAGGTCGAGCCCAAGTGCTTTCTCCGGGAGGCTCTCTGCAGCGCAAGCAAGTAAAGGAGGACTGGATTGCCAGAGAGTTTGTAGTCCCTAGTGAGCTGTAGGGAGCAGAAGACCTGATCCAGATTCCAGGGGTATACAAGAGGGGCTGCTGGCAGGGTCCCCCACCCCAGGGACTGGACCAGTCTGAGTTTGTTATCCTTCACGATGCACTGCAAGGCCCAATGCTGCTTCTGGGCTGACAGGGAGTTGTGGGCTGGGCAGATTGAGGGGCCATGGGGCTGGTTCTGTGGTGGGGGGATACCCTCTGCACATTGCTGACAGGGTAGGGGTATCACTGGGTAACTGTCGAGAGCTTGGGGTGGGTGCTCCCATGTGCAGTGCACTATAAAGTACAATAAATAAATCCACAGTAATGTTTCAGTAGTCACAGATTTCTTCTCGGACCAGATCAGGCCCTGGTGCAGTTCCATCAAAGCCAGTGCTTCAGACTGGGGAAGGGGCTGCTTGGTCAGAACAGAGCAGCTTTTTTAAAAAAATTTTTTACAACAACTTACCAAGTGCCCTTTAAGGCACCACAGTCTAGTGGCTAAGGCACGGGACCAGGACTCAGGAACCCTGGGTTCTACTCCTGCCTCTGCCACCAGCCTACGTCACCTCTGTGCCTCTGTTTCCCCAGCCACTATTGTGTAATCAGCTTTCTGGGGCAGGGACTGGCTCACTCTGTTTGTATAGGCCCCAGCACCAAGGGGCCTCTTGGCACTGCTGTAATGCAGATAATAATCACCAGGGCTTGTCCTGGTTTAAGTATACATGTGACTGTTTCCATATAATGCAGGGGTAGGCTTCGACTGCAGGTTTAGAACTCAGAGCCAAGAGCCTTGGATCTCCTGAAGGTGCCACCCTCCTCTGCAACAGACGTGTCACATCACCATGGGGAAGCCAATTAATCTCTCTGGTCTCTCTGAAGTCAATGGCAAAACTCTCTCTGATGTCAAAGTGTGTTCCAGCAGATGCTGTACGGGATGGTGTTGTACAAACGCAAACAGCACAAGCAACACACAGGAGGAATCATTAACCATCCTAGTGCAATGGCCCCTGGTTTGGGTTGGGATTCCCCCGGTGTCACTGTAAATATGCCTGCTTTGTAATCAGCTTCCCTAATACTGCCCCTCCACAGCTCCCTAGGCAAATACTGTTTAAGCATGTTACCAACACATGTAGAATAAATATTCATAACGGCCCCTCCTAGTGCCCCCTGTTGGAGAGGTCAGTGCTGTCATCCCCATTCTAACGAATAGGAAAGTGAGTTACAGCGAGGTTCAAAGACTTGACCAAAGTCACAGGGAGAGCCACAGGACTGGGGTCACTAGTAGAGACTGCTCAATCAGGAGGGTGGGAGTGGTGGAGACATTATGTCTCTCCAGTCCAGTGCTCTACTGCCTCCTCTGTGGCAGTCCATCTGCAGCAAGGGAAGTCCCTGGTAGTGCAGCTCCAACAGAGCCATGTTGTAGCTCGCCAGGAGCTCCGGCAGAGCCGCCTGGTTTAGCGTAGCTCCGTGGTTTATTCTGCAGGGAGGTGGGAAAGCAGCCCCAACAGAATAACGGTGGAGGAAATCCACAACAGGAGTCATCATGGAGATTTCCTCCCCTTTGCAGGTGATCTGGGTAGACAGCAGAAAAGCTCTGTGCTCTCTTAGCTCTGCCTTGTGATGCAACTGGCACTTCAGATATATTATGCAGAAACAGGAAGCTCTGTGAAAAAAACAGCAAGCCTTAAAAATAGAGAAATATTATTTTTATCCTTCTAGGATTCACCACAGGATCTCAAAGCACTCCAGCGAGGTTCACATCAGCAGGCAGGTATTATTTTTCCCCATTTTACAGATGGGTAAACCGAGGCACTGAGAGATAAGCACAGCTTGTCAAAGGTCACCCAAAGAATCACCGGTAGAACCGGAAAGCAACCTCAGGAACCCTGACTTCTATTCCCCCACTCCAATCAAGAGACCACACTCCCATCTATACCTGGGTAAAGCCCATTTTGGACACTCTTAAGGTCAGCATCCATAACAGTGGAAAAGTAGCCCCAGGATTGGTCCACCCAACAAAGCAACTCCCAAGAGACTTGCCATATGATTTAGCCCTTGACCACCACCGGCCCAAGCACTGTCGGGGTCCTGAGCATTGCCTTGCTAAGACATGTATGAAATCGGCCCTGTGTGTTTTAGCCTGTTTTGTCAGCAACAGACAACCACAGCAATATAAATGCACCTCTCTTACCTTCCTGGTGTGTGCTGGAGTTGGAAACGCGAAAAATTTCTTATGGGGACAAGTCTCCATGGCTGCGATCAAAGACAAAGCATGGAAGAGGGTTACTTAGTTGCCAAGGGGCTATTATACGCCCCAGTGTCCTGGTCAAGCCCATGCATGAAGTGAGGTTAATAAACCATCAGGAGCCATCAGGATAACTGGAAAGATAAAGGGGAACTCGCTAAAAGAAAAATTTTAATAATTTAGCACCCAGGACCACTTGATTTCCAGCAGAACAGAAGGAGTGTGGCTAGCAGCTTTCTAAATATAGATTAGAAAATATGGACACATGTAAATTTCTGTTTCTACCGTAGCTATAATTTTTATTTATACACTCCTGGTACGGATGGCTAACATTGTCCAACTGTCATACCACTTGTTTACAGCTATTGAAAAACATTAGCATCTTTCTATTAAATCATTATTCTATGTATAAATAGCCTGGAAATTATATATTTAAAAATATCCTTTTGCTTACCTTTTGCAATGACAGCTTTGAAAAATACATTGCTATGTGATCATATTAATACTCAGTCTAAGCATAATTTTTCCAACAGGCTTTAATGTAAAGAGCTTATTTTTTATAGTGCTTATGGTAGCCTTGTTTTTAAATTGTTTACATTGTCAATTACAAAGCATTTCAGGTTGGCAGCATATGCCAAGAGAGATTTCAAAGCATTATCAATACTATGAAAGCTGGTTTATTAAGTCTGCAAACAAGATTCCATTGGTAAGTAATGCCATTGGTTTATGTACCTAGTATCTGGGCTGCATTTAAAAACACATATAAGTCATTTTCTCATGCTCACTCAGAAAATGAAGCAGTAGAAAATAGACTCTGTACTCTTTCTGTGTGATTAGTTGGGGGGAAATAATATAACAAATCCATTGCCCCACAAGACTGTATGTTGTAAACTATAGCCCCCAGGAACTTTGTGCCAATAGCAGGGACATTGCTTAGAGCTTCCTGCTCCAAAAGCACAAGCCGCTTGAGCTAACGGAGAATCTTTTTTCTGGTTGAAGTACAAGGACTATGCAACACAGTTGAGCAATTTCTAGTAGAGCGTAATAGTGCACATAGACATGATCCAGTTGACTACAAAGTAAGTATCAAATCTCTATGTTGGTTCCATGTAGCTCTTGCAAAGAATCAAAGAAGCTACTTTTGAACATCAGAGTTAGACTCTTGCAGTTAAGATAGAATGAGATGGGGCATGAAAAACTAACTGGAAAATATTGTTTTAAAAGATATAGGTAGATTATTTATTTGGTGTCATTTTACAGTGCTGGCCAAATTGATATGGCTGATGCATTCTTTCATCCTGCAATATACAGTTCTTCAGTGAAAGGGGAAGACATAGCCCGAGAATGGCAGTCTGGATGGGAAGCGCCCACAGAAACATTGTCATCTCTTCATCCCCCGTTTTGCCCATCTTCAAGGACAGATTAGCCAGGCTAAAAGCAGTCAGAGTGATTTACTGAATTCCTAAAGGTCGGAGGCCTGAGGAAAGCAACCCCAAGGTCCAGAAGCCATGCCCAATCGTAAACAGCGCACTGTGCCATACTCAGCAAACAACAACCCAAAGCACAGAAAAAGATAAGGGCCCAAATTCTGCAACACAAGTATAAAGTTGATGTAACCTCCCCGGAGTCAGTGGTGTTCAATTACACCAGAGTAACCCAAGGCAGGATTTGGCCTAGTGGCAGACATAGGTGCTAGAATTAGAGGGGCTGCTGCACACCACCCCAACCCACCACCAACCCCCGCTTGAAGTGGTTTCCATCAAATACAGAGTTTATAGTTTAGTTCAATAGCTCCCAGCACCCCCACTGTACAATTGGTCCAGCCCTGCTGGTGGCAGAGGACATTGCCTTGGCTGGCTGGGAAGCAGAATGAAAGGGTTTAAGGGGAGGATCCCCACAGCCCTTGGGACAAACCAGGGGGCGCACACTGGCTGCTGAGCAAATCTTTGCTCCTCTCCCTCCCTTTGGGCTAGGGATGGGTCTGGTCTCCCAGCGGCTGCACGCCCAGCTAGGTCCCGGCTCTTTCCCCTGTCCCTGCTCCCAATCTCGGGAGCCAGCGGCTCCGGCCCAGCTCTTCGGTGCAGCCGGGCGCGCTGGCAGGCGGCCAGGGGAAGTGTGTGGAAATGACACCGCCAGGGCGGCAGAGATTTTCCCTAATTTCTCTCCTTGCCGAGCTGACATTGGCTGGAAAGTGGAGCAGCTCGTCAGGGACAATCAATGGGAATCGATCGCGCTGCTCAGGCTCGGCGCGGGGCTGGGGAAATAGCACCGCCGCCGCCCCAGCCCACGGTCACTCGCGGCTCCGCTCCCCGCGGTCCCTCCAGCCGGCAAAGTTCGGGGGAAGGGGCCGCCCGAGGGGCGCCCCCCGGCACAGACCCTCCCATCCCCGCGGGCGCTTCCAGCTTCACGGGCTGCCGGCCGAGAGGGCAACTTTGCACGGGGGGGGGGGGAGAGAAGGGCTCTGCCTTGCGCCCACGGGAGAGGCGCTCGCGAGTGGGTTCGAGCTGCCCAGCCCCCACGAGGGGGGAACCATCCTCCTTTGCATCTGCCCCTGGAATTGCGCTCCCGGCCGAGCTCCGCGCGTGGACAGACGCGCCCCACGGGGGCTTAGCCCTCGCCTCCCCGAGCCCACCGGCTGGCTCGCAAGGCTGGGCGAGCTCGGGGGGGCGGGGCACCGTGGGACTCCATCCCGAGGGGCTCGGCGGGGTGGGCACCTCCCAGAGTCACTCGTTAAGCATCAGACGAGTTGGCTGCAGCACACTGGGAGGGGGGCGCGGCTGCTTAGCTCCGGGTTTTAATTCCTCTTCCTTGCATGGGGGACCCGCTGGCCCGCCGGCCTTTGCCATTGCTCGCAGCCCCTGGCTCTCTGCACCGATCTCCCCCGCTGCAGCCGGGGAATGGTGGGAGACTAATGCAGAGACCAGGCCACGAACACCCCCCCCCCCCCCCGCCGCCGCCCCATGTGCCGCTCTGGGGTTGGGGGCCGCAAAGTCAAAGTGGTTCCAGCGCAGCTAGCCCTGGGGAACAGAAGCACAAGCCTCCCCCCGGGGGTGCATTTTCCTGCAGCTTAATGGTCCGGGGTAACCGAGCCCCGTCTAATCATTAACCTTGGGCCTGAGATCTGAAGGGTAACCAACTCCACGGGCTACCTTTCCTGCTCCGAGCCGCCTCTCCCCTGGGAGCTGCTGGGGGTGGCGGGTCAGGGAGAGGAACCTGGGGCGTTTTCGGCTGCACAAACTCGTTTGCAGCCTGATCTGCCGCGTGGGCTGGGGAAGGACAAGCTGCTACAGGTTTGCGAGGGGTTTGCAACCAGGCGGGGTCTGGGGGTTGATTGACATTCACGTTTGTTGTGGAAGGGCCAGTTCACTTTAACAGGGGGTCTGCCTTTTCCCAGGCTGGTGCGAAACTCTCTGCAGAGGCTGGCTGCTTGGTTTGGAGTTGCTTGTCAGCTTGCTATGAAGAAATCAGATAAAAGAATGGGTCCTAGCAAAGGTCACAGGCTACAAAACTCCAGGCACAAATCTAACAACCCCTCACCTCCATTTATACCTGATTGACTAGTTGTTCCCCTTTGCTAAGCATGCTTAAAAAACTGTTTTCAGCTCAAGCACTTTAAGATCCTCCTAGGGAAGATGCTAAGCAGAAAGTAATTAGTATTTTATTATTAACTCTCCTTTTTTTAAAAAAAACATTGGAATCTGTTCTTTTCAACCGATCTCTCTTGCAACATGATTCTTTTTAAAAGGGGTTCTGGCACGGCTTAGATCTCAGGGGCAAGCACTGGTCCACAGACCGCTTGTTGAGAAACACTGACTTAGACAAGGCTTTGCAACAGACAAAGCCCAGACACAGCTAAAATAATTGCAAGACCCCGATCCTGCAGTTAAAGCCATGTTGCCATGCACTAAACTTACCCATACCAGACTTGCCAGCTCTTGCAATTGGAGCATACGTCTTGCAATACAGAGAAAAACTTGAAATCATGACTCGCTCAAGGCCCAGAACCCAGACGGCCAATAAAAGGGAACCCAGCATTTACTCGTTTTTAAAATCTCATGATTTTTAAGCCCTCCGCCACATGGTTTTGTGAGTACTTCATCACACTCTTGGAGGTGTCGGTGATGGCACAACAGTCGCTGGTTATTAAAGTGGCAGTGTCACACATGCAAAGAGCAATTGCTCCTGAACTGTGCTGACTGCCGGAAAGCCACTTGGAGATGGATCTCTTGAGGCAGTTCTGCAGCACGGTTCGCCCATGAAATGGTTAATCTGGGCACCAAGCCCACAACTCTTAAGTAAATAAAGATAGTTACTTTTTCACAGAGCAGCCTTAATTAATGGCAGAATTTCCTGACATGCTTTTCTTTGGTGGCTTTGCTGGGTACGGCTGCAGGGGTTTTAGCCTTCCAGCTCCCAAGCCCTATTGTGTTTCAGTTCCTGCTGTAGACCCATTTCCCCTGGGGGAGTCTCCCTCCCCCTTCCTGCCCCCACAAACTCATCAGTTCTGGATGCTTCCTAATCTTATGCCAATAGGTCACAGTAGGTCACAGGTTTCACTGTGTTCCACTATTGTCTGATGTTGATCTTAATAACAATACTGTAGGCTCCTCTTAATTGGGACACCTCCCTGCCCCGGACAGTTTATCATCCAGATTAACAGAGGTGGTCATTTAAATGGGGCTGAGAAGACATGAAAGGAATAAAAATACTGTTCTGAATAAAGGTGTCATATACTGCATTTCAGATTTGATTCTTCTATACCTATGCCATCTTTACACTGCAGTGCCTCCAGTTGGTTCAGAGGAATTATTCCTCATCTACACCATCACAAGTGAGAGGAGAAGTGGTCCCTGTCTCTTCTTTTTAAAAACCTTTATTTGACAACTCTGGCATGAATCAAGTTAGAATTCTGCAGCTATTTAACACCTGGTTACAGCCACTCACCACTAACAATAATGGATGCATGGCGCTTGTGTAGTTGCTTTTCATTTGAAGATCTCAAATAGCCTTACAAATGTGGATGGGCGGTATTCATTTCTACTGTACAGATGGAGAACGAAGGCACAAAAACCTGGATCCTTAAAGGTATGGAATCAGACCCAAATCAAGAGGACTTAGGTGCCTACATACAGCGGTGGCTCCAGGGACCAGCGCTCCAAGAGCGTGCCTGGAGCTGCAAGCCGCCAGGGGTGGCCTGCAGGTCCCTGCGAGGGCGGCAGTCAGTCAGCCTTTGGCGGCATGCCTGCGGGAAGTCCACTGGTCCCACGGATTTGGCAGCAATTTGGTGGCAGGTACACCGAAGCTGCGGGACCGGAGGACCTCCCGCAGGCAAGCCATCGAAGGCAGCCTGCCTGCCGTGCTTGGGGCGGCAAAAAAACTAGAGCTGCCCCTGCCTATATACCTTTGAGGGTCTTAGCCAGAGGGGTTATGTGACTTGACCAAGCTCGTATGACAAAGCAGTGGCGGGGTGAGGGTTCCAATCTAGGGCTGCTAATCTGTAGACCTCAGAGAGGATAAAAATCAGCCCAGTGACAGGGCCAGCACAAGGCCTAGATATCACGTAAGTCCCAGTCTGGCCCAGCCCAGCTCCCTTTATTTGCATGGAATTCAGAGGGGACAAGATTAGGCCCTGAAATCCTAAGAGTTCAGAAAAGTGCTTTGAGTATGGAAAGTACTATAAAAATGCAAAGTATTATATATTTTTGCCTAGCACTCACACAGGACTTGACATGCTGGTCAGAAGGGAGCTAAAGAATAGTCACAGAGAAGGTAACTAACCCCATTTTACAAGGAGATAATAGATTCAGAGAAGTGACTTCCCCAAAGCCACAGCGTAATCCAGGGGCAGCTCCAGGCACCAGCACGCCAAGTGTGTGCCTGGGGCGGCAAGCCACCGGGGGCGCTCTGCTGGTCGCCGCGAGGGCAGCAGGCAGGTTTCCTTCGGCAGCATGCCTGCAGGAGGTCCGCCAATCCTGCAGCTTCGGCGGACCTCCCGCAGGCATGCCACCTAATCCGCAGGACCGGGGACCTCCTGCAGGCAAGCCGCCGAAGGCAGCCTGCCTGCCATGCTTGGGGTGGCAAAATACCTAGAGCCGCCCCTGGCGTAATCAGTGGCACAGCCAGGATTAGAAGTCAGGACTTCTGAGTCTGGACCAAATCCTCAGCTGGTGTAAATTGATGTCATACCACTGCTGTCAATACAGCTGTGCTGATTTACTCCACTTGGGATTCTGGTCCTTTGTGTTTATTCCTCTATGCGCCATGCTAATTAATTTAAACACTACTACCACTGCTGTTTAATGTTCTTTAAATATACATTCAGACACTGTCAAGATAAATCTGTCCAGGCCGAATGCAATTTTCCATGAGGAACTTCTGTGACTGCTGCAGCGACAGCCACTCTATAAATTAATAAAATACATGATTGAACAGGAACGTATATTGTAAGCATGATTCAAAATAAGTGAGGGCAAACCTATGTAACTGCGTACTCCACGTGGAATGAGTGTAGGTAGGGAAGTAATTGGCTGAGCAGGTGAATCACAGAATGAAAGCAGCTGGAGATGGAAAAGACCTAATAGTTCATCTCATCCAATCCCCTTGCCAGAGCAGGCTTGTTTTCTGCAGTATATTTTCTGGTGCTTTGGCCAGCAGTTTTAGAGGTCCCAAGCGATAAGGCTTCCTTTGCTTCTATATGCCACAGTCAATAGATCTCACTGTCACAAAGATATTCCTGATAGTCAGAATAAGTTTTCTTTCTCTTAATTACACCCAGCACTAAGTGTGCATGGTATCAGGGCACTGAGACGGCATGGATCTCCACTAGGGCCTTGGTCCTGGAGAGCCTTTTATCCCTTCTCCAAAGCCCTGATCCTGCACTGAGCTTCACAGCACCTGCACAGAACCCCATGGGTATCAGTGGTCCCCTACGTGGGCACAGGGGTCTGACTGCACAGAGCTCATGGCAGGATTGGAGCCTCGGCCTGTCTGGTCTCAAATTACAATCCTGCTCTTGCTCGAGCTGAAGTCAGTGACAAGACTCCCAGTGATTTCAAGGAGGGTTGGCTTGGTTTCTCTGTTTGGTGTTGGGGGGGGCAGGAGGGGCATGTAGTGTCATGAGCCTCCCCCCCACCCCGATTTTCTGCTTGGCTTGTATTGTGCATGCTCAGTAACACTACTGATTTGAAGCCACCTTCTTTCTGCTCCCACCCCCATCAGCAGGCACGGGCCATCATTGAAAGCATGGCTAATAGGGTGCTTTGCCCCTATTTGAATTCCACAGCTGTTGCTTTTTGTGCCGTGCAAGTGGTACACAATTCCAGCAGATGTATTTCACGGCTGGCTGTTATTAATCCAGCCTGAAGAGCTCAACACTAGTCTTGAGGTTTTTAGCAGGATCAAATGGCCTTGCAGGAGGACTTCTGATACTTCTGCCACAGGGCTTCAGGTTAGACATCAAGAAGGTTCCAATGCTGGTCTCAGACTCATTCCCCATGCACAGGTGTCCTCCATCGCCATGGGCACTAATCGACACCTTGGAGACAAATTAGTGAGGGACTGATGGTGTCCTGTGGTCTGAGCTCCCCTCTCATGCCTACACCAGCGCTATCCAGTTCTTAATGGGGTCAGAGTAGTAGTTTCGCCCCACTCAGATCTTGAATCTCCAGAGCTTATACCAGAACTAAATTCACTCATATTAAAAATAATGAAAATAGCTCATAATTACGGCAAGACTTGGGGGATCTCTATGCACAAATGGTCATCCAGATCCTGTATGCAGCTCTGAAATCTCAGACACAATCTTTAATGTTAAAATGCAGGATTTTTCCCTCAAAATGTGTGTGTACCTGTGTGTGATTTGCTCCATTCACTTTCAGCTTTGTTATGTTCCATTATTCCTTTTGGACGCATAGTTCAAGGATCTTAGTAAACCACTGATGGACTTAGAAAGGCTCAAAGTTGGACCCTTGGAAGCATTTGTGTTTACAACTTAGCTAGCCTACCCCAGCATCTTCCAAGGACGATGGCTCTATTCTTTGGGAAAAAAGTAGATGGTTATATGACAAAATTCCATACAGACCTCTTTCAGCAGTACTTATACAGCATCCACTCCTGGAGTAATGACGCAATCTGAGTCACCAAATATATGCCCTTCCCCTTATACCTACTGGACTTTTATCCCCTGCGCTCTTCTCCTAATGCATGTTATCTAATCTCTGTTAAACACATCCCTCCGTGGTGCCTCAACAGACCTCTCCTGGTAACTTCCTTTGCCTAATTGCTCTCACGTATTGAACATTTTCTATATACTTAATTGAAACTTCACATTCTTTCATTTGAACCCAGATTGTCTTACAATACGTCCTTGGTTCAGCCTCAGATAAGTGTCACCCTCCTTTAGATGCCTGTCTGCCAAGTATTTGCACATAACTGTCATAACCCCTCTCTCTGCACTTCAAACGCTCTCCAAGATAATCACAAGAGGCTATGGAGGGGGCCTACTGATGAGTGGACTCACTCCATGGGGAAAGCATTTCCTCTGCCTATGCAGATGGGAAACAACAGGATAAAGAAATGCTCCCAGACTCTGTGACATGCCTTCTCCAGTATGTATGAAGGAGAAATGAGGTTAAAAAACGAGATGACATCACGGAAAACATCCGGTGCCTGAGGAACCTCAAAGTGCTTGATGCTGACTCTCAGGATTTGGACATATTGATTTAGAGGGTTCTTCTGACTGTGGGAGGTTTTCTAGATCCCAAGCCCTGGATGTTCTATCACCATTGGCATATACCACCAGTTTACACCAGTACAGCCCTTTGAAGCCCAAGATCTCAACCACCATCTGTTTTGTCTAGGAGAACTGACAAGAATGTCCTTTGGGGCCTGTCCTTGCTTCTGAGGATGCCAGGAAGGCTGATCTTGAGCAAAATCGAGCTCTGTCTTTCACCTGCAGGCTAAGCGTACTCTCTCACCACCGCTGCTGGCCCCTGCCAATGCAGGGACATGGGCATCACCACTACCAACAGCAGAGGTGTGTGTGCGAGGAATAGGGAGTGTCAGGAGTTATTGGGCAAAGGCAGATTCCATTTCTTAGCCCACTGACTTCAACCAGAGAACCTGATTGCAGAGACAAGGCTGGTTGGTTGGCTAAGGTCCAGTGAAAGAGGAATATAACTAAGACAAGTTAGTAGCACTCCCCTTTCACTAGTCATCCCTCTACCCCTCTAGTCATTTTGACCACACTTGTCACTGTTCTGTTGGAGCACCCGTTCGACGACCCAGATGAAATCATCCCATTGTTTCCGCCAGAGCTACGCAAGCTCAGCAGTTCCGATGAGTTTGCACATTTTCTGTGGCTGAACTGGTTCACAGGCCCTGAGGCTAGAAAGCAGTGGAGTGGAAAAAGCCAGTTTTCCAATGGTCTAATCTGGATGCAAACTCCCAGGCGAGGTTAGGGTGCACCAGGGCTGCATGGGTTTGTACTGATTCACCAACACGGCCTCACTAGAAAATCCCACGTGGCTTTGTCCAGCGCAGGTGGTTTGATGTTGGGGTTCACCCCTGGAAAGCAGCCTCAGGATGCTGGGGAATAATCCCACAGAGAGAGCAACAAAAACCCAGCAGAACTCTGACTGCGGGTTCACAGACACAGGAGCCAGCCCAGTGGGCTCCTGCTGGTCAATGCCCATGTGTCCTATTAACCCCTACCCCGCACTACCCTCCTGGAGCCTGCATGGTACAAGCTCACCTCTCCGCAGAATTCCCTTCCCACCTCACACCCCTCCCTCTGGCTCCCACACCAGCCCTCGCAACACTGCCCCTTGCCCCTCCTTCCTGCTGCTGCCTCCTCCTTCCTGCCCTCATGCTCTCCTTGCCTCCCATTACCCCCACCCCACTCCTGCTCTTATCCAGGATGTGCTTTCCATGCCTGAATCATAAAAGAAGATGGTGGCATAGCAAGGGCCTTCTCTAGCCTGTAGCTGCTGGAGCCCTGCTCCTGCTGGGCCCCATCCCTCAGGGGGCCAGGCCCTGTTTAGGGGTAGGGAGAGTCTCCTCTCGCACCAGTAGCTGCATGCTGCGACCCCACTGGGGCCGCTGTGGTAAGTGAGAGGAGACCCAGCCCCTCCCTTCTGTTGCGAGCTCTGTGGGGCAGGGACACGGCCCCACACCCCTGGCACGGTGCAAATGCGCTCACATTGAGCTCTTCCTATGGGCCAGAGGGCGGGCGGCCAGCGGATCCCGGCTCCAGGCACTGCATCCGTTGCTCCCGCTGGCCCCAGCCCCATTGGGGGAGTCTGCCCTTGGAGCTTTGGTCTGCCCTTCCGCAGTAGGCTGCTCCTGGCACGGCTCCCAGCCTGCATCTCCCTGTAGGAGATGCAGTAGGCTGTCCTGGCTGGACTCAGATTCCCTACTTCTCTTCTGTGGGCTCCTTTGTCTCGGGGCTTTCCCTGCTGCCGCTCCTGTCCCTTGGTGCCATCTCTCTTCCCTGGGCATGGGTAACTACTCTCAGGCTTTTCCCTTCACCCCCCACCCCCCTGCTCATAGCAACAGGAGCCCAGGGCTTTTTCAAAGCCATTTTCCCTTGTCTTCTTCTTCAGTGCAGCCTCTGTACAGGCCCACGCACCAGCTGGGCCCCCCATCGTGCTACTCCCACTGTCCCTGCTGTGCTGCTGCCTCCTGCCTCCCATCACCTGGGCTCTCCAACAAGCGAGCTGATGCCTTAAAAAAGAAACGACACCCCACCACCACTTCGTCTCCCTTTTGATCCTCGTGTGGCTTTAGAGCTGGTCCCTGCCTGCCAGGACCACCCACCCCGGTGCTCGCAGTGGCCGCATCCCAGACTCCCAACGCAAACAGATCCTTCCAGCCAAGGCCCAGGCACTTTCAATGCAGAGTTAAAGGAGCTCAGTGTTTAATGAGGGGCAGGACAGAACTGGTCGCTGCAGGACCTGAGGGCACGGACCCTGGGGAACAGTCACCTAAATGCCCTTCCCTGCTCAGATCTGCCCTGCAGTGTGACAGGGCTCCCCATCCCGCCACCCCAGCCCCCGGGGCTTTGCACAACTCTGACCTTCTCTGCAGCAGCAGGCCCTTCTTACCCAGCCCCCTGGCTCAGACCCTGCCCTCCCCCACGACAGGGGCTCTGACTGCCAAGGCCCCTGGCTCTGACCCTGTCCTCCCCCACGACAGGGGCTCTGATTTCCCAGCCACCTGGCTCCGACCCTGCCCTGCCCCCCAACAGGGGCTCTCCTGCTCCCCCAGCTCAGACCCTGCCCTGCCCCATGATAGGGACTCTGCTCCCCAAGCCCCCTGGCTCTCACCCTGCCTTCCCCCATGGCAGGGGCTCTGATTTCCCAGCCACCTGGCTCCAACCTGCCCTGCCCCACAAAAGAGGCTCTCTTCGCAAGCCCCCTGACTCCAACCCTGCCCTACCCCATGACAGGGGCTCTGCTCCCAAGCCCCCTGACTCCAACCCTGCCCTACCCCATGACAGGGGCTCTGCTCCCAAGCCCCCTGACTCCGACCCTGCACTGCCCCATGACAGGGGCTCTGCTCCCCAAGCCCCCTGACTCCGACCCTGCCCTGCCCCATGACAGGGGCTCTCCTGCTCCCCAAGCCCCCTGACTCTGACCCTACCCTGCCCCACGACAGGGGCTCTCCTGCTCCCCCAGCTCTGACCCTGCCCTGCCCCATGACAGGGGCTCTTATCCCCCAGCTCAGACCCTGCCCTGCCTCCTGACAGGGGCTCTTATCCCCCAGCTCAGACCCTGCCCTGCCTCCTGACAGGGGCTCTTATCCCCCAGCTCAGACCCTGCCCTGCCCCATGACAGGGGTTCTGATCCCTCAGCTCAGTCCCTGTCCTGCCCCACAAAAGGGGCTCTGATCCCCCAGTTCCCCGGCTCAGACCCTGCTCAGCAGTGTTACAGTAGCTCCCCGCTTTCCTTCCCATCCCCCTCAAGCCTTGCTCCCCCACCAAAGTTATGCTGTAGCAGGGGAAGCAAGGGAGCTCCCCAATCTCCTCCATGTGCACTTCCCCCCCCCCGCCCCCACTTCCCTACACTCATTCTTGCCCTGTAGCATCACAGGAGCTCCTGTTTGCTTGTCTGCCTCCCCTCCACACTTGGCTAAGCTGTGCACTGCAGCCCGTAAGAGTTCAGGAATGTAACCTGGTCTCCCGCGGTGCAGGCCAGCTAGGCCAGGGGTTCACCTTCCGTCTCCAGCAAATATCGCCTGCCACTGCCAGTGTGTGCAAACATT